>NC_086445.1:470169180-470494736 GCF_028390025.1 Pseudophryne corroboree
GGGGACTTCATGGTGTCCCTGGACATAAAAGATGCTTATCTGCATGTCCCAATTTACCCTTCACACCAAGGGTATCTCAGGTTCGTGATACAAAACTGTCATTATCAGTTTCAAACGCTGCCGTTTGGTTTGTCCACGGCACCTCGGGTCTTTACCAAGGTAATGGCCGAAATGATGGTTCTTCTACGAAGAAAAGGCGTATTAATTATCCCTTACTTGGACGATCTCCTGATAAGGGCAAGGTCCAGAGAACAGCTGGAAGTCGGAGTAGCACTAACCCAAGTAGTGCTTCAACAACACGGGTGGATTCTGAATCTTCCAAAATCTCAATTGACCCCGACGACACGTCTGCTGTTCCTGGGAATGATTCTGGACACTGTTCAGAAAAAGGTGTTTCTCCCGGAGGAGAAAGCAAGGGAGTTATCCGAACTTGTCAGGAACCTCCTAAAACCAGGAAATGTGTCAGTACATCAATGCACAAGAGTCCTGGGAAAGATGGTGGCTTCTTACGAAGCAATTCCATTCGGCAGATTCCACGCACGAATATTTCAGTGGGATCTGCTGGACAAATGGTCCGGATCGCATCTGCACATGCATCAGCGGATAACACTGTCACCAAGAACAAGGGTGTCTCTTCTGTGGTGGTTGCAGAGTGCCCATCTGTTAGAGGGCCGCAGATTCGGCATACAGGACTGGGTCCTGGTGACTACGGATGCCAGCCTACGAGGCTGGGGAGCAGTCACACAGGGAAGAAACTTCCAGGGCGTGTGGTCAAACCTGGAGATGTCTCTTCACATAAATATACTGGAGCTAAGAGCGATTTACAATGCTCTAAGCCTGGCAAAACCGCTGCTTCAGGGTCAGCCGGTGTTGATCCAGTCGGACAACATCACGGCAGTCGCCCACGTAAACAGACAGGGCGGCACGAGAAGCAGAAGAGCAATGACAGAAGCTGCAAGGATTCTTCGCTGGGCGGAAAATCATGTCATAGCACTGTCAGCAGTGTTCATTCCGGGAGTGGACAACTGGGAAGCAGACTTCCTCAGCAGACACGACCTCCACCCGGGAGAGTGGGGACTTCATCCAGAAGTCTTCCACATGATTGTGAACCTTTGGGAAAAACCAAAGGTGGACATGATGGCGTCCCGCCTCAACAAGAAACTGGACAGATATTGCGCCAGGTCAAGAGACCCTCAGGCAATAGCTGTGGACGCTCTGGTAACACCGTGGGTGTACCAGTCCGTGTATGTGTTTCCTCCTCTGCCTCTCATACCAAAGGTACTGAGAATTATACGGCTACGGGGAGTAAGAACAATACTCGTGACTCCGGATTGGCCGAGAAGGACTTGGTACCCGGAACTTCAAGAGATGCTCACGGAAGAGCCGTGGCCTCTACCGTTAAGAAGGGATCTGCTTCAGCAGGGACCTTGTATGTTCCAAGACTTACCGCGACTGCGTTTGACGGCATGGCGGTTGAACGCCGGATTCTAAAAGAAAAGGGCATTCCTGAGGAAGTTATTCCTACCTTGATTAAAGCCAGGAAGGAAGTGACCGCACAACATTATCACCGCATTTGGAGAAAATATGTTGCGTGGTGTGAGGCCAAGAAGGCCCCAACGGAGGAATTTCAATTGGGTCGATTCCTACATTTCCTGCAGGCAGGATTGTCTATGGGCCTCAAATTGGGGTCTATTAAGGTTCAAATTTCGGCCTTATCGATTTTCTTCCAGAAAGAATTGGCTTCAGTGCCTGAAGTACATACCTTTGTCAAAGGTGTACTACATATACAGCCCCCGATTGTGCCTCCAGTGGCACCGTGGGATCTCAACGTAGTTTTGGATTTTCTCAAATCCCATTGGTTTGAGCCGCTCAAATCAGTAGATTTGAAGTATCTTACATGGAAAGTAACCATGCTACTGGCCCTGGCTTCAGCCAGGAGAGTATCAGAGTTGGCGGCTTTATCGTACAAAAGCCCATATCTGATTTTCCATTCGGACAGGGCAGAACTGCGGACGCGTCCTCAGTTTCTGCCTAAGGTGGTTTCGGCTTTTCACTTGAACCAGCCTATTGTGGTGCCTGCGGCTACTAGCGACTTGGAGGACTCCAAGTTGCTGGACGTTGTCAGAGCATTGAAAATATATATTTCAAGGACGGCTGGAGTCAGAAAATCTGACTCGCTGTTTATCCTGTATGCACCCAACAAGATGGGTGCTCCTGCGTCTAAGCAGACGATTGCTCGTTGGATCTGTAGCACAATCCAACTTGCACATTCTGTGGCAGGCCTGCCACAGCCTAAATCTGTAAATGCCCACTCCACAAGGAAGGTGGGCTCATCTTGGGCGGCTGCCCGAGGGGTCTCGGCATTACAACTTTGCCGAGCAGCTACGTGGTCAGGGGAGAACACGTTTGTAAAATTTTACAAATTTGATACTCTGGCTAAGGAGGACCTGGAGTTCTCTCATTCGGTGCTGCAGAGTCATCCGCACTCTCCCGCCCGTTTGGGAGCTTTGGTATAATCCCCATGGTCCAGACGGAGTCCCCAGCATCCACTAGGACGTTAGAGAAAATAAGAATTTACTTACCGATAATTCTATTTCTCATAGTCCGTAGTGGATGCTGGGCGCCCATCCCAAGTGCGGATTGTCTGCAATACTTGTACATAGTTATTGTTACAAAAATCGGGTTATTATTGTTGTGAGCCATCTTTTCAGAGGCTTCTTCGTTGTTATCATACTGTTAACTGGGTTCAAATCACAAGTTGTACGGTGTGATTGGTGTGGCTGGTATGAGTCTTACCCGGGATTCAAGATCCTTCCTTATTGTGTACGCTCGTCCGGGCACAGTACCTAACTGAGGCTTGGAGGAGGGTCATAGGGGGAGGAGCCAGTACACACCATGTGATCCTAAAAGCTTACTTTTTGTGCCCTGTCTCCTGCGGAGCCGCTATTCCCCATGGTCCTGACGGAGTCCCCAGCATCCACTACGGACTATGAGAAATAGAATTATCGGTAAGTAAATTCTTATTTTTTTTCTTTTTTTGAACCTTTTCATACTTAACGATCCACGTGGACTACGATTGGAACGGTAATCTGTGCCGAGCGAAGCGGCAGCGGAGCGATGGCACCATGCCCGAAGCATGGCGAGCGAAGGCGGTGCACTAATTGGGGTTCCCGGTCACTGTACGAAGAAAACGACACCAAAATAACATTATAAACTCATGTCGACCTTTTGACCTGTCGACCTAGAACATGTCGACCTAGACACCCTGTCGACCTAGTTACTGTCGACCAATAGTGGTCGACCTATACATTGTCGACCTAGTTACTGTCGACTTTCAATACCACACCCGATACTAACAGCCAGTTTCTGTTTTGATAAGTGTAACAGTACAGTAGGGGTAGCGGGGGAGGATGTGTCATTATGGAGTGCAAGATTCAGGAAAAGCATACTATTGTAATTAACATAAAATACCCACCACCGTTTAGTATGCAACGGATGTCTCTTATTATACCAAGTATTGTGCCTGCTCTAAAACATAAATCTGATTTTATATAAAGTAAGAATCTAGATTTTAAGATTAAAAATAATAAAAATATCCAAGATGAAGTACAAATGTAGTTTGTAGCTCTTGCAACTCATTCATTAATATCAAAACCACTTTTTAAATCTGTTAACAAAAAATAAACTAATTAAAATTATTAACTTAATTTTTTACCTATTGTGCAAACAGAACAATAGGGACATTGAAACAATGTCTGTATCAGGGATGAACCTTAGATAGATTGTAGTCCTTTTAAAGGGCTGCAGTAAAACGTTATGCAATGTTTAATTGATACGTTTTATTTATATCGTTGCCTATGGCCCATTGCACCACAACAATATATATCAACATTCAGTGTTGGACTGGGGCATGAAGGGCCCACCAGGGGAATACAGAATCAGGGGTGTGGCCAGCCCCATAGAGGCTTTGCTAACCATTAGAGAGTGCGTGGTCTGGGCTCATATATATATATATATATATATATATATATACTGTATATATATATATATATATAGTAAATACTTATAGTGCATGCATGATAACGTACTTCTGTAGATTAATAACAGCAATGCACTGTAGAAAATTAGAAAATACACCATAGCCCTGTGCAGTATAATGCAGCATATGTATAATGTAAACATATTTGCACAGTCTGGAGCCTGATCCCTGGAGGAAGAGGTGGGCCCCTAGGTAGTGGTCCAACCCTGCCAACACTGTTGTCAAATGCAGCAGTGTAAAGGAGATTACACACGTTGCGATTCTGCTTATGTGGCCAATGTGCACTAAGCGATTTTCCTTGAACTTCCTGGAGCCCAGAACCACCAATATTGACTATACACACGGTGCGATTTGGCTATGTATGATTTTTATTATGGCCTGTTTTGACTGTACTATATACTAGATTGTACACTTTCTAGTCAAAAAATTTTTCTTGCGATACTGACCCTGCAGGGAGCGCACATCGGCATCGCAAAGTGTATACACACGGTGCAATATGGACTATATAGTCCATATCTGTCGTTATATCTAGAGATGAGCGGGTTCGGTTCCCAGAGAACCGAACCCTACCGGACTTCACCATTCGAGCCCACATCTGAGTCAGGCTCGGGTTTTCCCGCCTGACTCGGAAACCCGAACGCAGCAAAACGTCATCATCCCGCTGTCGGATTGCCGTGGGATTTGGATTCCATATAAGGAGCCGCGCGTCGCGGCCATTTTCACTCCAGTCTCGGAGAGTGTATTGAGAAGACTTGTCCTCAGTGTTCAGTGTCTGTGTGGGGGTGGGAAAGTGGGGTGGCAAGTCTTGTGCTGTGTTGTGCTCTCCAGTCCAGTGTAATCAGTGTATTGTGCTGCATCAGTCCATCCAGTCACAGTGTTGGTGTTCTCTGCTGCCATATATCCAGTGTAGCTGTACAAAGTGGTGCTGTGTTGTGCAGACCAGTGGTAGTGTCCTGTCTCATCAGTCATTCCAGTGACGATATACGCTGCTGCTATATGTCCATTGCTGCAGTATAATAATTATAACAACAACCTGTTGTGCTGCATCAGACCAGTGGTAGTGTCCTGTCTCATCAGTCATTCCAGTGACGATATACGCTGCTGCTATATGTCCGAAGACGGATGTGGGCGCTGATTAATTCAAATGTTGAAAAAAATGAATTAATAATGTTTTTTATATTTTATATGATTTTCTAAAGAAGTCTAATCACCCTTCTGGCTGCCCGCAATGGTAGACCTGGGTATCCACCGTACTAGACAGAAGGAGAGAAAAAAAATAATGTGGGCGCTCGGAGGGGATAGTAGTACAACGGCTGCTGGTTTTCTAAATATATAAATTTGTTTATTGGTAAAAATAATTCTAACAAATAGACACTAAATGGCTGAAGTGCCGTTACATTACATATACACAATTAAATAGAAAATAAAAAATAAATTAAAACATTGATTAAAAATGAATGACTGTGTCCTGGGCCTCAGAACTTGCTGGTATTTAAACACCAACCCTAATTAGTGTTAGTTTTGTTGCATGCATAAGCCAGTTGTTAATGGCTATAAATGGCTAAAGTGCATAATAAGCTCAAACTGCACTTTGAGGGAGAAGAGGCTGGTTAGTATTTAATGGAGCCTGTTGATACTTCACCAGTAAGAGCTGATAGACGAAGTGTTCAGTGGTATGGCTAGATGTCATATGAGCCAATCCCACGTCTGTCTCATGTCCGTGTAGCTTGTTTGATCCACTCGCTGGTTTAGTGGCCGACCGCTCAGCGGCGGTTCCCTTTAGCAGGGCCTGTTGTAGATAGACGGGTCCACCATGAGCCATGGGCACTTTAAGAGTTTGAGAGTGTGGGCTGGCTCCTCCCTCTATGCCCCTCCTACCAGACTCAGTTTAGAAAATGTGCCCGGAGGAGCCGGTCACAGCTAGGGGTGCTCTCCTGAGCTTTTCTAGTAAAAGTTATTTTTTAGAGTTTGTTTTTTTACAGGAGGCTGTTGACAACAGCCTGCCTGCAGTGAGGGACTAAGGGGGGGGGGAGCAGTGTCCGCACTGCGGGGTCTGAGCCACTGACTCCGCTGACTCGACACTGAGCTCCAGAGGGTTTGGATCGGTCTCCGCCACAGGGGACCGCTCGTCCCAGCAGCATGCCGCCAACCCCTTACAGACACTGAAGAGTGGTAAGTGAGTCACCGACCCCCTAGCAAGCAGGGGGCCGGTGTGAAGATTGCGGCAATGGGGAGGGAGCGCAGTACTAACTGCGCTCCTCTGAAACTCCAGAGGCAAATAGTGCGGCTCTGTGAGGGGCGCCTTGGGCCAGCGCTTGCCCCCACACTGGTCAGCAAGTCTGTCGGGGTCCGCGGATCTCAGCCAGCAAGTTTCCTCAGGCCAGTATAAAATTTGAAGAGCGGAAAGACAGCGCCATTAAGGGGGCGGAGCTTCTCCTCAGAGCGGACCCAGCAGCATTCCAGCGCCATTTTCCTACCTGCACAGCGCTGGATGGAAGAACACGTTCCACCACAGCAGCTCCATCTGTCTGTACACGGTACCAGGGGGTTGTAGAAGGGAGGGGAGGCTGTAAAACGACTGTGTTTCCTATTAAGGGACACAGTCTGCGCTGGTAAGGGGTTGCCTTTTACTAAAAGCGCTGTATTGTGGGTTGGCTCCGATCTCTGTGTCTCTCTTGCCTTTCTTGGGGGGAAACTCTGTCTGCCCCCACCTGTGTGTGTGTGGAGTGTTTGGTGGTCTCCTTTAGCTATGTCCAGGGATGCTGTGTCATATACTGCAGAGGATTTATCCTCCCAGGATGATCCCATTCCATGTAATCAGGTTAGCACTGGTTTAGCACAGATACCTGCAAGGGAACCAGAGTGGTTTTCCTTTATCAAAACTTGGATTTCTCATATTTCTGACAGGGTTGCTAGTAACGAATCTGCAACCCAGGTATTACAGAGCTCTATGGCTGTATGGCCTGTGTCTGGTACCTCAGGACACCCCGCTATATACCCCCACAAACGTGCGCTTGTGCATGTCACACAAGACGACATGGATACCGATTCTGACACTACAGACGGTGATGGGGATGTGTTGCGGGGGTCCGCATCTCTTGCAAGGGGGGTGCAATTGTTGATAGAGGCTATCAGGGATGTGTTAAATCTTAGTGATACCACACCTGAGCACTGAAAATAAAAAAGCCTCGCTAACCTTCCCTGCGTCAAAGGAGTTGAATGCTATATTCGAAAAAGCATGGGAAAACCCTGAGAAAAAGTTCCAGATCCCTAAAAAGGTCCAGGTGTCTTTTCCTTTCCCTGAGGAGGATAGGAAAAAGTGGGAAAACCCTCCGATTGTTGACGCATCTATGTCCAGACTCTCAAAGAAGGTGGTTTTACCTGTTCCGGGATCTACCGCCTTAACGGAGCCGGCAGATAGAAAGATTGATAACACGCTTAAATCAATGTACACTGCTTCTGGGGCAATATTACGTCCCACTATTGCTAGTGCATGGATTGCAAAAGCAATAGTGAAATTATCGGCTACCTTACTTGAGGATTTGGATACGATGGATAGGGGTTACGTTGCATTGTATTTACGCAACATACATGATTCTGCAGGTTTTATGGTAGAATCCATGAAAGACCTGGGTTCCATGGCTGCGGGAATTTTTTCCATGTCTGTTTCAGCTCGTTGGGGACTATGGCTGCACCAGTGGAGTTGCTACCCTATACAGGTCAGGCTCTCTTTGGGGAAGCTCTAGACGCATGGACATCCACCACTACAGCGGGTAAGTCTCCATTTCTTCCCTCAGCAGCACCTGCTCCGAAGAAATCCTTTTCTTCAGCTGCACCGCAGTCCTTTCGGCCTAACAAGCCTAGAAAGGCCAGAACATCCAATACCTTCTTTAGGGGAGGTTGGGTTAAGTCCAAGAATCCTGCCGCTGCAGGTTCCCAGGAAAAAAAAAAAGCTTCGGGTACCCCAAAGTCCTCCGCATGACGGTGGACTGCACGCCCCGGTGGTGGGGCCAGTGGGAGCGAGACTTTTCAGTCATGTCTGGGTATCGTCCGGCCTGGATCCCTGGGTAGTAGATATTGGGGGTAATTCCGAGTTGATCGCAGCATCAAATTTGTTAGCAGTTGGGTAAAACCATGTGCACTGCAGGGGGGCAGATATAACATTTGCAGAGAGAGTTAGATTTGGGTGGGTAATTTTGTTTCTATGTAGGGTAAATACTGTCTGCTTTATTTTTACACTGCAATTTAGATTTCAGTTTGAACACACCCCACCCAAATCTAACTCTCTCTGCAAATGTTATATCTGCCACACCTGCAGTGCACATGGTTTTGCCCAACTGCTAACAAACTTGATGCTGCGATCAACTCGGAATTATCCCCATTGTGTCTCAGGGATACAGGCTGGAATTTCAAAGTCTCCCTCCTCATCGCTTTTTCAAGTCAGGCTTACCAACTCTGTTGGAGGACAGCATAGTTCTTCAAGACGCTGTTCAAAAGCTGGTAGAGGCACAGGTCATTGTGCCGGTACCGCCTCACATGCTGAACAAAGGTTACTATTCGAACCTTTTTCGTGGTACCGATACCGGATGGTTCGGTCAGGCCCATTCTGAACCTAAAATCATTGAACCCCTTTCTAAAGGAGTTCAAGTTCAAGATGGAGTCTCTCAGGGTGGTGATATCAGGTCTGGAAGAAGGGGAATTCCTGGTATCACTGGATATCAAGGATGCGTACCTTCACATTCTGATCTGGCTGCCGCATCAGGCGTATCTCCGCTTCGCATTGCTGGACTGTCATTTTCAGTTCCAGGCACTGCCATTCGGCCTCTCCACAGCACTGACGGTGTTTACCAAGGTGATGGCGGAAATGATGATACTCCTCCGCAAGCAGGGTGTGAACATCATTCCATATCTGGACTATCTACGGATAAAGGCATCGTCCAAGAAGAAGCTGCTGCACTCCATTGTTCTCACAACGCTACTGCTCCAGAGTCACGGATGGATTCTGAACTTTCCAAAGTCACATTTGGAACCAACCCAGAGATTGTCTGGGAATGATCCTGGATATGGAAGTGCAGCGGGTGTTTATTCGGCAGGAAAAGGCGTTGGTGATACAAGCCATGGTGCGGGATGTCTTGAAGCCACCCCGGGTGTCGGTTCATCAATGCATTCGCCTATTGGGAAAGATGGTGGCCTCTTACGAGGCTCTCCAGTACGGGAGGTTCCATGCTCGGACCTTCCAACTGAATTTCCTGGACAAGTGGTCGGGATCTCACCTCCACATGCACCAGAGAATTTGTCTGTCACCAAAGGCGAGGATTTCACTCCTCTGGTGGCTCCAATTGCCTCACCTCCTGGAAGGCCGCAGGTTCGGGATTCAGGACTGGGTCCTTCTAACAACGGATGTGAGCCTTAGGGGCTGGGGAGCAGTCACTCAAGGAGTAACCTTCCAAGGATGGTGGTCAAGCCTGGAAGCCGGCCTGCCCATCAACATTCTGGAACTAAGAGCCGTCTACAATGGTCTTCTCCAGGCGGCCCCTCTCCTGAAAAATCGGGCCATTCAAGTGCAGTCGGACAACATAACAACAGTGGCTTACATAAACCGACAAGGCGGAATGAAGAGCAGAGCGGCAATGTCAGAAGTGACAAGAATACTCCTCTGGACAGAAAAGCACGCGTTAGCGCTGTCAGCCATCTTCATTCCGGGAGTAGACAACTGGGAAGCAGACTTCCTCAGCAGACACAATATCCATCCGGGAGAGTGGGGCCTCCATCCGGAGGTTTTCAAGGAAATAACAGAGCTTTGGGGTTTACCCCAAATAGACATGATGGCCTCTCATCTCAACAAGAAGCTTCTGCGTTATTGTTCCAGGTCGAGAGACCCACAGGCAGTGGCAGTGGACGCCCTGGTGTCTCCGTGGATGTTCCAGTCAGTGTACGTATTTCCACCACTCCCACTCATACCAAGAATCATAAAGCTCATAAGGAGAACAAGGGTTAAAGCGATCCTCATTGCCCCAGACTGGCGAAGAAGGGTTTGGTACGCGGATCTACTGCAAGAAGAGCCGAGGCCTCTTCCTCTTCGGGAGGACCTGTTGCAGCCTTCAAGACTTACCGCGGCTACGTTTGACGGCATGGAAGTTGAGCGCCTGATTCTTGCTCAGAAGGGCATTCCGAAGAAGATTATTCCTACCCTCATACAGGCTAGGAAAGGGGTAACGTCTAAACATTACCATCGTATTTGGAAAAAATATGTCTCTTGATGTGAGTCCAAGAAGTTTCCTACAGTGGAGTTTCAACTGGGACGTTTCCTCCTCTTCCTGCAAGCAGGAGTGGATATGGGTCTGAGGTTGGGATCTGTGAAGATCCAGATTTCAGCCCTATCCATTTTCTTTCAGAAACAATTGGCTGCCCTCCCTGAGGTTCAGACCTTTTTGAAGGGAGTTCTGCATATCCAACCTCCCTTTGTACCACCTACGGCGCCTTGGGACTTTAATGTGGTGTTGCAGTTCCTCCAGTCGGATTGGTTTGAGCCTCTACAGGAGGTGGAGGTCAAATTTCTTTCATGGAAGGCGGTCACTTTGTTGGCCTTGGCTTCTGCTAGGCGTGTGTCCGAGCTGGGGGCTTTATCCTGTAAAAGCCCTTACTTGATCTTCCATGAAGATAGAGCTGAGCTCCGGACTCGTCAGCAGTTTCTTCCGAAGGTTGTGTCGGCATTTCATATCAACCAACCTATTGTGGTGTCAGTAGCTACTGCCTCTTCGATTACATCAAAGTCCTTGGATGTTGTAAGGGCTCTGAAGATATATGTGAAGAGAACTTCTCGTCACAGAAAATCGGACTCTCGGTTTGTCCTATAAAAATTGTGTGTCCTGCTTCTAAGCAGACGATCTCTCGCTGGATCAGGTTCACTATCCAGCACGCTTATTCTACGGCAGGACTGCCGTGTCCAAAATCTGTTAAGGCCCACTCTACTCGTAAGGTGGGGTCTTCCTGGGCGGTTGCCCTGGGTGTCTCGGCAGTACAACTTTGCCGAGCTGCAACTTGGTCGGTGTCGGACACGTTTGCAAAGTTTTACAAGTTCGAAACTTTGGCCTCTGATGATCTGAAGTTCAGCCAATCAGTTCTCCAAGAGCCTCCGCGCTCTCCCTCCCGTTCTGGGAGCTTTGGTACATCCCCATGGTACTAATGTGGACCCCAGCATCCTCTAGGACGTAAGAAAAAATAGGATTTTGGTACCTACCGGTAAATCCTTTTCTCGTAGTCCGTAGAGGATGCTGGGTGCCCGCCCAGCACTTCGTTTTCTTGCAAATATTATTTGGTTCAGTACAACTTCGTTTTAGTTGAGTACTGCATTGTTACTTGGTAAGTAATGTTTCAGCTGTTGCTGAGTAGTTCAAGCTAGTTGGCTTGACGTGCCTTGTATGTGTGAGCTGGTATGAATCTCACCACTATCTGTGTATAATCCTTCTCTCGAAGTATGTCGTCTCCTCGGGCACAGTTTCTAGACTGAGTCTGGTAGGAGGGGCATAGAGGGAGGAGCCAGCCCACACTCTCAAACTCTTAAAGTGCCAATGGCTCCTGGTGGACCCGTCTATACCCCATGGTACTAATGTGGACCCCAGCATCCTTTATGGACTACGAGAAAAGGATTTACCGGTAGGTACCAAAATCCTATTTTCTTCTTTGCATCATGTGCTGTTTGGGGACTAGTTTTTGAATAGTGCCATCCTGTCTGTAACTGCAGTGCCACTCCTAGATGGGCCAGGTGTTTGTGCCGCACACTTGTGTCGTTTAGCTTGGCCATCCAGCTACCTAATTGCACCTCTTTTTCTTCTTTGCATCATGTGCTGTTTGGGGACTAGTTTTTGAATAGTGCCATCTTGTCTGCAACTGCAGTGCCACTGCTAGATGGGCCAGGTGTTTGTGCCGCACACTTGTGTCGTTTAGCTTAGTCATACAGCCACCTCTGTGCAACTTTTAGGCCTAAAAACAATATTGTGGGGTGTTCAGAATAGACTGGAAATGAGTGGAAATGAATGTTATTGAGGTTAATAATACCGTAGGAGCAAAATGACCCCCAAATTCTGTGATTTTAGCTGTTTTTTGTCAAAAATCATCCAAATCCAAAACCAAAACACGAAAGGGTGGTTTTGGCAAAACCAAGCCAAAACCAAAACACGAAAGTGGAATTAGAACCAAAACACACAAAGTGCCCGCCGCACATCTCTAGTTATATCGCACCGTGTATATGCGGATTAAGGTGCCAGTTGTGAACATATCCATACCTTATGAGAGGATCTGCATAAGAGGGTATGATCGCTTCTCACGGGAGAAGTGTCTATCTCCCTAAAAAGTGCTAGGCTGCTCCTTCATCCCCTCTGATCCTCATCAATCACCCTTACAAGTACCAGTGACAAGTGTACTTTAAACCCGTTTGTGAATGGGCATACCTGATTGGGACAATGCAAATTACTTAATGTATCTTATAAAGTAGTCATTCAGTGTTCACTGCAAATAGCATGGCATATCACTTTAACCACTTTATGACTACATGTTCTATCTCCATCATAACCAAGCCAAATATTTAAAGTTTGGAAGTGAATGCACTTAAATAGTAGCATGTATTATATTTTAAATGTGAAGGAAGGAGTTAGTGTAAATACAAACAGTGGGGGTAATTCCAAGTTGATCGCAGCAGGAAATTTTTTAGCAGTTTGGCAAAACCATGGGGGTCATTCCGAGTTGTTCGCTCGGTAAAAATCTTCGCATCGCAGCGATTTTCCGCTTAATGCGCATGCGCAATGTCCGCACTGCGACTGCGCCAAGTAAATTTGCTATGCAGGATTTTTACTCACGGCTTTTTCTTCGTTCTGGCGATCGTAATGTGATTGACAGGAAATGGGTGTTACTGGGCGGAAACAGGCCGTTTTATGGGCGTGTGGGAAAAAACGCTACCGTTTCCGGGAAAAACGCAGGAGTGGCCGGAGAAACGGGGGAGTGTCTGGGCGAACGCTGGGTGTGTTTGTGACGTCAAACCAGGAACGACAAGCACTGAAATGATCGCAGATGCCGAGTAAGTCTGGAGCTACTCAGAAACTGCTACGAGGTGTGTAATCGCAATATTGCGAATATATCGTTCGCAATTTTAAGAAGCTAAGATTCACTCCCAGTAGGCGGCGGCTTAGCATGAGCATTCATTGGCTATTTTTCACATTTTGTTATTGTTAAATTGGGGAGAACCTGGACTGATTGATCAGCCTCCTCTCTTGTCAGTGATAAAGGACTGAAGGTAGATTTACTAAAGAACAGGTTATCATCCAGGTCTTTGGATGATGGATTTAAAATGCTAATTTAAATAAATGCTAAATATTTATTTCTATTGCCATTTTAAATCCATCGATCAAAGTCACTGATGATTGGAAGCTAGATTAACAATGGTTAAATACAACAGATTTTTCAAAAAACAGCGCCCCAACTCAATAGTGCAGCAACGAAGCTAGGGTGATCCCAACCACCACAAATAAACTCAAGACAATGACAACAATGGTAAGCAACTGTGCGCACCCTCTTGGTGTATAATCAGGGAAAAGTCTGTGTGTAATTGTATAAAAATGTATACGTCACAAAATTTCAAAAAACTAATTCCTTTTTACTGGGAATTATAGTGTTATAGTCCAAATCCAGTTCAGTCTCAAAAATGGGCTCAATGTCCGTTCTTTTATCTCATTAGTTCAAATTCTCTCCTTTCTCTTAATGGAAGAACAACTGTGGAGGTGTGCCCAAGTCCACTTAGGAGCATCTGCAATCTTCAATGGTTTGGATGGAGGCACATCTGCTTGTCTCTGTTTCTGCGGCCATTTCGTCCTGGTCTGAACTTTATCACTCCCATTATAAAGCAGAAACAGAGACAAGCAGACGTGCCTCCATCCAAACCATTGAAGATTGCAGTCAGCCATAAATCATAGGTATTAAACGGTTTTTCAGTTTTTTTCACGAAAGTCTTTAATTTTTCTACGTTGATGTATTTAGATAGATGGTAATGGGGTGTACACGACCACATAGCACTGGCCACACCCACACAGCACTGGTTACAGCTCCTCCCCTTCTCAGTATAGGCACTTGAAGATTTTCAGCCCCTGGCCCATGAGCCCCTTAATCTGGCCCTGGCAGCTTTGACAACCCACTCCTTAGTAAATCTACCTCCACTGTATATGTTATTGAATAAGGCTACTTTCTTAAATCCAGTTTAAATGGATCTGATAGTCCTACCAAGTACCAAAGGTCAGAAACGCGTAGTCAGTGGAGTCAGGGCCTCTCCTGCCATACTCCCTGTCAAACTCCTGAGGTTTTATATAAAATCAATTAGAATAATACAAAGAAGATATTTGCAACATAAATGTCTTTGTTTATTGTAATCCTTTTTATGGCTTACGCTCACCAGCTTTGTGGAGTTTCCTGGAGCTGCAGGGAGAGGAGAGATGAATCCGCAACAGCTCTGCCTCCGTTCTACAGTCAGACACTGTTATGCAGAGCTGGGGGCGGGGCCACACAATGGGCAGCAAAGCTGCACAGAAAGAGAGCTAATAGAGGCTTTCCCCTGACTGTGGGGGTGGGCTTTGTGCACTGATGGACACTTGGATGTGTAATGTGACCAGGAAGTGCACAGTAGTAGGAGCTCAGTCAGCAGCAGCAAGAGAAGACACAGGGATGCAGGTAGGAGACTCAATGAACACTGTAGCTTAGAGTAGTGAGGGTAGAGTTACAGTGAGTAGGGGGTGAGACATGCTCCCAACATTCAGACCCATCCCTATATGTGCCTCCCCAGCCATTCACCTAACCGCACATCAGTGGTAAAGATTTGATTCAGGTCTCTACTTCATTGCCCTCTTTAAGTGGAATAATTTTTGTTTTCTGTCAGTAAGATCAGAAAAACATCTTTGTTGTCCTTATTGAAAATATGTTGAAATGTAAGAGGAGAACAAAACCTAGTTGCTAAAGTGGAATGCAGTCTTTATCAGGTTTGGTTTTTATAAAGAGCTCGCAAATGTTACCATTTTTTTTTTAACTTTTCTTGACCTACATTCCTATCAGTTGCACAACAAATGCTAAATAGTTGAGGAATATTCACTAATGAAATGAAAATTGCAGACTCTCTGAACAAAGGATTGCTAAATTGTGAAAAGTGACTGTCGTTGACCACATTTATCTGTGCAGTCAGCCATCTTGGTGTTTATATTACACACACTAGACATCAGCAAATTGTAGCATTCTTTTTAGGTAACCGTTTACACTATATGAATAAGCAACACTTTGTGACAAAGCTATATATAAAAAAAAGTGTGTTGCAATATTATTCTGGTATTTTTTTTTCTTTACTGTCTTCCTATCCAAATCAAGCATTTAGGGCCAAATGGCAAGGATACGATAGTGGGGTTATATGCATGCTGCTTGCACACATGTTTAACTACTTGCTTGATGCAGATTGAAAAAAGGTTGGCACACATTGAAACACTGTGGCAGGGCAACACTTTGGATGAGAGGCAGTAAATTTGACGGTTGTTAGGAGACCGATGCCGGGATCCTGACAGCCAGTGAAATACCGGCGGTCGGAATCCCGCCACCACCAGAGGGGGAATATAACCCCGAAGTGTGGCGAGCGCAGTGAACCCACGAGGGGACATGCTGCTCTCACCGCCGGTATTTCAGCGGTCGAGATCCCGGCGTCAGCCTCCTGACCGCCGGGATATCAGCTGGGATATCATACTGATCCCCTTTGGACACATTAGGTTAAAATAATGCTTTTGTCATAGGGATTAATAGGCGGGGTCTCAATGTTACTTATTACATTTTAACTCTTGTAGTAACAGTTTATTCCCAAGGTGCCTTTTATTTCACAATGAACATTCAGATAAGAACATAATTATTGTTTGAGTTATGGCTCTTCCTGTATTGTTTCTTTAATGCTTAAGGATTTTCAAGAGCAAAATGTTTCAGAAGTTTGTTCTTGCTTTTATCTGATTATACTTTCATATTTACTTTTTTAGCTTTCCTGTTTTCAGTTCTTGTGAAAATATTTTATGTGTTCAGACCAGTTTTTATTTTCTCTAAGGTTTAAATTTCTCAACAATGCTGTTGTAATCAGATTTATATGCTAGTGTGCCAACCAATTAATTTAACATTATAAAACCCACCACTAATTAAAAAATCACATGAAACACACACTAACTACAGGGGTGTAACCCTCTGTAGAAAATCAGGAGTGCTGTCCGCACTAATTAAAGGAGACAATTAAAAATATTCACAATGAAAAGATAATAGTAAATAAAAAAATATATTATAATTTATTAACATACAATGCTGCAGCATAAATGACATATATTCAATACATAATGTGTATATTATAAGCCATAGTACAAAACTCCACATATACTGATAAAATTATTTATAACTCGCTATGGTTCAGAGGCTTGGACTTTGATATTTATGAATTTCACAATGTCCACTGATTTAATAATGAACTGGCTGAAATTAGCTTCTCAGACACTCATTGTATTCATGTGTCCTTAATTCATTAGTGTCTCAAAAGAACATGTGTGCACACATATATTGATTTGAAATAGGTAATTACCATGTATTGTTAGCCTTTGTGTCACCTCCAAAATCAATTTGATTGAGACAATCCCGGTTTTAAAACTCCCTCTGCTGGTGCTCATCCGTTTATTGCAGAATATCTGGAGAAGGTGTCCACGGGAATTTGTCCACAGCGCTCAAGCTCCCTCTGCTGGTGGCTAACCGTAATTGCAGGTGTACTGATTGCTATTCATAAACACAAGCCGGTAATCACGTCAATGAATGGGAGGTGATCGTCACTGATGATGGTGGTCACTTCAAAAACGCGTTTCTCCGCCTTCCAAACACACTCAGCGGGTTCCTCAGTTCGAATGACCATGCTCCAAAGCAGTGAAGTAACTAGGCATTTTAGCGCTGTGTGCAAGAAACGACAGTGGCGCCCCCCCCCCCCCCCATGTAAGATAGGGGCAGTGCGCGCCGTAGGCTCGCGAAAAATTTATAGGGGCGTGGCTTCACGGGGAAGGGGCGTGGCCACAAAATAATAGCAATTCATACTACGGTGCACAGTAGTCTACATTATTCAAATTACGCTGCACAGTAGCGCCACTACACCAGGTAGAGCCCCTTTTATAAATTACAGCAGACAGCGTCCCCCTTTTTACACATTACAGCAGCCAGTCCCCCTTTTTACACATTGCGGCAGCCAGGACCCCTTTTTACACATTGCGGCAGCCAGGCCCCCTCTTTACACATTGCGGCAGCCAGGCCCCCTTTTTACACATTGCGGCAGCCAGGACCACATTTTACACATTGCGGCAGCCAGGCCCCCTTTTTACACATTGCGGCAGCCAGAACCCCTTTTTACACATTGCGGCAGCCAGGACCCCTTTTTACACATTGCGGCAGCCAGGCCCCCTCTTTACACATTGCGGCAGCCAGGCCCCCTTTTTACACATTGCGGCAGCCAGGACCCCATTTTACACATTGCGGCAGCCAGGACCCCTTTTTACACATTGCGGCAGCCAGACCCCCTTTTTATACATTGCGGCAGCCAGGACCCCTTTTTACACATTACGGCAGCCAGTCCCCCTTTTTACACATTACGGCAGCCAGTCCCCCTTTTTACACATTGCGGCAGCCAGGACCCCTTTTTACACATTGCGGCAGCCAGGCCCCCTCTTTACACATTGCGGCAGCCAGGCCCCCTTTTTTTTTTACACATTGCGGCAGCCAGGACCCCCCCCTTTTTACACATTGCGGCAGACAGACCCCCTTTTTATACATTGCGGCAGCCAGGACCCCTTTTTACACATTGCGGCAGACGGTGTCCCCCTGAGAGAGAGAAAGAGAGAGAGGGATATACTTACCTTCTCCCCGCTGACAGGCTCCTCGTGCTGGCATCTCCCTCTCGGTGCAGGCAGTGAGATGAGAAGGAGGAGGAGGGAGGGGGAGCAGGGAGCCGCAGCAGCGCTATTTGATTGGTAGTAAGCGCCGCTGCAGCATCTCCCTCTCCTTCTGTATTGGCTGCCCGGCGCTGCTATGGATGCTGGGATGAAGGAACCGCATCCCAGCATCCATAGCAGCGCCGGGCAGCCAATACAGAAGGAGAGGGGGATGCTGCAGCGGCGCTTACTACCAATCAAATAGCGCTGCTGCGGCTCCCTGCTCCCCCTCCCTCCTCCTCCTTGAACCCGGCGCTGGTCTCTTCTCCCTCCAGCCGCGCACGGCGCACACAGAGGCGGCATGTAATGAGTCAATTTGACTCATTACATGCCGCTGGCCGTTGCGCCCTCAGGGCAACTGCGCTGTGTGCCAAGCCCCCTTGACACACACGTAGTTACGGCACTGCTCCAAAGATTCACTTTATATAGCCACCCTGATTTGTAGTTCCCGCGGCCATTCGCGCATGCGCACTCAAACGTGCGTTCCAAGCCTCGTTTCCACTCTGCACCTTAAATAGACTCCGGTGGCCATTTTGTCACCTCATATCAAGCCTCACTTTCATATAGGACTGGCTATTAATACCACGGAATCCAAGCCTCCTTTTGAATCCCGGAATCTATATCAAACCTCTCTTACTTATGCTATTAATAATAACGTATCCAACGTATTGGGACACTAATGAATTAAGGACACATGAACACAATGAGTGTCTGAGAAGCTAATTTCAGCCAGTTCATTATTAAATCAGTGGACATTGTGAAATTCATAAATATCAAAGTCCAAGCCTCTGAACCATAGCGAGTTATAAATAATTTTATCAGTATATGTGGAGTATTTGTACTATGGCTTATAATATACACATTATGTATTGAATATATGTCATTTATGCTGCAGCATTGTATGTTAATAAATTATAATATATTTTTTTATATACTATTATCTTTTCATTGTGAATATTTTTAATTGTCTCCTTTAATTAGTGCGGACAGCGCTCCTGATTTTCTACAGGGGGTTACACCCCTGTAGTTAGTGTGTGTTTTTTGATCAATATAGGGAATGCAATTATCCTTATAATTAGGAGCAGCAGTCCGCACTATTATTTGATCTCCTTCGGTCTGGTAGGTACTGGCGCCGGAGAGTGTATACACCTGTCCATACCACTTGAGTGTGGGTGCGGTTGTATATACACACAGTACGGTATTTTGGTTAAAAATCACATGAAAACTATGTATTTTATGTGTTACCGTTGTATTTTTCTAATACGCTGTATGGTTTTAAATAGAGGGCCAATTCCACAAAATGCATTCTGTCTATAAGAAGGGATTTCCTCTCCATGGCACTTTGATTTAGTATGTAAAACAATTTCAATTTCTTAGGTATCTTACCTCATGACCATTGGTCATAAACCAAAACACATTGGGGATAAAAGGACCAGTTTTTCTGGGTATTTCAAACCACCAAACATCACTGTCTATTTTGCCCTCTAACCCGTTGGATGTATTATGCAGTGATTTGGAGGGTGTAAACTCAACTTGCCGGTTGAAGCCCGAAACTCGCTGTTTGAGACAAGCAACCAGCAAATGGCCGTGAGTGTTGACAGTTCTCAAACCATATGCAATTTCTGCTATCTAGTCATTTCCAACACAATAAGAGGCACAAGATAATAAAGAAATAATTATCCCCTACACTGGCAATAATATTTTCTTTATGTTAACATTTAACTATTATACTGCACACTTGTGCACTTGCCATGTGCATGCTGGCACTTGTAGTGCTGTAAGTGAACAGTATAGTTGGCACACAATTCAATATTATTGCCCTGTAAATAAAATGTAAAAAAATCATAATGCCCCTTAATATAATCTATATGCTTCTGCGAACCTGACTCCGGCCAAGTTATGCAACAGAACCCGACTTGCTGTACAGTGACTGCTCTGCAGATTAATTTAATTGAGGCAGAGATTCTAATGGGATGTGGTGCAGGTGAGACTGTGTTTATACCACATATACCCCTTATCCCCAATAATTCCCTTTTTCAGTTCAAGCGCCTGCAGTTTCCTGTAAGTGTCTGCTTTGCTATGACTATCAAGTCGCAGGGGCAAATGCCTAGGGCTCAGGACCAGCTGCTTCTCCCATGGACAGCTTTATGTGGCTTGCTCATGAGTCAGTAGCCCCAAGCATATTTTTGTGTTAATACCTGAAGGAAAAACTGCAAATATTGATTACAAATAAATTTTATAATCAATGTGTTCAATATAAAATATACATCACAATATTAGATGGCACTACTGTCTTTGTAAAATTAGTTCAGCTGAGCAATAACAGACATCCACACCAGCGAAGCTGCGGGCAAACACTAGTGTTAATACAAAAATTAATATAAAACCTGATTCAGGTTGGATTGCAAATTCTGCTAAGTAGCAGAATTTGCAATCCTTGTTAACGAATGCGGACAGCCGTTCCCCCCACCCCCTTGATCAAGCAGAAATTGCAATCGCAACGCAATTTCTGCTTAATCGCTAAAATAAAGGTTGCCTCCTGCCGGCGCAGCCTGGCTGCGCCCACAGGAGACCCGCCCCTATCTTTTTGATTGTGGTAGCTGCATGTGACGTCACGCAGCCGCCCCGATCGCAACCTCTATTTCCGCTGACACGCCACCGTTTTGTAGCCATGCCCCCGCAATGCTCCATCTCCACTTAGGTAACGGAGCGTTGCCACCATCCCCCACGCCCAAGGAACGCCTCTACCTGATTGACCACTGCGCATGCACCCGCATCATTTTAGTAATTTTTGCGGTTGGATCGCGATTAGCGATCCAACCTGAATCAAGCCAATAGTCCTACTGATAAAATAATATCGTGATTTGTCCATAATATTACTGTATGTTCACTACATAACTGAGCACCATAAACATGATTATTTTTTGTTTTGGTCCTCTGAATTAAAAAAATTATCATTGCCAACATGCAGATGTGTCCTTATACATATTGCCTCAATATGCCATGCAGCAGGAGATGCCTGGCGTGAGTGAGCTGACAGGTACCATGCAACTCCGTTAGGATCGGGCATTTTTTTTTTTTGCCGAAAAATGCATCTTATTTGCATCGGTATACAAATAAGATGCTTTTGGAACAGGCTATTTGGGTAGAGGGAGGGCACAACAGAGCAGGAAGCTGCGTGCAGACTTCCCAGCTTTCTGAGCGACTGGACACCAGAACATCGGCCCTTCTGGATATTACCTGTCTGAAAATGACCCCAGTTCGCCATATATGCAGGGCGGGGTGGCCTAGTCATGGGAGGCATGGCCCTGCACACTTATAAAAAGAAATACAGAAAAAATAGTACTTTAAGTGCCTCCCTGGCCTTCTCAGCACCAAAGCCTATATGCTACAGTACTATTGATAAAAATCGATTTCTCTATTTGTTTGTTAGTTATTCCCTGGTCCGAGACAGATATGCTGAGTTGTGAAAAAAGGTATCCAGCTTACTCAGCCTGAGTCATGTTTAAACATTGCTCATTGGTGCTGACTTTTCATTAGTAATCTTTATGAGCCTGTGACGTCCACTTTTAATAACTCACAGAGTGTTGCAGGGAAGAAATCAGTGATGTGCGGTCAGTGCTTGGGGAGGCACTGGATGATAAACCCCCCCCCCACATATATGTGTATCTGTGGGGCACTGGATGATTAACCCCCCCCCCCCACATATGTGTATTTGTGGGGGGGGGGGAAATTGGGTTCCCCGTATTTAACCAAAACCAGCACCAGACTGAACCAGCCAGGGTAAGTAATGCCATAGCAGGGGGGACACTCAGTGTGAGGTCCCCCTGCCATCACATTAAACTCCCCCCAAACCAGTCAGCCCAGGGATGAATTCCTCGTAAAGCGTATATTGTTCTTTACAGGTGGCCTACAGGTCCCAGCAAGCCTGCCCCAGCTTGCTGGCATTTGGAGAACCACAAGGTGTCTGCATGCCCGGACAATCAGGGCCCGCTGGCACCTGTAGTCCTCCTGTAAAGAAAATATATAAAAAAAATACAACACACATTTAAAAAAAAAAGTTTATTGCACAGGGTCTTCACCTGGGGGCGGTGGCCTTTGGGCAGCTCTTTTCCATGGCCGCCGCCTCCCCAGGACTTCTGGAATCTTCTGTCTTCACCTGGGGGGCTGCCCTTTTCCATGGCCGCCGCCTCCCAGGATTTCCCGGTGTCTTCTGTCTTCGGGAGCTTTTGCACACGGCGGCCATCTTAGATTTAAAAAAATTACGCTAACACCGACATTTTTTAAAATGGATCCGCTCCATTGCCAAACTCTGCAAAATGACAGGCAGGGACTGGATCCTTTTGGATCCAGGCCTGCAGTCATACCAGCTATCCCCGCCGGGTCCCGCCACCGCAAAGGCCCGCTCCTCCACCACGTCCCAGCTGCCTAACCAGTGATGACAGTGGTTCCATCACTGGACAGCTGTATCCAGTGACAGATCCGATGTCCAATCACATCTGCCTGACTGACAGGGGCGTGCTTTCATGTGCAGTGAAAGCACGTCCCTGTCACCCGAGGCACTTATATAAGTGCCGCTTCTCCTGTTATTTTCAGTAGGTTTCTACTGCCGATGTCTGGGCCCTGCCCCCACTCGCCCCCCGCTACAGCGCCTTTCCTATTGCCAGCGGGCTCCCAAATCTAATTTTAAAGTAAAAATAGTTATTATAATACAAAGCAGATACTTATGACACAGAATATTGTCATAATTATCTTCTTTGTATTATTTTAACGACTAATGACAGGGGAGGCGCTGCCTCCTCTGACTGCACGTCCCTGGAAGAAATGGGTGCCTTGTGAAAGGCGATGACCCAGGAATAACCCGAGTCTTAACATGGGGTGTGAAAGGGGTTTGAGCAGCTGTAACAGATTGAAATGGTGTTCATTAACCCCGTCCTGGATTTAGGTCTGACATATGTATTCTAAGTTATCAGCTGCTACTAGATGTTATTTTATCCTGAAACACAAAAGCCATACACACCCTACATGTTACAATAGCAACATTATATACATCAAATACTATACTTCAATAAAAGTTTACATATACCGATAATGTACCGTGTCTGATTTTATTTTATTTTTTGAGGGAAGGGCAACTTATTATGGGGAGTGTCTACTCTGCGCTGTAATAGTTGTTTTATTTGAATTTATAGGGAGATTTGGTTTGAGAGAAGGATGCTATGAATTGGTCCTTTGGCAAGTACCAGTTACAGATGTGTCCTCATATATCTAGCCTCAATACGCCACGCAGCGGGATATTATGAGTGAGCCGGCAGTTGCCAGGTAGCTCTGATAACGTCAGAAATCTTTATATTGCCAAAAACACATCGTATTTGCATAGCTAAAGTGCATCCGGAAAGAATTCACAGCGCTTCACTTTTTCCACATTTTGTTATGTTACAGCCTTAGTCCAAAATGGAATAAATTATTTTTTCCCCTCAAAAGTCTACACACAATACCCCATAATGACAACGTGAAAAAAGTTGTTTTGAGATTTTTGCAAACTTATTAAAAATAAAAAATTAAGAAATCACATGTACATAAGTATTCACAGCCTTTGCTCAATACTTTGTTGATGCACCTGTGGCAGCAATTACAGCCTCAAACCTTTTTGAATATGATGCCACAAGATGTTCAATCGGATTGAAGTCTGGGCTCTGGCTGGGCCACTCAAGGACATTCACAGAGTTATCCTGTAGCCACTCCTTTGATATCTTGGCTGTGTGGTTAGGGTTGTTTTCCTGCTGAAAGATGAACCGTCGCCCCAGTCTGAGGTCAAGAGCGCTCTAGAGCAGGTTTCCATCCAGGATGTCTCTCTACATTGCAGCATTCATCTTTCCGTATATCCTAACTAGTCTCCCAGTGCCTGCCGCTGAAAAACATCCCCACAGCATTATGCTGCCACCACCGTGCTTCGCTGTAGGGATGGTATTGGCCTGGGGATGAGCGGTACCTGGTTTTCTCTGAACATAATGCCTGGCATTCACGCCAAAGAGTTCAATCTTTGTCTCATCAGACCAGAGAATTTTGTTTCTCATAGTCTGAGAGTCCTTCAGGTGCATTTTTGAAAACTCCAGGCGGGCTACCATGTGCTTTTTACGAAGAAGTGGCTTCCATCTGGCCAATCTACCATACAGGGCTGATTGGTGGATTGCTGTAGAGATGGTTGTCCTTCTGGAAAGTTCTACTTTGTCCACAGAAGAATGCTGTAGCTCTGACAGAGTGACCATTGGGTTCTTGGTCACTTCCCTGACTAGGGCCCTTCTCCCCTGATCACTCAGTTTTGATGGCCGGACAGCTCTAGGAAGAGTCCTGGTGGTTCCGAACGTCTTCCATTTATGGATGATGGAGGCCACTGTGCTCATTGGGACCTTCTAAGCAGCAGATATTTTTTCTGTACCCTTCCCCAGATTTGTGCCTCGAGACAATCCTGTCTCAGACAAGGTCTACGGACAATTTCTTTGACTTCATGCTTGGTTTGTGCTCAGACATGCACTGTCAAGTGTGGGACCTTATATAGACTGGTGTGTGCCTTTCCAAATCATGTCCAATCAACTGAATTTACCACAGGTGGACTCCAATTAAGCTGTAGGAACATCTCAAGGATGATCAGTGGAAACAGGATGCACCTGAGCTCAATTTTGAGCTTCATGGCAAAGGCTGTGAATTCTTATGTACATGTGATTTCTTAGTTTTTTTTATTTTTAATACATATATGAAAAAAAAAATTCACGTTGTCATTATGGGGTATTGTGTGTAGAATTTTGAGGGAAAAATTTATTTATTCCATTTTGGAATAAGGCTGTAACATAATAAAATGTGGAAAAAGTGAAGCGCTGTGAGTACTTTCAGGATGCACTGTATGCGAATAGGATGCACAAGCAGCTTATGCTGATTAAAATGATATGCAGCATGCCTATATTCTGTTTGCGGTTGTGGCTGTATCTGCATACGAAATGCTACATTATAGTGATTCCCAGGAAAACACTGTAACGTAGCATTTTATATCCAGATACAGCCGCAATCACACACAGAATATAGGCATGCCGCATATAATTTTAAGATGCTTTTAAACAGAAAAAGTCACACATAAAGACACTCAGCGCTACTGAGTCATGGCGTGATTTGAAGGGCTGTTTAACGTGACTGCAGCAGGGATGAAGGACACATCTGTAGGTATCTGACACATGGAAAAGCTTGTCTCTTCACCTCAGAAAAATGATCAATCCAAAACGCAGATAACACTTGAAGCAGACATTCTTTTTCCTGCAATAAAATAAGGTGATACAATAACAATATTAAAAAGAAAGCTGTAGTCTTTTTCTGTCCTATAGCATTAAATGCATTTTATGTTGCTTTGACCTTTGCTTGCCTAATGGTGGATCTTGTAGCACAACATACGCGTTCTTCATGACTACATGAGCAGTGTTTTATTTATGCTCACTTTAGTTGTACTCATGAGATGAGCTGATTGAACATGAAGATGAAAGAAAACCACAGCAAAAACATCACAAAGAAACAAATTCCAGTGCTGTATATATAAAAAAAAATCCTTAATATATCACTTTAAATGTAGCAGATGTATGCATAATATCCTACTTTCATTATCTTCTTCGCCGAAATGCCGCTTATATTAAAAATATGGAAGTTCCTTGGTCTATTGATAGGAAGAACACATCTGGTAGAATTTTAAAACATTCTTTATATCAAAACAGATTAGCTATTGAAAAAACTATGTTTTGTTCTCTGCCATATACAGTAATTTAGTTTAAAATAAAATACATCTCTAAATGAAAAAATGTATTCCAAATTGCGAGACTAAACAGTGTCACTTTCTTTGTGTATTTACATTTTAGCACATTTCATATAGCGTATACATCGGCATACACTCATAGTATAAGACCAGTTGATGCTATTGAGTCTGGGACTGCCAGCCAAGGGTGCAAGGTTTTGGTAAATTCCTATGATCATAAATCTAAACCTGTAAAATAATAATGTATCATTCATTCATTAATTAATGATTTAATTATTTTCTTTCATCTTTATAAACAGTTGGATTTTGACCCATTCATATAATGGTATTCTATTCTCAGAATACAGCAAATGTAATCTAAATGGTGTTCATTGATACTTAACAGACCCAACATTTTGGTCACTTCTAGGAGATACAGAGTCAGTGAGAGAGGTATAGACAGACCTAACTTATCTCTGGCAAATGTCAACAGCTTAAGTGAAAAGTCACCCACTGCCAGCTTCTGCAATCCACTGCTGCATCCAAAGATGCAACATCGAATCAAATGAGTGAACATTGGACATCTAAGTAACTATCAGGATGTCTGGCAAAATCATGCTGCTGGGGCCAATGATGCTGCGTCCAGGGACTGGCGACACACAGCACGATCTGCACATGCCTAGATCATTAAACCTCAAAGCTTTAGGTAAATATCAGATTTACTTAAATCTCTGAATCAGGCGCATTGTCACTGGACATTAAAAAGTCAACTCACTTCACCTCTCCAAGTGTCTTTCATGCTGATTACTGTTGAATTAGCTTAAGATTCTTCATCTTCAAGTCATCCTGTGTTTTCTGGTTTTAACAATTGTAACATCTGGACTTATCTACACAGAGAGGCTTTCTTGGTGCTACACTTCCCAGCATCCCCAAGGAGCAATAGAGGAAATGACATCAGAGCTCATTAGAAAGAAAGTGGTTGGAGCAAGAGGAGAAAGCTGGGAGTGCAGCTGAGAAAGGATGCATGGTCACTGATGGGACAATATTGTACTACTAAAGCTGCTTCTGAGCTTCCAGTGCATGCTGCACGAACCAAAGGAGTGTATATGGAGAAGGGAAAGACTGTAGAGATATGCACAGTTGGAAAGGGAGCAGCCAGCAGGAGGTGCCTTTTTTTATTATATACTACCAAGGGAGCCACAGTGTCACAGAAAAAGCGGACAGTCTACTAGATATACAGTAGCTGTCATCCAAACATCTGTCAGTCTCATAAAGAGAGATGGCAGTCTCGGTTCGCAAGCTGTCAGCATAAAGTCAAAGCTGTCAGAGATGAGAGGGCAATTCAGATCTGGTCCAGGTGTACAGAAGGAGTCCACTTCCTGCTGAGGCAGGGCTGTCTCAGAGCCATTCAAGTAGAGGGGGCACATGAGGGTCCTACCCCATAGGGGGTGCAGTGTGCCTGCCCAGAGCCGGATTACTGGCGGAGTGACCAGGATGATCGCCCCGGGACCTACACACATGGAAAGCTCCCAGAAACTGTTAACCGGGCAGGAGGACAGTACTTCCCTGCCTCCAGACCATTCAGTATAAATGTACATTGAATTTCGATGGTTTAACACCATTGATATTTTTCTTGTGATGGCAGTGTTTTTACCATTCGATGGAGGCTTTCCGATGACAGCCGCCACTGAATGGTGTGGCAACAATGACCATTTGATGTTAAAATACTATTGATTGTTTAATATTGAGAATGGCTGCAGGTCGTTACTGTGCATGACAAACATGTTTTTGCACATATGCAAACCATTGCAATGTTTTTCCTATCAAATTCTTTTGATGTGATGGTGGAAGTCCAGCCATCATTTCATGGCAGGTTTCCGATGTCCATCCTTACCATTCAGCTGAGTAAGCGGCTGTTGCGCTGCTACAGGATGGGTCTCATGAGATGCTGCATCCACATCTTGTGAGACGTGGTTTCTGTCAAGTTCAGGTCTTGGCCACATGGATGGACTGGAGCGGCACAGGGATGTCCTAGCACAGCATCTCATGGCTGGCAGTAGAAGATTCAGTGGCATATCAGTGCGTTGGAACAGAATAGTGAAACTGGCAATAATTATGGTAAAGGAAATACATTTTTATTTAGTGTGTGTGTGTGTGTGTGTGTGTGTGTGTGTGTGTGTGCGCGTGTGTGTGTGTGTGAAAAATTCATACAAACTCAGCACTCACCTAATTCCACTCCAAACTGTAATTTATCTGAATTCAGGGACTTCTTCATGGCCTTCCCTTTTGGTCAGTCCCTAAACTGACTTCCAACAATATGTATGTATATAGGGGTGGTCTTCAGGTTGCCGACTGTCGGGATCCCGGCGCAGAGTATACCGGCGCCAGGATCCCGACAGCCGGCATACCAACAGTTTTTCTCCCTTGTGGGGGTCCACGACCCCCCTGGAGGGAGAACAAATAGCGTGGCGCGCCTCTGTGCCCGCAAGGGGCTCATTTGCGCTCGCCACGCTGTCGGTATGCCAGCGGTCGGGCTTCCTGCGCCAGTATGCTGGTCGCCGGGAGCCCGGCCGCCGGCATACCATACTACACCCTGTATATAGGAATTCATTTTTGATATAATAATAATGTAAGATGTAAAAATAGTCTATTTATGACCAAATACACTGTGATATCAAAGACTCAGAAAAAAAATTGGGGTACATACATGACATTTACTGGATTCAGTGTCATAACTGGAAATAAATAAATGCACCCCTGGCAAAATTTTACCTCTTCCTCACACACAACACTGCTCTGTGAGGTGAGATGAAAGCATTGGGGTAAGAACCTATTTAAGAATATATATTAAAAGTAATAATTTTATATAATGTGTGTGTCCTTACCTCTGGGAATATTTTGTATGTGACCAGAGGCGGGCTGAACCGGGGGGCAGGGTGCCATGTGCCCCCTGGGCCACGCTGCTGCCAAGGGTCTCGGGCTGGCTGCCACCTTCCACTACACCAGCGGTGGACAACCCGCGGCTCTCGAGCCGCATGTGGCTTTTTCTATCTCCTCATGCGGCTCGTAAGCTCCCTCGGCGCCTCCTGCTGCCCTAGTCTGCAGTGCCCGGCGCCGGCCCTCGAGCCAATCAAAGCTCGCGGACCAGCAGCCAATCAGGATTCTTAGCTGCTGGTCCGCGAACTGTGATTGGCTCACGGACCGGTGCCTAATTAGAGAGAATCAATGCAGCCGGAGAGTGGAGACTGAGGGGCAGGAGAGCTGCATGCTGCACTCTCCTACCCTCACAAGCAGCAGACTGAGCAGAACAGTAGCACGGCGGTGAGCAGCACTTGGGGGGGCGCAGTGTGGGGACATGTGTATTTTACACTGGGGACATATCTGTCACTGGGGGGACGTGTATCTGGCACTGGGGGCATATCTGGCACTGGGCGGACATGTGTTTCTGGCACTGGGGGGACGTGTATCTGGCATTGGGGGCATATCTGGTACTGGGGGGGACGTGTAGCTGACAGTGGGGGCATATGTGGCACTGGGGGGCATATCTGGCACTGGGGGGACATGTGTATCTGGCACTGTGGGCATATCTGGCACTGGGGAGACGTGTATCTGGCACTGGGGGCATATCTGGCACTGGGGGGACATGTGTATCTTACACTGGGGGCATATCTGGCACTGAGGAGATGTGTATTTGGCAGTGGGGGCATATCTGGCACTGAGGAGATGTGTATTTGGCACTGGGGGCATATCTGGCACTGGGGGGACATGTGTATCTTACACTGGGGGCATATCTGGCACTGAGGAGATGTGTATCTGGCAGTGGGGGCATATCTGACACTATGGGGACATATATGTATCTGACACTGTGGAGGAATATATGTTTCTGGCACTGTGGAGGAATATATGTATCTGGAACTGTGGGGACATATATGTATCTGACACTGTGGAAGCAACCATTTTTTGGTGTTTTATATGTATGTGGCACTGTACAGGGGCTTTATTTGTATGTGGCACTGTACAACATGACTAAAACAGGGGTTATGACACAAGGTCATACTCCTACAAACGTCAAACCGAAAGGTGAGCGCATAAAAATGGGGTGTGGCTTTGTGCCAACTATGTCACTCCCCCCCCCCCCCCCCCCCATTTTTGCTTGCGCGCCTTATATGGCTCTTACCCTTGAGTATAGATCTTTTCTGGCTCTTTGCCACTGACTGGTTGGCCACCCCTGCATTACACAGCTCTGCTGAAGCCGCAACCGCACTGACAAATTTATAATAAAGTATCTTTGGAATAATTTACACCAGGCCTAATTTTTTTTTATTAATAAATATTTTTTAAACAAAAAAACCTCCATTTAAGATGGCGCCATTACTTATTGGCCAGTGCTCTGGACTTGCCCCCCAGGCTAAAAGTTGCCAGCCAGCCCCTGTATGTGACCAAGAGCCAGCTGACATGTCAATTCCTCAGTACTATATGTATCCTGTAGCTGCAGTTGTATATAATTCAAGTTACAGTCCTTCCTCTTTTAGACACTATGGTGAGTATGCAATTAGCTCTGTTTTTTCACCTAGGTGAAAAAACAGCTTTTTCGCTATTTTTAGTGCGAATGGAGATTCGCCCTATGCAATAGCAGGGCCGGATTTTCGGCTAGGCGAAAAATGTGGCAGAGGCAGAAAATACGTGGATAAGCGAATCCACTTGCTTTCCGTCGAAAATACGGCCCATTTTCGCCACTTTTGAGGCATTTTTCGCCAATGCCTTTTCACTTATTAAAAAAGGTGAAAAGGCATTGACGAAAATGCCTTCAAAACAGCTGAAAATGGCTCTAATTGAATACTCATGTGAGGCGAATTCAATAGCTTCGATATGATCGGAACTAATTGCATACCCCCTTTATGCACATTATTTTGCATCAATAGACAGATGAGCTTTAACACACAGACTATTGATATACCTCAATAATATAACATCAGTGCATTATTGTTATGCACACCAGTGCCTGCAGGAATGTACTGGTGTCAGAACTGTTATGCACTCCAGTGCCTGCAGGAATGTACTGGTGTTTGAACTGTTATGCACACCAGTGCCTGCAGGAATGTACTGGTGTCTGAACGGATAGGTATGCAAAACAAATGAACTCACAGACAGACTGGGGAATATGACATTACGTACACAGAAGGTGATAGGGTAACAAAATACACACAAAGTGAACAGAGAAGCCCAGAGGCTAAGGAACTGGGTGTCTCCCTAGTATTAGTAATGCTCAGATGGGAAAAGCAAGATGTTGTGTTTTAATACGTAGAGAACCCGAAATGCTGTTGCTAAGGGCAACAGCAAAACCCTAAAGGGTTACCAACGGGTATGGCAGTAAACTCCTTGGTCAGAGATGGAATGATAGACACAAGGAGAGTCTCCACAATCCTAATTCTCACTTGCAGGGCACAGGTTCAGCTTACTGCCACTAAACTGACACCTGACACCTTACACAGTGAGACAGGATTTTGTCAGGCAAGTCTTAGAATACAGCCGCAAACTTGCTAAGTTCACAGAGTAGTAAAAGAACCCCAGCAAGTTAAACGACTGACTCCAGTCTTACTGCTAGGTCTGGATTGGCAGAGTGTAGTACCAAATCCCCAGGCCTATTTGCAGTAAGCAACAACAAATACAATGCTACACAGTACTGGCTAACTTTCAGGAACTGACTAACCAACAAAGATTCAGCAGCATCTGCTTAACCTGAGAAGAAGCCTTATAAAGCAGGTGCTGTCCACGCCCCACTCAGACCTCACAGACTGTGAGCACAAAAACCAGCACCGGATCCCCTGCCGTGCACAGAGCCTGTAACCGCTGCACAGCAAAAGACCCGAACCGGAGTATCAGCTGCGCTCAGGTTACTCCGCTAGCACTTGTCTCCCGGTTGCCATGACGACGTGGCAGCACAGGGCAGGAGACCCTAACAGTACCCCCCCTCTGACGAGGGGTCAAAGAACCCCTGCCACCGGGTTTATCGGGGAACTGCGAGAAGAAAGAGCGTATCAGTCTGGGGGCATGAAGATCACAACTGCGCACCCACGACCGCTCCTCCGGGCCATACCCCTTCCAGTGCACCAAAAATGACAGCCGACCCCGAACCATCTTGGAGTCAAGAATCCTTTCAACAACAAACTCCCTCTGGCCACGTATCAGAAGAGGGGAAGGTCTTCCACTGGAAGAAGGATTACTAATCGCCCGTTTTAAAAGGGAACAATGAAATGTTTTATTGATACCCAAAGAACGGGGCAGATCTAACTGAAATGCCACCGGATTGATAACCCTGGTGATCTTATAAGGGCCGATGAACCGGGGGCCTAACTTATGAGATGGCTGTCTCAACTTCAAATTCTTGGTAGACAACCAGACGAAGTCTCCTAATTTGAAGCTGCAGGCTCTTTTCCGCTTATCAAAAACCCTTTTGGTCACTAATGACACAGACACAAGGGCTTTCTTCACTTTCCGCCAAATACCTCTAAGGACCGAAACCACAGAGAAACCACCAGGCGTGGAGTCCAGGGGGTCAAAAGAATTGGCCTTAGGATGATGCCCATACACACAAAGGAAGGGAGAGATCCCTGTAGCAGAGTGAGCCGCATTGTTATAGGCAAACTCCGCCATGGACAGATGAGCAACCCAGTCAGTCTGACACTTGGAGACATAACACCTGAGGAACTGCTCCAAGGACTGGTTCACCCTTTCAGTCTGTCCATTAGACTGCGGATGGTAGCCTGACGACAAGCTGACAGAAATCTGGAGATCGGAACAAAATGCCCTCCAGAATTTGGCCACAAACTGGGATCCGCGGTCAGAGACCACATCAAGTGGCAACCCGTGGAGACGCACAACATGCAGCATAAATAATTCAGACAGGCGTCTGGCCGATGGCAGCCCAACCAGTGGAACGAAGTGCGCCATCTTCGAAAATCTGTCAACGACAACCCAGATGGCTGCCATCCCCGAGGATTTGGGCAAGTCCACCACAAAATCCATTGAAATGTGGGTCCATGGCTTAGATGGGATAGAGAGTGGATGTAATGGGCCAACAGGAACCCCTCTAGGAGTCTTATTTCGGGCACAGATGTCACATGCCCGAACCCACTGATCCACATCCTTAGCCACCGAGGGCCACCACACCGCCCTAGATAGCAACTCCCGAGTTCTGGCAATACCCGGGTGACCTGCCGACTTCTTGGCATGGAATTCCAGGAACACTCGCTGTCTTAACCTAGGAGGCACAAACAAAAGACCTACCGGAAGGTCTGGAGGAGCCTGCTCCTGTGCTCTAAGGACTAATGATAAGAGGTCCTGGGTAATGCCCACTTTAATACATGATGGGGACACAATGGGCAACGGCTCCTCGGTGGTCTCCTGGATTGGAGCAAAACTCTGCGAGAGCGCATCAGCCTTGATGTTTTTTGACCCAGGGCGATATGTTATCAAAAAATTAAAGCGAGCAAAAAACAAAGCCCATCGTGCCTGCCTGGCATTGAGACGCTTCGCTGACTCTAAATATGCCAGATTCTTATGGTCGGTGAGAATTGAGACCACAAACTTAGCCCCCTCAAGCCAGTGTCTCCACTCCTCGAGTGCATCCTTAATAGCCAACAATTCCCGGTTACCCACGTCATAATTCATCTCGGCAGGCGAAAATTTACGGGAAAAGTAAGCACAGGGATGAAGGCGATTATCAGACACTCCCATCTGAGAAAGCACTGCCCCAATACCCATCTCAGAGGCATCCACCTCCACCACAAAAGGACGCTCTGGATCTGGGTGTCGCAGCACCTTGGCCGATACAAATGCCCTTTTGAGACGGGCAAAAGCCGCTTTAGCCTCACAAGACCAGTGAGCAACATCCGCCCCTTTCTTAGTGAGTGCCACCAAGGGCGCCACTATAGACGAAAATCCAGCGATAAATCGTCTATAAAAATTTGCAAAGCCCAGGAAACGCTGAAGCGCCTTCAAACTAGTGGGCTGCACCCAATCCAGGACTGCCTGTACCTTGGAACCCTCCATTTGGAAACCTTCTGGGGAGATAATATATCCTAGAAATGCGATTTGCTGAACTTCAAATTCGCACTTCTCCAGCTTCGCCCCAAGCCGGTGGTCTCTGAGTTTCTGGAGGACTAAGCGTACATGCTTCCGATGTTCCTCCAGGGAATGGGAGAAGATTAGGATGTCATCTAAGTATACAACTAAGAATCTATCCAAATATTCCCTGAGCACATCATTCATGAAATCCTGGAAGACTGCCGGGGCATTACAGAGCCCAAAAGGCATCACCAAATATTCATAATGCCCTGAGTGGGTATTAAAGGCAGTCTTCCATTCATCCCCCTCTCTTATTCGGATTAGATTGTACGCACCGCGTAGGTCAATCTTAGAAAAAATGGTGGCAGTACGAAGCTGGTCAAACAAGACCGAAATGAGGAGCAGTGGGTATGAGTTTTTAATCGTGATACGGTTCAATTCCCTGAAGTCGATGCAGGGTCGCAACGAACCGTCCTTTTTACCCACGAAGAAGAACCCCGACCCAACTGGAGACTGTGAAGGTCTGATAAATCCCTTAGCCAAGTTCTCCTGAATGTACTCTGCCATAGCCTGAGTCTCAGGACGTGACAGGGAGTACAACCTGCTCTTGGGAAGCTTAGCATTTGGCAACAAATCAATGGCACAGTCATAGGGGCGATGGGGAGGTAGTACCTCTGCAACTTTTTTGGAGAACACGTCCGCAAAATCTGCATAACACCCTGGCAATCCTGGCAAACTTAGCTGCGAGAGCCTGACTGGAAGGCTCAAGCAACTCCTGAAACAATCAGTACCCCAACTAAGAATCTCCCCAGAGACCCAGTCAAATTGAGGATTGTGGGCCCTTAACCAGGGTAACCCCAACACCAATGGGGCAAAAGTACAGACAGTCACATAAAAGGACAATTTTTCAGAGTGTGTGGCTCCAATAAACAAAGAAATCTGGCTAGTGCAAGAGGTAATTTTACCTTGGGATAATGGTTCCCCGTTTAACCCACAAATCTCAATTTCCGATGCCAAGGGTACTAAGGGAACAGAGTGTTTCAGGGCGAATTGGCGGTCCATAAAAACCCCGTCGGCCCCACTGTCCACAAAGGCCTCAGTCTTGACAGTTTAACCGAGGATCTTCAAGGTCACCGGAATGATAAAAGTCTTCTTGGGAAATTCTGACTTCTGGCCTGACAGGATATTTCCCATCACCCTCAGGCCCTGAAGTTTTCCGGCTTTTCTGGGCATGATACTACCACATGACCTTTATTCCCACAGTACAAACACAACCCCTGCTGTCTCCTCCGCGTCTTCTCACGCGAGGAGAGGCGGGTAGCCCCAATCTGCATAGGCTCCTCGGAAAAATCCTCAGAGTCTGAGGTTCCCTTGGGAAAGAAGGAAACCTCAGTCTCCCTTTCAAGCCTACGCTCTCTCAGCCGTCTATCCACCCGGATGGATAACTGCATGAGCTGATCCAAGCTATCAGGCAAGGGATATTGTACCAGTTGGTCCTATATCTGGTTAGAAAGACCTCTTCGGTACTGGTGTCTCAGGGCTGGGTCATTCCACTGGGTATCATGGACCAACCTCCGAAACTCCGTACAGTAAACCTCAACTGGCCTTCGCCCTTGCTTAAGGATCGATATCTGAGCCTCGGCTGAGGCCGTCTTGTCAGGGTCATCATACAACATGCCCAGTGCCGTAAAAAAAGCATCAACACTTTTAAGCGATGGACAGTCAGGCTGCAACCCATATGCCCAGACCTGTGGGTCTCCTTGTAGCAAGGAAATCACCATGCCCACCCGCTGAATCTCTGACCCAGAAGACTGAGGCCTAAGCCGGAAGTATAGCTTGCAGCTCTCCTTGAAACAAAAGAACTGCGAGCGATCTCCAGAAAAACGATCTGGGAGATTTACTTTCGGCTCCTTAACCCCTGAAGGTGCTGCTGCTGCGGGAGCTTCGCCAGCGGCCTGGGAGGTGTGCATTTTAATGGACAAATCATTAAATTGTCGAGTCAGGACCTGCACCTGATCGACCACCTGTTGCAACGTATTTTGAGGGGTATGCTCCATATTCCCACAAAATTTCAACAGGAGTATTAGGCTGCTGAATATGTTATGCACACCAGTGCCTGCAGGAATGTACTGGTGTCAGAACTGTTATGCACTCCAGTGTCTGCAGGAATGTACTGGTGTTTGAACTGTTATGCACACCAGTGCCTGCAGGAATGTACTGGTGTCTGAACGGATAGGTATGCAAAACAAATGAACTCACAGACAGACTGGGGAATATGACATTACGTACACAGAAGGTGATAGGGTAACAAAATACACACAAAGTGAACAGAGAAGCCCAGAGGCTAAGGAACTGGGTGTCTCCCTAGTATTAGTAATGCTCAGATGGGAAAAGCAAGATGTTGTGTTTTAATATGTAGAGAACCCGAAATGCTGTTGCTAAGGGCAACAGCAAAACCCTAAAGGGTTACCAACGGGTATGGCAGTAAACTCCTTGGTCAGAGATGGAATGATAGACACAAGGAGAGTCTCCACAATCCTAATTCTCACTTGCAGTGCACAGGTTCAGCTTACTGCCACTAAACTGACACCTGACACCTTGCACAGTGAGACAGGATTTTGGCAGGCAAGTCTTAGAATACAGCCGCAAACTTGCTAAGTTCACAGAGTAGTAAAAGAACCCCAGCAAGTTAAACGACTGACTCCAGTCTTACTGCTAGGTCTGGATTGGCAGAGTGTAGTACCAAATCCCCAGGCCTATTTGCAGTAAGCAACAACAAATACAATGCTACACAGTACTGGCTAACTTTCAGGAACTGACTAACCAACAAAGATTCAGCAGCATCTGCTTAACCTGAGAAGAAGCCTTATAAAGCAGGTGCTGTCCACGCCCCACTCAGACCTCACAGACTGCCGTGCACAGAGCCTGTAACCGCTGCACAGCAAAAGACCCGAACCGGAGTATCAGCTGCGCTCAGGTTACTCCGCTAGCACTTGTCTCCCGGTTGCCATGACGACGTGGCAGCACAGGGCAGGAGACCCTAACAATTATTTTTGCTATGATAAATCAACTGGCAATATAAAACTGTTTTATCTTTTTATTAGCAATTTGGGAGACACATCTACAAAATATAATAATTTATATATACAAAATGAAAACATTAGTATTCAACTCCATGCCATAGTAATTCATGCAAAAGCTTGTATCTCTGTATTAGAGGTTCATACATGTGAATAGGGTTTGACAACTCTTTTGTAACATGGATTAGTGTGCAGTCATTTTATACAGAATAGCGGTAAGTGATCACCGTTCTTTCTCATCCTGTTAGTAGAAATGTCTAATAGCTGGGAACCCATCTGTGTGAATTGCCCTATCACCTGACACAACAGGTGGGCATACCAATGTGACTCCTCCTACCGCATACATTTTCTTTACACATGCCTGCATGCAAAAGTTTAAATTCCAGATTATTTTTTTTGTATGTCAATAAATAGATATTCTCACATTTCTTTTTAATGTAGGTCTTGAACCAGTTTATCTACTCCAATTTAAAGTTGTTAAAATTAAAATAAATTCTTTAACTTTAGATTACAAATATGTTGATCTTATTTCAGTCCGTTTAACCTTGTTCAAACTTGTTAAGAATGAAATGCATTACATAGTATTTTTCAAGTATTCCATACTTGGGCTCGAATGTCGAACATAGTATTATGTATTCTACAAATGTTAAAAACACTATGACACTTAGGCCCAGATTTATCAAGCCTTGAAGAGTGATAAGTTGCAGGGTGATAAAGTACCAACCAATCAGCTCCTGACATTTTTCAAGCACAGCCTGTAACATGGCAGTTAGGAGCTGATTGGTTGGTACTTTATCACCGTGCAATTAATCACTTTCCAAGGCTTGATAAATCTGGGCTTTAGTAATTTCAGTTCTACAAGGCAATATTTTATAGTTTATTTTGATTTCTGTTTTTGTTTTAACTGCCAGCTGTGACTTTAAATTTGAAACCCTAAATTTGTCCGCTGTCAAACCTGAGCTGACCCACATATCATGACCGTACCACAACCCAGTCTGACTCTCTTGAATTGCCCAAATTTAATGTATCTCAAATGAGTCCAAATAATTTGAGAATTTCTACTAATGATTAGCTAATCCAATGGATATGCTATATGGTGAAATACAAAACATACCGCTAAGCTACCATGAGCTATACTCTCATCATCCATTAAAATGTAACAGAACAACTTAAATTAAGTGAGGAAAATGGTTATAACATTAAAAAAAAAACATGAATTTTAGTAAAGGATATAAAATATATTGAAAACATGTTGTGTTAAATAAGTTTTCGGTTTAAGCACTCCATACCTGTTCAAGTTATGCTGAATATATGAAAGTAACTGGACGTGCTGATACAATGAGGTGGCTCATCACAACATACATATCTCCATTAGGGCAGGTATTTTTACAAATTACACTTTTTTATATTTTACAGTAAACATGCTGCATTAGAACGAACTGCAACCATGAATATGATTAAAATGGTAGGCATGGTAAAATTAGCCTGCATTATAGATACTTCTGAAGAAGGAAGAGGAAAATTGGTTATATGATTACTACATAATTGTTCATTTTTTATACCTATTATTTTGTTATGGTGACCCATGTTTTTTTTTTTATTGTTTTTTTTTACTACAATGTGCAAATACTACCATTATATCTGTAAATGAAGCTAACTTACATAGATTTCATCTTCTTTGTCAGACTTAGTATGGACCCAGGCCCGGCGCTACCCGCTCAGCGAAGGGATGCAGTGCAGGGAGGCGCTGGGACAGAGAGGCGCTTCCCCTGCTCTGAATCCCTTCACTGCTGCGCCGTCCTGTTTCCCCCTGCTGCTGCTGTGACTGTCACGGTATGACAGTCACTGGCAGCAGCGCCTGCAGAATCAAAAACCTCCTGCCTCCCCTCCCCGTGTGACAGCGGCTGAGTACGGGACAGAAGGGGGCGGAGCTAAACGGGCCGAAAGGGGCGGGGCTAAACGGGACAGAAGGGGCGGAGCTACACAGACCAGGCTGCAGTACAGAGGGAGACTGGCTTAGGTAAGTGGTGTGTGTGTGTGTGTGTGAGTGTGTGTATGTGTGCATATGGTGGGTGGGTGTGTATGTGTGTGTATAAATGTGTGAATTGTGTGTGTGAGGTATGTCTGCGTACGCGCACTTTATAAACGCTAGTACTGGAGGGGCATTACGTATAATGATGCTACTACTGGGGGAGGCCATTACATGCAAGGACGCTACTACTACTGGAGGGCATAACGTATAAGGACGCTACTACTACAGGGGGGCATTACGTGAAACTACGCTACTACTGGGTTGGCCATTATTTATAAGGACGATACTACTACTAGGGGGGAATTACGTATAAGGATGTTACTACTACTGTGGGTGCACTACGTATAAGGATGCTACTACTACAGGGGGGCATTACGCGTAACAACGCTACTACTACTGGGAGGGTGCATTACGTATACGGACGCTACTACAGGGGGGCATTACGCGTAACAACGCTACTACTGCTGGGGGGGCATTACTTATAAGGACGATACTACTACTACGGGGTAATTACATATAAGGAGGCTTCTACTGGGGGTGCATTATGTATAAGGACGCTACTACTACTGTGGGGCATTACGTATATGAACGATACTACTATTAGGGGGAATTACGTATAAGGACGCTTTTACTACTGGGGATGCACTACGTATAAGGACGCTACTACTGCTGGGGGGGGCATTACGTATAAGAACGCTACTACTACTTGGGGGCATTATATATAAGGACGCTACTATTACTGGGGGGGCATTACGTATAAGGATGCTACTACTGGGGGGGCATTATGCATAAGGACGCTACTACTACAGGGGGGGGCATTACATGTAAAGATGCTACTACTGGGGGGGCCATTACGTATAAGGACGCTACTAGTACTGTGGGGGGGCATTACGTATAAGGACGCTACTACTACTAGGGGGGAATTACGTACAAGGACGCTTCTACTACTGGGGGTGCACTACATATAAGGACGCTTCTACTACTGGGGGGGGCATTACGTATATAAGGACGCATCTACTACTGGGGGTGCACTACGTATAAGGATGCTACTACTACTTTGGGTGCATTATGTATAAGGATGCTACTACTACTGGGGGGGCACTACGTATAAGGATGCTACTACTACTGGGGGGCATTATGTATAAGGATGCTACTACTACTGTGAGTGCATTATGTATAAGGGTGCTACTACTACTGGGGTGCATTACATATAAGGACGCTACTACTACGGGTGGGGCATTACGTATAAGGTTAATAAGATTGTGCTACATTGTGGCGTAATTTTAAATGGGGGTACTATTGTGTGGCCATGCCCCTTACTTGTGAGACCACACCCCTTTTCCCGGCGCACGCCAACGGAATATGGGAGGGCGCAATTTTATAGTTTGCAGGGGGGCGCCGAACAACCTAGCACCGGCCCTGTATGGACCCAAGTGCACACAGAATTATTAATACCTATAAAGTCCCTATGTTTGCATGCGTGATCTGTTAGGACAGACTTTTTTTATAAAAACATGCAAAGCAGAATGTCTTTGAGAAAGAGCCAATATTGTTGAAACTAAAAATGTAGAAGTTAAATACTGTACTGTTTATTTCATTTTCTTTCATTTTCTTGGTTTACCTTTATCTATTATAGGTTCATTCAAATGATTGATATGTGGAAAAATATTGCGAGTACAATGGGGCCAATTCCAATGTTGCGCACGCCCCCTGCTGGCTGTCTATAGTAATGGACATCTATCAGAGCTATTCAGTTGTTACTTAAATTTTTATGCGGCAGATAGCTGAGGATTTAGCAGCTCAAATCGGCTAACCCGGCCTAAAGTCCTGCTTTGGGCGACCAAACTACTGTGAAAAAATTATCAGCATTGCGGCTGAGAAGATCTATGTAATGTGTGTCTGCAAGGGATTGGATGTGTGCCTGTACACTACATACATCTGCTCAATTGCAATGCTGATTATTTGTTTTACAAAGCACAAGTAGCTTTGTATACTGTAGGTAGAAATCTCATGTTTTTTATGCAGGATCAAATCTGGGTATGGCAGTATATTGAAATGTGCTGTTTAATAAAGGGTATAGTAACAAAGCATATGCCTTATGTCTCTATTGGAAAAATGGGGGGTGGAGAGACAATTCTCTTTCTGGTACAGGGCATCAAAAAGTCTAGTTACGGCTCTGTCTACTGCTACCTTCTGTGGTAGAAGCGACGTATATCTTAGTCTCTCTTTCCCTGACTTCCCTCTTGCATTTCTCACTGCTTGGATATTTTTTAAATGATACTCATCTAATACAGCAGGTATTGCAACAAAATTGGAAACTCCTAGTGATACCTACTGTAGATAGCCATCAAATAACAAAAGTTTTTATTTTCTGAGTTTTTACCCTTGCTAAACTGTATGTGCCATCCATCATGACCTATTTCATTCATTGTAAAATGATCTGCTCACATTTGCCATTTAAAATCTTAAAGCCTTGTACATATAGTAGTATGTAACAATGTTATTAAAAACACTTATGCAAATATCTTATATGCATTTTTACTAGTTTTAGCATAACATGCCATGAATGCAAAACTAGAAAAGGTAGAGTTCCAAAAACATCACCGATGCAACAAAAAAACTACAGTGAGTATAGTAACACTCTAAAAATCAATGTTCCCAATATTACCATATCCATTTGTTTTATACTTTGCATTGTGTTGGTATTAACACTGGGACTCATTCAGGTGCGGTCAGATTTGCTATCACTGCTGCATCCTAGGATGCAGCATTGGATCAAAGCACCCACCATCGGGTGGCTTGCAGCACCCATGGTGCCATGCAAGCTGCCTGTTGCAGAGTTCAGGAAATCTGTGTCCCATGACGGAGATCCCTGGCCTTTCCCACCCCTGAAATGGCATCACACTGTTAATCAATGTCAGTTTGATGCTGGCCTGCGTGCTATGCCGCAGGACACGCACGCGCAGAATGGGTCCTGTACATGCAACAAGTACCGTGCTGATGGTCTCATACCTGAATGACCCTCACTGTTTGTTCCATTTTTTGTTCATTTGAATGCATTGGAATACATACCCAAGTAGAATTCAAGGGCCTAATTCAGATCTGATCGCAGCAGCAAATGTGTTAGCTAATGGGCAAAACCATGTGCACTGCAGGTGTGTGTGTGTGGGGGGGGGGCAGATATAACATGTGCAGAGAGAGTTAGATTTGGGTGATGTGTGTTCAAATTGAAATCTAAATTGCGGTGTAAAAATAAAGCAGCCAGTATTTACCCCGCACAGAAACAATACAACCCACCCAAATCTAAAGGGCCCCATACATTAGAACGATAATGCCCGATTTCAGCCCAATTCGGGCATTCGGCCCGATATATCGGCTGAAATCGGACATTTTAGGGGTGTTCCCAAACCAAAACTGATCCAATGCGCATTCCCGTGAGCATCAGATCGGATCCTCCAGATTGAATGTGCTGCACATTCAATCTGGTCCGACCTGGGGGCATGGCTTGGGATCGCCCAGATATATCATATGTAACTGTGCAGCATACAATGTTTCTTGGCCAAACCTGCCCCCCGGGAGGCTGCTGGGGTGATCGCCTGCGATCACCTCCGACATGAGATCGTTGTAGTGTATGGGGCCCTTTACTCTCTCTGCACATGTTATATCTGCCCCCCTCCCTGCATGGTTTTGCCCATTAGCTAATAAATTTGTTGCTGCAATCAGATCTGAATTAGGCTCCAAGTACAAACACACTAATGGGAAGATTCAGCTAGTCATGGGGCTTACTTTATTGTTAAGGCTCTGACTATAGCTACCAATTAATGCTACTGGTTCCCCCACACCTTAAGCCCCATAGGATGCACTGGAGCCTCTGGAGCTGAGAGGAAAACAATCCATATTAAGTGCACCCCCTGGGACTTACTGCGCTGGGTAACCCATTGATTCTGGGCTCCTAACTCAGAATCTTTGAGTTAGCGCATGTTAGCCTTGGCCTTACTGCATGAGTAAATTGCTTAGTAATTGAATAGCTCTATACATTAAACCCGGAGCTTTAACCCCACAGCTAATTGAATCTGCCTCATAATGTGAATCTAAAGATTTTGCATTTGATATACATATTTGCCAGTGTTACAAAACACATTTGAAACGTAATATTAGACTAGAAGTTTCAAACACTGGCTTTTTCTCAGTGCAACATTTTAAGAACAGAAGTATTCTCATGTGTCTGCACCAGTGGATCTCAATTCCAGTCTTCAAGTACCTCCAACAGGTCATGTTTTCTGACTTTCTTTAATCATGCACAAAGGAGTTTATCTATTTTTGCTGGGTCAGCAATTATGCCACTTATTTCCCCAGATAGAAATCCAGAATCACATCCTGTTGGGGGTACTTGCGGACTGGAGTTGAGAATCATTGGTCAAACATAGATCTGTTTTATAGTGACAGAATACAGCACCTCTAAAATAAATGATTCGGTTCAGCTGAAAGTATTGGAAATTATAGTGGAAAATAATTAGGAAAGACAAGATCAGTCCAGGGGAGAGGATGAAGCCAGCACGTATCCAGTAACATGGTCACAAGTATTACAATTTTAATTCAGTGCAGTTTAAATATCATCAATGGCAGTTACTCTTAAGAAATGTAAATTAATCACAGAATTTAACTGAAATAACACTATATTAAATGTTAGATGCGTACAACAATGCATTCCCTTCACTGTCATTTTATTTGAAAACCAATTAAAAAATTGGATTCACATTTTGCCATATTGCAATAGGTCACATTTCATGGATCAACCTACTTAACCCTACTGATGTCATAGTAAGCACATGTGTGCATAGTTATGTTGACCGAAAAGGCATACAGTAAGATCCTGAGTTACAGACAGGTGCAAGTTTTACCCCGGTGCAGACTTTACAGCAGAGCAAACTATATTACACTTACATTTTCTGAGTTAGTCTCTTATTGCCAAGGCCATCTGACAATGGCGTCTGTATGTCTCACCAGAGAGGGATTCTTGGATCTCTCTGTACAGTGGTTATGCAGTCACAATAAATACATGGGGTCAGAACCCAGAAGTTCTGTCAGTGGAATTGAATCAGTTCCAAACACAGCTTGTTATCTGCTGCATTGTTCCTACTAGATAAATACATTTATCCAAAGTATCATCTCATCTCGGTGAATAGTGCCATTAACAAATGATTCTATATTGAACTTTTATGTGAACAAACCTAAATCAGAGAGATAACTTTACATGTTACTCTCGCACACATTTTTTTTTTTTTTTGAGCACTTGAACCTAGTAGATGCATTTGCACTTTACTCTAAGTCAGCATCTACATTTCAGATTAATGACACATCAACTGCTCTAGAACTGGCAGCCTACAGAGTGGTTGTAGCTCTGAGCTATTTGTATCGCTAACACTGCTGGTTTAGATGAATATAATGTATAATGTTCTTGGGTTCAATGATTGTCAGTAAGTTTCTTCAGAACCAATCTGATGAAAGCTAAAACAGCGGGGAGGAAATGTATTGATCCTAATAGAGTTGTACAGTGAGCAGTGGAACAAAGGTAACCCTGTTCTGTTAATAATGCAACATGAAATGATTCTGAGCCGTAGCTTGAAGGAGCCACTTGATGGATCTTGCATGGTCCACTTAGCATATTGTCAATGGATTCTGAACCTCAACAAACAAGCATAAAACAATGATTACTTCTTTGTGTGGAATATACAACATTTAGCTGTTATTCCAGTTGAATAAATCAGTCTACACACAAGTTGATTGTTTAAACAAGTTCTTAGTTAATCACTAAAAATGTAGAAAGGAACTAATCCTTCCGGTCACAGGTTCCGTATAAAGTTTTAAATAATTATATTCAATAGTCTCATTCATTAAGGATTGTGTACTCTTCATTAGAAAGGACTGTTATGTATTTATTTCCTTTTATGCTTTCGAAAGAGTTACAATCCTTCTTTTTTCGCTACATATTGTGCCGTAAGCGTTCTTGACCTCTTGTAGTGCCTAGTCAAGGCTAAGCATAATGGCTCATCCTAATGGGAATATCTTCTTCCATTCCAAAACAATGGTAAAAGTCAAACTCTAGTTCATACGCTTTCACTATTGGGCACTGTAGGTGGTGTAATTGTTGGAGTAGCTTGTGCCCACTCTACAATGTCTGCACAAAGAGATTCCACTGCATCTAGTCTTTCAATCTGTACCAGTTTGGTGAGCAGATCTGGTATGCTGTAGCCAGCAGTACTGATGCGATCAAAAAGCTGAAGTCCATCTGTCATTCCTCCAATTTCATCTCTCTTCAGACCAAAACTCTCAGCAAGGTGGCGCCACGTTTTCACTATTGCCTTCTCTGTATTATAGGTAGAACTAAGCATCCTGCTGGTCTTTTCTAGACAATCGAATGGCAATTCTGTTGGGCTTAGACCTGAAAGACAACAAAACATTCATTTTAACTTTAATAATTCTCCACTGATTTCCACTGTAGTTAGAACTAGTAGTGATTAGTTTGATTCCCTGTAATAAAGCAAAGATTGAAAACCTTTCTTTATTTTTCTCTTTATGTCTTTCCCAAGAACCCAGTGGACTGTGAGATATTGGTATATATGCATTATACATGTCATATGCATATGTAACAATAGATACTGTATGCATTTTAATTGCTAAACCAGAATGTACCACATGGGCTGAATTGGTTTGGAGTGTAGCCAGATAGCAACTGTCCCTCAGTACTGCAAATGGCCAGGGAAATTTCTCCCTCAGACACCTATATACTGAACAGTGCTGGTTTGCAGGCCAGGGCTCTGGGTTTACCGTGGTAAAAAATAGTTGTGTGGCTTGGGAGCAGCAGCCAATACGGACTGAGTATAAGGCATGCCCAAGGCAATATTACCAATAGTCTTAATAAAGGAATAGAGGAAGCTGTTCTTCTCCTAGGTTCAGTTTTATTCTGCAGCGTTGCCACCTAGAAAAAGGGGGTAGGGAAAGAGCAGCAATTACAGGAAATAATGTGCTCTATTGTGAGAGCTTCATCTAGGAAGACACTACATGCTAAATCCAGACAAAGGGATGCACATTTAGTGGTAGAGTGTACAAGTAATTATCAATGACATATGGGGACCTCATACAAATCAATAGGATTTTTTCCAGTGAGTATAGAGCTGGGAGAAAGACAATGGGATTTCTGACACTAAAATGTGAGTTATTTGAGGCAAATGTAGATTATACGCTACTGCAAGCTACTTTGTAAATGAATGTACAGTATATGTGACTGTGAGTATCGTTTTAATGTTTTATCATGCAAAATTGCCTCTCAACGATGACTTTAAAGGAAACAGACTTATAGTATGATCCAGTGATGTGCAGTGGGGTGAGGCAGGTGAAGCAGATCCTTTCCTGTCATACTTACGCTTAAACCAGAGTTTTGACTTAATAAAGTATATGAAAAATACTAATAATTTGTTTGAAATATCTTCTTTGCATTATTCTAATAATTTTTATAGCCAAAACTCTGGAGTAAAAAGTCTATGGCAGGTGAGGCAGTGCCTCCCTGTCTGTCTTTTCCGCACATCTCTGATCAAAACTCACCAAATTTCCAGGAGTTTATAATGCTGCACCTGTGTATAATGCCCAGATGTACCCTTTGGCTTATATATTGCATGTAAATCTGGCTCTTGGGTTAGCTGGTGCCTCCTGAGCCATTTAGCTCACCGCACGTCCCTGGTATGATCTTATTCCTTATACCAGTGGTTCTCAAACTCGGTCCTCAGGACCCCACACAGTGCATGTTTTGCAGATAACCCAGCAAGTGCACAGGTGTATTAATTACTCACTGACACATTTTAAAAGGTCCACAGGTGGAGATAATTATTTCACTTGTGATTCTGTGAGGAGACCTGCAAAACATGCACTGTGTGGGGTCCCGAGGACCGAGTTTGAGAACCTGTGCTTTACACCATAGGTTCTCAAACTCGGTCCTCAGGACCCCACACAGTGCCTGTTTTGCAGGTAACCCAGCAGGTGCACAGGTGTATTAATTACTCACTGACACATTTTAAAAGGTCCACAGGTGGAGCTAATTATTTCACTTGTGATTCTGTGAGGAGACCTGCAAAACATGCACTGTAGGACCGAGTTTGAGAACCTGTGCCTTATACAGTTCAAGGCTTAGGGGTCTATTTGTGAAGAATTTGGTTGTAAAACCGGGCACGTCTGATCATTTTTATGCACGATATTTAAACTGACAATGCTTTTACTAGCAAAACACAGCTAGCAAAAGCATTGCCCTTTAAAATATTGGGCCTAAAAATGATCAGAAGCGTAGGATTTTACAACACAATGCATTTGCAATCACAGCTGAGGGGCTAATTCAGCATGGATTGCATTTGTAAAGCTGCACACAGTCAACTTTGGAAATGCAATCCTTAGCAATGCAAATGCAGTAGAAAGTGTCTCACACCTCCTTGCTGCATTTGTGATCCCAGCACTGCAACCGCATCGCAGTCTAGGATCAACATCGCGACCGATGGTCGTGATTTTCCCCACAGACTGCCAGCTGGCTGTCACAGGGTGGCTTGCGAGGCCAAAGAAACTGCGTCTCGCGATGCAGTTCTTGGCCTCATCACGCACAGAAAACGATTTTTCAGCTTTACTTCAACACCTATAGATGTGTCTTCAAACACTATTATTGCGATTGCGCAAAACATCCCTTCTCGACGCGCCATTTCCTGTGTGACTCGTCTTGCACCACGTGTCTTTTTCACTTGAAAGTGCATCTTATTCACAATGCGATGTATCAAAACTGCTTCACGAGACTGCACTGATTCATTTAATTTAAAACGTGATTTGTGTGTGGCTGAATCTGTATACAGTATGAAGTGCTACGATCTGCAGGTATGGCTCTTTTTCATGCCAATTTCCGTTGTGCTTCTTATGCAGATTCAGACTGTGTTGTCTCACTGCATATTGTATGTGCTTCAGAAAACGCCAATGTTTCTGAAAAGTAGTTAGATGACTAGAAATGAACCTCACAAGCCTGACAGCAACAAGTTGCAATACTGATATCCAAATATAAATGGACTACTGAAGGTTAGGTTATGACTTAATCTTTGTCACAAATAAACGGTAAGTGGACTAGTAGGTATTAAATAGATTAAACTACACAATGTTTATTGGTAATAAGTATCTTATGAGGCAGTAGTGTAACTATTGTGTATACGCACCTTCTGCAACACTGCATACATTGGCATAAAGATCTAAAATCTTTTTCCTGCGACTGTGAATCTGGGAGGAAAAGAAGATATTGCTGTTAATATGAATTTATTGTAAAATCTATAATTCAGGTATATACTTTACAGAGTATGTTTATTTTTCACCCACAGGCAATGTAGTGCCATTTAGTTTTTAAGCAATGTAACATTTTTGCCTCTTTATTTTTCATAGGTAAAGCATGAACATCAACATAATTGACACATTATGTTGATAATCTATATACAGTATATTTAGGGGGAGTGAGTTAATAAAGTAACAAGACCACTAAACAAAATATGGTAAAGGTATTAAAGATACAAAAAGAAAATAAATTCCCATCTCAAGTGTTCCAAAGTCTGCCTAGATTATATTAAACTCTAAGTCAGTGGTTCCCAAACTTTTTGAATCACTGCGCTCTAGAGTATCAGAATTTTTTTCACGGCAACTCTAGGCCAAACTTTTCTTATTGAGAAATTCACAAAAATATATTAAATTGTGTTCATATGTCATCCTTAGGATCAGTTATGTGGTGAGGGACAGGATTAATTTCTGTTTGTCCACATATTTTATGATTGGAAGCCACAAGCACTGATTTTGCCTATTACATTGACCATAAATAGTTTGAGTTGGTCCTGGACCACCAACCCAGGGCACCCCTGCAAGTGTACCCCGAGGCACCCAGTTTGGGAACCAGTGTTCTAAGTAAAGAATATTCTGTAGACAGATTAAATCAATGTGGATATTTTTAAAATAAACAAGAAAAGTTTCATTTTTAGATTACAAAATACCAAACTGCAGCAAAATAACCTCATCACACTGAAAAGCATTGTAGTGGAAGATGGGGTTTGGGCTGGTTTGACGATAATCTACCATTGAGGAATCTATCGGCAGATTCTACTGCAGCCTCCAGAGTATTTGTCCATGAGCCAAAGACAATGTGGGCATTACAACATGACATTCAATATACACATACTGTTAGTCAATTTACAACAGAATGAATGAAGCAGAGAAAAATAATTATGGTTGGAAATTGCAGAGTGAAAGTTGTGACCTTAACTTAACCAAAATGTTTTAGAATCTGTACGTGTGGTTCATGCACAAGCAAAAATATGGGATGCAGTCAATTTACCTACAATCAAAATTCCTACTGTCAAAATACTGACAACCATTGGCCGATGGTCAAAATACTGACAAGGTCAAAATACCGACATTTAAAATGTCGACAGGTCAGAAAATTGACATGCGTTTTTCATTATTTTTTCAGTGAAACCGACTTGTTCATAGTTTACCATCCCAGTGGACGTGGAGGGGGATTATAATAGTGTGCTGAGTGCAGCGAGGCACCGCGACCAAAGCATGGCGAGCGCAGCGGTACACTTATACGGTGTCCATGTTGACCTATGTCAACCTATACACCCAAAAAATGTAAATACTTGTATTGACTTTTTGACCGTGTCAACATTTCAAATGACGGTATTGTGACCATGTTGGTATTTTGACCATCGGTCAACTGTTGTCTATATTTTGACCATCAGGATTTTGATTGCAGGTAAATCATACTGATCCCCCAAAATATCAATGACTAGAAGCCTTGTGAATGCTTGTGTGTTATCACATGGAGCAGCTGTTGGCTGGAGCACTTTCTATGTCACCACTCTTACTCTCTCACAATGCCTCAATTGTGCCTTAGTGAAGGAAAGATGTTCACATTGATTTGGATCTGAACTGAGCACTGTTTTTGATGAATGGGTTAAAGAGGAATATATAAAGAAAATCTCTATAATCTGATATGCATGTGGGGTAATGTTAGATTGATGTCACTGTTGCTAAATAAATAATAAAAGGAGTTAATAATCTAGGGCTATGAAGTTTGGTCAATCATACATGAAAAGTCAATTTTTGTGTGTTGTGTGATTCTTTGATTAAACTGTTTCTCATTATTAAATATATATATACCAGAACACAGCTCTCTGTTATGGATGTAAATTGAAGCAGAAAGTAAGTAAATTAGGTAGAGGGGCAGCATTTGAAGTGGGAAAAGTAAAATCAAGATAGTGTACGGCATATACGGGTTATTCAGGTGTGTTAGTTAACCAAAATAAGTTAGCAATTTGGCAGAATCATGTTGCACTGCAGGTGGGGCAGATGTAACATGTACAGAGAGAGTTAGATTTGGATGGGTTATATTGTTTTTGTGCAGGATTAAAACTTGCTACTTAATTTCTACACTGCAATTTAGATTTCAGTTTGAACACACCCCACCCAAATCTAATCTCTCTACACATGTTACATCTGCCCCACCTGCAGTGCAATATGGTTTTACCCAATTGCTAATTTTTTTGGTTTGCTGACGAACCTGAATAGCCCCCATTGTGTGGTTGAAATTCGCAATTTATTTATTTTAAAATAAATTTTTATTTTATGCATCGTTTGTATTACTATTAGCTTGTTGCCTGTTGTTTTTTTTTGTTTGTTTTTTAAATATACTACAGATTTAGTCTATGAATATATGTCTCAACAGATAGCAAAATACAACATTTGTAAATTGGTGATGTGCAGGGAACTGCCTTTAGTTCCTGCCAAGAGTAGATTGGGTGTAGTATGTGTTGCCGGTGGTTGGGCTCCCGGCGACCAGCATACCGGCGCCGGAATCCCGACCGCTGGCATACCAACAGCTGGGGTGAGCAGCTGGGGTGAGCAAATGAGCCCCTTGCGGGCTCGCTGCGCTCACCACGCTGCGGGCACGGTGGCGAGCTACGCGCGCCACGCTATCTATTCTCCCTTCAGGGGGGCCGTGAACCCACAAGAGGGAGAAAAGTTGTCGGTATGCTGGCGTTCAGGATTCTGGCGCCGGTATGGTGGTCGTCGGGAGCCCAGCCGCCGGCAACCTGAAGACCACCCGAGTAGATTAGTGCACAACATTAATCTGTACCTTGGAGGATAACTGTATGCTGCATAAAGTACTACACTGCCCACTGATACTACACAATATCTCAGCAGAAAGACTCTTGTTTTTTGTGTGTTTACCAGTCCAAATTAGGTAACAACAACAAGTACACGTGTTACAGCAGTAGCTGCTGTCCAAGGTACAGTTTTCCAGAGAGAGATGGTCAGGAAGGACAAGTTCTTTGACTGCAGGAGCAGAATGTGTCTTTTACCATTGCATGTAGGTCATCTCTGCAGTTGTGCATTATCAATACGGGCCTTCCTGCATTTATACTCAGTGGTATAGTATGACTTGGCAGGAGATTAAGTGAGGTTGGAGGGAGGGCTTTATTTTTATTCAAATTAACCACATCTTTTTATTTCTGAACACTATGAGACACTTGGTGTATGCAACATGGTGGATATACTGAATTAAAACTCTCATGTTTAGTGTCTTTGTGTTCTAATGGAAAGGTTAACTTAATAGTGTTCTATTAAAAATAGTAAAAAATTATGGTTAGTTCAGCAGTTCAGAAATACCTTTGTACATTGGGAGCCCTCGGGTGTAGTGCTGCTACATGGTCAATGGTACTTTTTATCTACCACTACGTCTTTTTAGACATGGGCCATGAGTTCACAAACAGTAGCTGGGGGATATGGATATAATGGTTGACATTTATGTATCCATGTATTTATTAATTTGTCAGCTTTTATGGGCCTGCCTGGTACAATAGACCTAGAAATCACTATTTATAGATACAAGCCACAAAAATTCAGATATGTAAAACAATGTAAAACAATTGGGCTTAGTACTGTATTATCTAGTTTACACCATGGCTACACTGATCCGTTTGTAGTATTATACACTGATACAGCAGTTATTAGCATTTGTCCATGCACTAATGTGTCTACTACTCATTTATTCCAGATGATAGTGATGAAAAGTAAACCGTGGTGTTTCTCACTTCTGGGTAGATTCTAAATTAAGGGGAACATGTACTAAGCAGTGATAAAATTGGAGAAGTGAGCCAGTGGAGAAGTTGCCCATGGCAACCAATCAGCACTGATATAACATTTATAATTTGCTTTCTATAAAAGTATACATAGCAGCTGATGGGTTGCCATGGACAGCTTCTCCACTGGCTCACTTCTCCACTTTTATCACTGCTCAGTACATGTCCCACTAAGTTTTTTTTTATAAACTAAAGGACTTATATAAATGGCAATTACTCCCTCTAGGGTTGGGCTAATGTAATAAGTAGATACACAGAACCATATTTTGTAATTCAACCAATACCTTATTCAACAGTTAATTTATAAATGAAAGAAATTTAGGGTTGCTCGATAAAGGGTCACATCTAGTCCTAATATCATTATTGCAAACCTATTGTAGGTCTAGTAACTCTCTTTACCGCCAGACCTAAATTTAGAAATTCCATGAAATTGCACAGTATGAAATCAAACATTATGGATGCAATGAGCTCTGTTGAAACTATCAATCTGGATTTGGAAATGACAAATGCAGTTCAGCATAGACAAAAGTCAAGTTTTCTGTATAGGAGATACTAAATAATATATATTGAATGTTACTATTGTATTTAAGAAGAATTTAGGAGTAAGCGTGGTTCACAGATTGTCCAGCAGCAGGCAATGTCAGTCAGTGGCAGCCAAAGCTAGCAAAATGGTGTTCAAACAGAGGATTGGACTCACGTGTGGAAAATATAATCTTGCCTCTATATAACTCCATGGTAAGACCTCATCAGGAATATGTGGTGTAATTCTGGTCACCAACTTTCAAAAAGGACACATTATAATTAGTCTAGATACAAGTTATGTAATAAATGGTATGGAGACTGTAACGTCTGTAGACAGGTCGATATGGTTGTGTTTAGGTACATAGAAACAGACCAAATACTGCCTTCCTTCTCGTTGAACCCCTGATGTTATCATAATAAAGTTACAAAATTCTCTTATTTCTTCTAAATTGTATATATTATGCTTCCTTGGGCCATTGCAATTTGGCAGGATGTCTGCTAAGCATTGCCGCATTGCTAGACTGGGCACATATCAGCCACATATAGAACCCACAACATCATTAACTGTCATGTGCAGATATATGGGGGTACATGGAAAAGTTTGCAATATTGTCATTCCAGAATGGCGTTAAATTTAATTCAATTTTCCCTCGAGTCTATAAGATCATGCACCATTTTACCGAACTTAATTGAATCTTCTCTGTTTTAGCAATATCTCTTTTGAAATTGAGAACTGATCAAATTTCCATGTTGCGTACTGTATGGGTGAATTTGAAGGTATGTAAACAGATTTATAAATCGAATTAGGTAGCAACAGGAAGTAATACATTTAATACTTATATACTGAGTATTTCATAATGTACAATACTAATTTCTTTGGTTATGCAGCATATTAAATACGTAGCCCCATTTTATGCATGTTTTAAAGAGAGATCCATAAAAGAGCAGTTGAGGCCATTTTATAAAAAAATTGAAGGCCATTTTCTAAGCCTTATTCACTCCAAATTCTTCTTTTTCATGCATGATTCGGTAGCAATACCATTTCAAAGGTACAGTACAAATAACTAATTGTTATAATAATAGCAATTTACTTATAAAAACAGGCAGGCATCTGTGTAGGGTTTACTGTGAATGTTATGGGATTGGGTAATTTCCAAAAGTGTTGCATCAACAGAGAGTATTGTTCTCTTCTGGATATTACTGGTGCAACCTCTTAAACTCAGACTATGATAAATGGTGTAGTGTACTATGCTGTACTGTGCTGCGGTTGCTATACATCCTGCCAACAATGCAAGTGCTCAAGGCGAGCATACAGGAGACAAATGATTTAAAGTGTTCACTAAGTAGTGGTGTACACATAATACGGTAGTCACTGCTAGGTATGAGCTAAATCATGGAGGAATGTCATGCAAACCTAGTTCTGCAAGAAACTGGTCAGTTTTCAGAGGTGCTAAGTTCCAGCAATATGTTCTTCAAGTTCCATAATTGCTTCTACATTCTGCACTGCTGTGTGGAAGTGGGAAGACCGTGTGAGATTTATGAGTTAACTCAACTACATGGCTGAGGAGAAATAATGACTTTTATTTCTTCTACAAGGCTCCACTGCTGTACAGCCCAAAAACTAAAACATACAGTATGATCTACATGATTTTATCCTATGTAGAGGTGTAAGAAAGCAAGCACCATGACTTCCTTCTTTACATGCTTGACACGGAGACAATGCAAATGTCTATGTATGATAGACATGAAGGAAATCTAATTACACTTTGCTTTTTAATAAAATTCCACTGCAAAAGGCAAAGCTGAACCATCTACTTTACCTGCATGTGTCACATGAAACAGATTCAATATTGATATTTAGGGAAGTCTGTAACTGTGGATCAAGGATCCAGTGCATCTCAGCTACTTCTAAGTCAGTCTTTCTAGAACCTTTTGGTTATTCACTACCAGGTGCATAGCCAGAACTTTTGGACCCCATAGCAACATTTTGAAGGGTCCCCTGTCCCAATATTTCTAGAGAGATACCTCTCTGCTGCAGTTATTAATGTTATGCCCCATAATAGTGCCCTAGTTTATTTTATGAACCATAGTAGTACTCTAGTTTATTTTATGAACCATATTAGTGTCCTAGTTCACATTACGTCAAATAGTAGGGTGGCCAGTACACTTTATGCAACACAGTAACCCCAGTTCATATGATGACATAGTGTCCTCAGCCACACTAAAGTGCCTCCACTTCATATTGTGCTACTTTTCAGTGCCTCAGTTCATATTATGTAGCATTATAATGCTCCCAGTTCATTTTATACCACACTACAATGAACATGTCCAGGAGCATAACTAGTTATATAGGCGGGTCCAAAGCAGTGCCGGATTACCAAAAACTGTAGGCAGAGGCCTATGGGCCATGTGACTTTTAGGGGGCCCGCAACAACAGATCAAAATAATATTGATTGGATTTTGAAAGAAAATTACAATCAAGCTTTCTCAAATTGTTTCCAAAAGATAGAAAAAAAATAATCAACTAAAAAAAAATGAAAACTTTACATTAAAGACTTCATAGAGAAAATACTGTATTAATGTAATGTACCCATTAACAACTTACAGTACATAAACAATAGATATCAGATTCAGATTACAGTTTCCAGATCGTAGACTGTTGGTTGGTAAAATTAAAACCTTATTAGGCGATCATTTGTAAAAGGGCCTGATATTTCCAACTGCCTAGGGGCCTCCACATGGTTTGATCCAGCACTGGTCTCAAGGCAAAGGTATGTAAGGGCCCCTGTGTACCACCCAATTGTGAAAAATGTATATAACACATGCAACTTTGCCAGTGAATGTGGGCTCCTCTCAGCTCTGGACCACATAGTAGCAGCACTCCCTGCACCTATGGTAACTACATCCTTGTTCACTACATAGTGGGAAGTGTAGTGTATTGGGTGTAATAGTATTTTACATTGACTGTGTGTCACTGACAATGAATACACTATACACATATTGTAGTTTTCTGTTCTTTTATAACTTGAAAATATACTATTTTGGAGTATTCTGAAGAGCAGTTACTTTAGTAATTACACCATATGAATGGACCAACACCTACTAACAATATATGGTGCACTGCTTATGCTGCACTACAAAGTGGTAAATCTTTTATTTTTATATTCATCAACATGTGGGACCCTAACTGAGAGGTGCAGAAAATATAACTAAGGATTACAAGACACTGTTTATAATTGTGTGCAGTAGAAAGCTTCTGTTAAAATGAATATATTAGAACGTAAGCTCTCACGAGCAGGGTTCTCTACCCTCATGTGGTTTTCCTTCTCTTTCTTATGGGTATATTTACTAAAGTGTGAGTTTTTTAGAAGTGGAGACGTTGCCCATAGCAACCAATCAGATTCTAGCTATTATCTTCTAGAAGGTGCTAGATGAATAATAAGTAGAATCTGATTGGTTGTCATAAGCAAAATCTCCACTTCTAAAAAACTCGAACTTTAGTAAATTTACCCCTTAACTATCTTCTACTCCATACTCCCTACAACAGCACCTAGCCCTTGGTTTCTGCCACCCTGATGCTTATTTCAGTGTTGTGTGCTGATGTAGCAATGTTTTATACCATGTACTTGTCCTATATTGTCTTGTACTGTAAGTTGCTGTTTTCTTGTTTTGCTCATTTGTTTATGTACTTTGTTAGGCGCCGTAGAACCCTTGTGGCGCCATATAAGTAAAGCATAGTAATTAAGAATAATATCACATCCCAAATATATCAGCAGTGGAAGGCAGGCTTCTAAGTGGAAAGCAGCTCTAAGTCAGTATAGTAAATAATATTTTTTTCTGCACAAGTCTCCAGCAAATGCAGAGCTGGGATTGGCTACATGCTAGTAGTGTAAGTTACAGGAGAGCTAGATGATAGATTTATTAAAAATATATATATAATAAAAACACAGTTTCTGGTTGCTTGAGTTTGTTATTTGTAACTTATTTATGAAAAGTGAGTATGTGGCTGTATGAGAGAAGTGAGAAGTAACAGCAGTCCCTTACCCCTGTCAGTTTGTTGTTTGCAGTTGACTTGTCTCTTGCCAGGTGAACTAAGGATAAGAGGCAGAGCTCCGGGGAACCCTGTTTGTCAAGTGCGGCCTCCTCGTCACTGTCCATGCTTCTGCTCAGAAGGTGCTCATTCTCAGAGGAAGCATCGTTTTCACTGAAGGAAGACAAAACCACAGCATGTATTACTATAACTTGTACATGCACCAACATTCTGCCAAATAATAATTACTGTATATTATTAATAAAGCATCTACACAAACAATACAACTAGTAGTAATTGCTGTTACTTATATGCAAGTAACAAACATTTTCCAAGAAACACTGCCTGGAACACTTTTGAAATTCCGGGTATATTAGCAACTGACTGGACAGGAGCTGTGGAGAAGCAATTTGGTGTGGACATCACGTTATCCTGCGGTAACTCACCTAAGGCCAACTTGTACCCTATCCTTCTGGTAGTCAGGGCGGGAAGGTCATTATCACCAGAAGATGTATATTCTAGGTGATATCCAAAAGGGACAAAGGTATATTGGCAAATGCAGGCCTTCAGTAAGTCAGTGGCCAGAAACTGGATTTACTGCGACCTAGCCATCTTATTTGCTACGTATGGGGAGATGTATCAAGTCTTGGAGAGAGATAAAGTGGACAAGTTGCTTAAAGAAACCAATCAGCTTGTAACTCATCAGTCTTTTAACCGTTAGACCTGATTGGTTGCTCTGGGCAACTATCTTTCTCCAAGGCTTGATACATCTCTGTTTATTTTACTAATCATCACCAAGGTTTATGGGGAGTGCACAGTTTTTGGGATATGCATGCATATGAGCATATGGGGGAGATGTATCACACCTTCTAGAGAGTAGAGGAAACGTGGAGAAGTTGCCCATAGCTACCAATCAGCTTCTAGCTAGTATTTATCAAGTGCATTTTATAAAATGATAGATAGAAGCTACAAGGGGGATTTAATAATTAAGGTAATAAGACTTGTCATGTGTGCAATGTTCTCTATTTCACTCTAATTTCCTGTCAGGCCAGAGCAGGTAGACCTCTGCTTTCCCTCACGGCCAATAGACTGTGCCTCTTATCAGTCATACTATCCCAACATTCGTTGTAAGATGGCGGAGCTGGCGGAAACATGGTCACACATTGAGGTGTGCAGTGTGATCAGATTTCTGCATCTAAAGGGCACATCAGCAGCTGACATTCATCACCAACTTGTCCAGGTGTGCGGTGATAATGTCATGTCATGGAAAGAGGTTTGGGTTTGTGCACTATGAGAACTGCAGGACAGACGTTCAAGATGAGCAGCAATCCAGCCGGCTAAGGATGTCCACCACAGACAGTGCACCAACCCAAACCTGTTTCCATGACGTGATTTTAGGATTTGGGTTTAATCAGGGTTCGATTAGGGTTAGGTTTAGGCCTATATTTACATTTCGTCTTAAAATATCCATGTGTTAGCACAACATTCAGACCATGAGAAAGTTGAGATGGTCACTGAGGAACTTGCAACAATAATCATCCATACCTACTACATAAAACTCACTGTACTGATTCATATAAAGAAAACACCAGTGATGCACCTTGCACATACAGGATTAGCTGTAGTAATAATAATATCTGTCAATTCAAGATCTAAAAACACTTACCTTTTCTCAGTTTTTGTTTGTGTTTCCGAAAGTTTCTCAAATTCATCTTTTTCAGAGTAGATGACATTTTCAGCTGTGAAACATATTGCGTGTTTAATTTGAATAGTTCAAAGGGTTTGAGCATTCAGGTAATAACGCATATCACAAATCACAAGAAATCAAAATATGATTACTTATACATATAGGGGGTTATTCAGACCTGATCGTAGATGTGCTAAATTTAGCACATCTATGATCAGTTACTCTGACATGCGGGGGTACGCCCAGCACAGGGATAGTCCGCCCAACATGTCAGGCTCTGCCCCCCTCTCCCCCCCGCACGGCGGAGATGCTTTTGCATCTGCCATGTAGCTCCCTGCCTGCGCAGCCTAGCTGCACTGGCAGGCGGCTATCCGCCGTGTTCCGGGTCGCAGCGGCTGCGTGTGACATCATGCAGCCGCTGCTGCCCGTAACATTCCAGACATGCCTGCGTTGTCCGGACCGCACCCCACAAATGGCATTCTAATGTTGTTGGCACGTCCCCTCCCACCTCGCGACCACCTCTGCCTGTCAATCAGGCAGAGGTGATCGCAGCCCTGAGATGCTTTTAGCAGCTCACTGGACCTCCCGGGGTGTGCACGCGCACTCCCCAAAGGGCTTCAGACTGAGACCGCTGCCGCTGATAGGGATTGAGTCTGAATTAGGCCGTTAGCGCATATCACAAATCACAAGAAATAAACATAAGAATACTTATACATTAAAGTTAAAACAGTGGCAGTTAAAAAAATTGCATTATTTTGGGCAGTACGGATGGTGTAATGATTGACATTACTGCCTCACAGCACTAAGGTCATGGGTTCAATTCTCACCATGGCCCTAACTGTGTGGAGTTTGCATATTCTCCCCATGCTTGCATGGGTTTCCCCTGGGTACTCTGGTTTCCTCCCACAATCCAGAAATATACTGGTAGGTAAATTGGCTCCCCGCAAAATTAACCCCTGTTCAGAGAATTCTGGTAGAAAGACCTTTGTATGAAAGCTTTCCCAAGATAAGGTGACAGTGGTAGAGACAGCAGGGGATGTGATAGTTTGAGGCGCTCATGGCTGAGGCATCAATCACCAGCAACTTCAATTCCCCAAATGTTCTATGTTCAAATGTTGTTGGGATATTTGTGATTACAATTCTTTCTGTATTATAGAGATGCTAATTTGTGTATTATAAATGTTCTGTGCTATAAAATGTACATTAGCTCTGCATTGATCTTTCACGTTTGTATGTAAATGTATCTGCATTTACCTGGCACTTCCTTTTTCTCTTCCTGATGAATGTCCTGAGCTTCCACATTCTTTGTATTAATTGTGCAGCATGCTGGAATATACAGACACACTGATCAGCAAAGCCAGCGGAATAGTATCACAGCAGCATATTACAAACAAAATCCAGGTCTTAGTAGTATAGATTATTAATATTATTGCTATATTGCTTTGTATAGTCAAAAAAAACACTATGGTCATACACTTTTAAGTGAATATGGGAAACATTGAGTGTAGAGCAATATATACAAAATGTAGCAATAATTATGCTATATACTATTTTTCTGGCCACATTGGCCCTGGGGGTTCCTTATGACGGGATCCGGTCTGAAGATCGACAGTATCTAGGTCGACAATGTGTAGGTCGACCACTGTAGGTCGACAGTCACTAGGTCGACATGGATGGAAGGTCGACAGGGTTTCTAGGTCGACAGGTGCTAGGTCAACAGGTCTAAAGGTCGACATGAGTTTTTCACAATTTTTTTCTTTTTTTGAATTTTTTCATACTTAACGATCCACGTGGACTACGATTGGGATGATAATCTGTGCCGAGCGAAGCGGCAGCGGAGCGAAGGCACCATGCCCAAAGCATGGCGAGCGAAGCGAGCCATGCGAGGGGACGCGGTGCACTAATTTGGGATCCCGGTCATTCTACGAAGAAAACGATGCAAAAAGAAAATCCTCATGTCGACCTTTAGACCTGTCGACCTAGCACATGTCGACCTAGAAACCCTGTCGACCTTCCATCCATGTCGACCTAGTGACTGTCGACCTACAGTGGTCGACCTAAACATTGTCGACCTAGATACTGTCGATTTGATGAACTACACCCCCTTATGACAGGTGATGTCAGCCAGACATAGCCAGCATGCATCTTCGCACACAGCAAACTTATGCTATCAATGTATGGCATGCATAAAATATAACACTACCTATGAATGCCAAATCACATAGAACATTTACACTGTATAATATAAGTTATTAAAAGAGTCTCCAATATAAATGTCTCCTAAACTGGAAGAACAGTTTCAACTGTAACGTCATAAGCAATATTATTTTTACACACCAATAACACATGCCCCCCCTCCCCTCATAAGTTCACTATCACATTGACATAAGCCCATTGGCATTACCTCCAGCAGAAGGCTTGGTCTTCACAATGTAGAACATGATGATAAGCACAATAGCAATGGCCATGATGAATATTGTAGACATTGCAATAATGAGAGCGGTGGCCAGATGTCCTTGCCCAGGCACATCCACTGAAGAAGATAATAATTCAAATTATTATTATTGTTGTAGTTGTTGTAGTAGTAGATGTGTAAGGTGTCAGATGTTTAGGAAAACAGACCTTGAACACATCTTGCATAACACAGCAACATGCAAGTATAAAGATGTATTTTTACAGAAAAATGACAAGGGTTGGGAAGAATGTCACCTGCTCCCTAGTGACAGTATACACATAAGCAGCTGAGCACACCATTGTAGTGCCCCAGATATTGTGGCCTGAGAGTGCAGGTTATCACAGCTCCTGCCAGACACTGCTTAGCGCTCACCTTTGTGTGCATGTTGGAAGGGAGAGGCTGTGCTGGAGCCCACAATTCTTGATGAACTCCCGGACGCATAGTGCTGCGTTCCAATACCTGCCAATTAAAGGAGATTGTTTATAATAGTTTGTGCACTAAGTAACGAAAGGAAAAAAATTCTTCAAGGAGCTAAAAATAATTCCTTTGTTATTTTGTGTATTTGTATCATAGCCAGGATTCCATGAGCACTGGGCATGCCTGTGTGAGCTTCTAAAGCCAAGAACTGCAGATTGACAGGTGAAGTAGTATTTTTGGGGGGTGTATTAAAAGATCAACAGTATATAGATAGTCAACAGGCCGACCGGATGGTCAACAGTGTCAAAATTCGACAGTTAAATGGTCACCATGGGCTTAGGTGGACAGGGTCATAAGGTCAACATGCAAATGGTCGACACACAAAAAGGTTGACACATTTATTTTGTTCTCATTTTAACTCTTAATCTAACCCTCCCCCGGTACCTAACCCTCCTCTTGGTGCCTAACTCTATCCTTCCCCTTACGCAGTGTAACCCTAACCCTCCACCAGTTGCCTAACCCTAACTGTCCCCTCCGGCAGCCTAATTCACCCCCAAATGCCTAATACTAACCCGAAAAATTATGAAAAATCACGTGATAACCTTTTCTGTGTGTCGACAATTTAACTGTCAACTTATTGACCGTGTTTCTATTTATGGTCTATTTTCCATCCAGACACCATATATTTTTGCTGTTTTCAGCCAGTATCACCGGGTTATTGATTATCATTCAGCCGCCCCGGCAACATATCTTGATAAATTGTGGCAAAACTAGATTTTCTATTGCTGGGATGATCAGTAAAGAAGAATCAATATTTATTCTGGGGCATAGTAAATGATCATATTACCATGATTAGGTTAACAATATGGCTATAACTGAAATCATTCACTTTCATGACTATCTACGCAATATCACACAATCAACAATATTAACATATACAGTAGAAGAATGTACGTGGGAAGAGACCTAACATATGAATTTAGATATGCCGATGTTTCCAACTGTTCACTGCCGCTGGCCGCTGTGTAGTAGCGCATTGACAGCAGGACATCATACAGGGAGAGAAGGGACAGCATCCGCAGCCTCCCGGGACAGCACACATTGCTGGGCTGAGGAGGGAGGATGCTGTCACTGTGCGGTAGTAGACAGGTAAAAAGTGTTACGCCTGGATCCGCACCTTGGGGTGGTGCAGAAAAGAGGGGGAGAGCCCCCCAAATGCTTAATCCAGCCCTATGTACAGCATTTGCCTGGTAAGTAAATGTATATTTAAAGTATACTGTACAATCTTTTTTTGGAACAGAACTGAACCATGCGGTTAACCGTTAACTTGATCCTACTTTCCTGGCTTTTTACTTGGCTAAATAGTAATGAATCCTCTCTGTGTTTCTGGGTGTTAAAAGTCTATTTTGGAGACCAACCAAAGTAAACATAGCTCTTATTGTTGAGCCTCAACAGAAATGTGTCGTTAGCATTTGTCATCCTCACAAAGGGTATCAGTAAAGGACAGACATAGCATTCAGCACACCTAGAAAATGAGATCAGAGTGTAACTTGTCAAAACAAAATGCGTAATTGTAATTAGAACACCCTATTCATGGCTAACAATGGTAAAATGGTCTATCCTGAAACTCTTCATTTGGTATAGCACAGCAATGGAGACTACATTAGATGATGTGAAGTGTAGCAGGACAATGTCATGTCAACCTTTTGATCCTGTTGACCTTTTGTACCTGTCAACCTTACCCACTGTCAACCTTTTATCTGTCAACCTCTTGTACCTATCGACCATCTGTACCTGTCTACCTAATGCATGGCAACCATTTGCTGTCGACCTACTGACTGCCGCCCTAAATACTGTACATTTTTATACCACTCCCCTGAACAACAGCAGTTGCCAGTGCACACTGCACAGGAGACAATTTGAGTGAATGGATCAAGTTGAAAACCGGAGACTAAGCTGCTGCTAAAGGCTCTTGTAGAGAATGGACCTGCAAATATTGGGTGTTATTCAGGTGTGGAAGCAAACCAAAAAAGCACACAACTTGGCAAAACCATGTTGCACGGCAGGTGGGGCAGATGTAACATTTGCATACAGATTTAGATTTGTGTGGGTTATATTGTTTCTGTGCAGGGTAAATACTGGCTGCTTTTGCATGTAGCCCACAAATGTTAGGCAGATTTATTTCTACACTGCAATTTAGATTTCAGTTTGAACACACTCCACAAATCTAAATCTTCATGTTACATCTGCCCCACCAGCAGTGCAACATGGTTTTGCCCAGTTTGCTTACACACCTGAATAAGACCCATTGTGATTCCAATAAGAGAAAGCAGAAATACAAACACTAACATAACATTTTATCATTCTAACATTGATGACAAAACACTACTCAAGACTTACAGATATGAATCATAGAGAATAAAGGTACATGATGGTGTACTGTACTTCTAGGGATCTATTCTTCATTCTCTGTAATAGTGAATATTTTCTGTAGCTGCTTATGGCAGTAGGAGAACAGTTTCTACAACAAATAGGTTCTGATTGGTATTTGGTAGAAAAACAGATATGAAAGAAATTTTTTAATCAAATAGTTAAAACAATAGTAAAAATACATATTTCTCTAACGTCCTAGTGGATGCTGGGGACTCCGTAAGGACCATGGGGAATAGACGGGCTCCGCAGGAGACAGGGCACTTTAAGAAAGAATTAGGAATACTGGTGTGCACTGGCTCCTCCCTCTATGCCCCTCCTCCAGACCTCAGTTAGAATCTGTGCCCGGACAGAGCTGGGTGCACTTTAGTGAGCTCTCCTGAGCTTGCTAATAAGAAAGTATTTTGTTAGGATTTTTTATTTTCAGAGAGATCTGCTGGCAACAGACTCTCTGCTACGTGGGACTGAGGGGAGAGAAGCAGACCTACTAACTGCGGATAGGTCGTGCTTCTTAGGCTACTGGACACCATTAGCTCCAGAGGGATCGAACACAGGAACGCACCCTTGGTCGTCCGATCCCAGAGCCGCGCCGCCGTCCCCCTCGCAGAGCCAGAAGCCGGCGTGAGAAGCAAGAAGACTTCGAAAGCGGCGGCAGAAGACTCCAGTCTTCATATGAGGTAGCGCACAGCACTGCAGCTGTGCGCCATTGCTCCCACATTACACCCACACACTCCGGTCACTGTAGGGTGCAGGGCGCAGGGGGGGGCACCCTGGGCAGCAATTAGAGACCTCTTGGCAAAGTGGGCATATATACAGTTGGGCACTGTATATATGCATGAGCCCCCGCCATTATTTTACACAAAATCGCGGGACAGAAGCCCACCGCTGAGGGGGCGGGGCTTCTTCCTCAGCACTCACCAGCGCCATTTTCTCTCCACAGCTCTGCTGAGAGGAAGCTCCCCAGGCTCTCCCCTGCAGAAGCACGATAGAAGAGGGTGTAAAAGAGAGGGGGGGCACATAAATTTGGCGTAAAAACAATGTATACAGCAGCTACTGGGTTAACACTACGTTACTGTGTGATTCCTGGGTCATATAGCGCTGGGGTGTGTGCTGGCATACTCTCTCTCTGTCTCTCCAAAGGGCCTTGTGGGGGAACTGTCTTCAAATAGAGCATCCCCTGTGTGTGTGGTGTGTCGGTACGTGTGTGTCGACATGTCTGAGGTAAAAGGCTCCCCTAAGGAGGAGATGGAGCTAATATGTGTGTGAGAGGGTGTCTCCGTCGACAACGCCGACACCTGTTTGGATATGTGTAAGTGCTAAGGTGAATTTATTGCACAAAAGATTAGAGAACAGACAGGAAATATACCCATGTCTGTCCCTATGGCGCAGAAACCTTTAGAGTCTCACAATGCGCACTATCCAAAATAATAGACACTGATATCGACACGGAGTTTGACTCCTGTGTCGACTACGATAATGCAAAGTTACAGCCAAAATGGCAGAAAAGTATTCAATATATGATTATTGTAATAAAGATGATTTGCATATCACTGATGACTCATCTGTCCCTGACACAAGGGTACACATTTTAAGGGGAAGAAAGCTGAGGTAAATTTCCTCCTCTCATGAGGAAAAAGAGCGGGAATCTCCAGACAAGAGACTGCAGCTTCCCACAAAGAATTCTCAGGCAGTATCCTTTCCCCACTAGGGCCAGGATGTGATGGGAATCTTCCCCTAGGGTGTCACGTTTGCCCAAAAGGTAGCCCTAGCTATTCTCAGGGATCCTGCAGATAGCGTGCACATTTTGGTACACTACTCAGACCGGCGATTGTGTCGGCATGGGTTTATAGCGCTGTGGCGGCGTGGACAGGTACCTTATCAGCAGAAATTGAAACCCTAGTATGTATATATATATATATATTTATATATATGTATATATATATATATTAAAGATGCTGTCTTAAAAGATATATATCATAAAACATGCCCAAAGAGACATGAGTATACTGGGTCCTAGAGGCAAAGCTATGTCGATTTCTGCTTGACATATCCTGTAGAATATGCAATGGACAGATGATGCCAACTTAAGTGGCATATGGAAGGCTGAGAATTGTGTGGAGAAGGGTTCTGGGACCTGGTCTCCACAGCTATAGCTGGTAATTCTGATATTTTGCCTTATATTCCTGCACAGCCTAGGAAAGCGCGTCATTATCAAATGCAGCCTGTCGAACAAAGAAACAAGAAAGTCCGAGGTGCGCCCTTTCTTGCCAGAGGCGGGAGCAGAGGAAACCAGCTGCACAACACAGCTAGTTCCCAGGAACAGAAGTCCTCCCCGGCCTCTACGAAAATCCACCGCATGTCGCTGGGGCTCCACAAGCGGAGCTAGGCCCGGTGGGGGCACGCTTTCGTAAGTTCAGCCACAAGTGGGTTCACTCCCTGTTAGATCCCTGGACAATAGATATTGTGTCTCAGGGATACAAGCTGGACTTTGAGAAGATGCCTCCTCACTGACGGCCTGCCGGCTTCCCCCCGAGAGGGAAACAAGGTTAGCTGCAATTCACAAATTGTATCTTCAACAGGTGGTGGTCAAGGTTCCCCTCCTTCAACAAGGAGGGGGTTATTATTCGACCATGTTGTAGTCCCGAAACCAGATGGTTCGGTCAGACCCATATTGAATTTAAAATCCCTGAACAAATACTTGAAAAGTTCAAGTTCAAGATGGAATCGCTCAGAGCGGTCATCGCAAGGGAGGGGGATTTTATGGTGTCTCTGGACATAAAGGATGCTTACCTTCATGTCCCCGTTTATCCACCTCATCAGGAGTACCTCAGATTTGTGGTACAGGATTGTCATTACCAATTCCAGACGTTGCCGTTTGGTCTGTCCACGGCACCAAGAATATTTACCAAGGTAATGGCAGTAATTATGGTGCTCCTGCGAAAGCAATGAGTCACAATTATTCCATACTTGGACGATCTCCTCATAAAGGCGAGGTCCAGAGAGCAGTTGCTGATTAGTGTAGCACGCTCTCGGGAAGTGTTACAACAGCACGGCTGGATTCTAAATATTCCAAAGTCGCAGCTGATTCCTACGACGCGTCTGCCCTTCCTGGGCATGATTCTGGACACAGACCAGAAGAAGGTTTTTCTCCCGACGGAGAAGGCTTAGGAACTCATGACACTGGTCAGAGACCTCTTAAAACCAAAACAGGTGTCGGTGCATCACTGCACGAGAGTCCTGGGAAAGATGGTGGAGTCATACGAGGCCATTCCCTTCGGCAGGTTCCATGCGAGGACCTTTTCAATATGATCTGTTGGACAAGTGGTCCGGATCGCATCTACAGATGCATCGGCTGATCACCCTATCCCCCAGGGCCAGGGTGTCTCTTCTGTGGTGGCTACAGAGTACTCACCTTCTCGAGGGCCGCAGGTTTGGCAGTCAGGACTGGGTCCTGGTGACCACGGATGCAAGCCTCCGAGGGTGGGGGACAGTCACTCAGGGAAGAAGTTTCCAAGGGCTGTGGTCAAGTCAGGAGACTTGCCTTCACATCAATATCCTGGAACTAAGGGCCATATACAACGCCCTAAGTCAAGCGGAGACCCTGCTTCGCAACCAATCGGTGCTGATTCAATCAGACAACATCACCGCAGGGGCTCATGTAAACCGCCAAGGCGGCACAAGGAGCAGGGTGGCGATGGCGGAAGCCACCAGAATTCTTCGATGGGCGGAGAATCACATACGAGCACTGTCAGCAGTTTTCATTCCGGGAGTGGACAACTGGGAAGCAGACTTCCTCAGCAGGCACGACCTCCACCCGGGAGAGTGGGGACTTCATCAAGAAGTCTTCGCGCAGATTGTAGGTCGGTGGGAACTGCCACAGGTGGACATGATGGCATCCCGCCTCAACAAAAAGCTACAGAGGTATTGCGTCAGGTCAAGAGACCCTCAGGCGATAGCTGTAGACGCACTGGTGACACCGTGGATGTACCAGTCGGTTTTATGTGTTTCCTCCTCTTCCTCTCATACCCAAGGTGCTGAGAATCGTAAGAAAAAGAGGAGTGAGAACAATACTCATTGTTCCGGATTGGCCAAGAAGGACTTGGTATCCAGAGCTGCAAGAAATGCTCGCAGAGGACCCATGGCCTCTGCCTCTAGGGCAGGATCTGTTGCAGCAGGGACCTTGTCTGTTCCAAGACTTACCGCGGCTGCGTTTGACGGCATGGCGGTTGTACGCCGGATCCTAGTAGAAAAAGGGATTCCAGATGAGGTTATTCCTACGCTACTAAAGGCTAGGAAGGACGTGACGGCTAAACATTATCACCGTATACGGCGAAAATATGTTGCTTGGTGTGAGGCCAGGAATGCCCCTACAGAGGAATTCCAGCTGGGCCGTTTCCTTCACTTCCTACAGTCGGGAGTGACTTTGGGCCTAAAATTGGGGTCCATTAAGGTCCAGATTTCGGCCCTATCCATTTTCTTTCAAAAAAATAAATAAAAAAGAACTAGCTTCTCTACCTGAAGTTCAGACGTCTGTAAAGGGAGTGCTGCATATTCAGCCCCCATTTGTGCCTCCAGTGGCACCTTGGGATCTTTACGTGGTGTTGAGTTTCCTGAAATCACACTGGTTTGAGCCGCTTAAAACAGTGGAGTTAAAATATCTCACGTGGAAGGTGGTCATGCTATTAGCCTTTGCTTCAGCTAGGCGTGTGTCAGAATTGGCGGCTTTGTCACATAAAAGCCCCTATTTGGTTTTCCATATGGACAGGGCAGAATTGTAGACTTGTCCGCAATTTCTGCCAAATGTGGTGTCATCTTTTCTTATGAACCAACCTATTGTGGTGCCTGTGGCTACTCGTGACTTGGAGGATTTCGAGTCCCTTGATGTAGTCAGGGCTTTGAAGGTTTATGTAGCCAGAACGGCTAGAGTCAGGAAAACTGACTCGCTGTTTATCCTGTATGCATCCAACAAGCTGGGTGCTCCTGCTTCAAAGCAAACTATTGCTCGCTGGATCTGTAACACGATTCAGCAGGCTCATTCTGCGGCTGGATTGCCGCATAAGCCCATTCCACAAGGAAGGTGGGCTCTTCTTGGGCGGCTGCCCGAGGGGTCTCGGCGTTACAGCTTTGCCGAACAGCTGCTTGGTCGGGTTCAAACACTTTTGCAAAATTCTACAAGTTTGATACCCTGGCTGAGGAGGACCTTGTGTTTGCTCATTCGGTGCTGCAGAGTCATCCGCACTCTCCCGTCCGTTTGGGAGCTTTGGTATAATCCCCATGGTCCTTACGGAGTCCCCAGCATCCACTAGGACGTTAGAGAAAATAAGATTTTACTTACCGGTAAATCTATTTCTCGTAGTCCGTAGTGGATGCTGGGCGCCCGTCCCAAGTGCGGACTTTTTCTGCAATACTTGTATATAGTTATTGCTTAAATAAGGGTTATGTTATGGTTACATCAGGTTTGGCTGATGTTCTGTTGTTGTTCATACAGTTAACTGGGTAAGTTTATCACGAGTTATACGGTGTGATTGGTGTGGCTGGTATGAGTCTTACTCTGGATTCCAAATCCTTTCCTTGTACTGTCAGCTCTTCCGGGCACAGTTTCCTTAACTGAGGTCTGGAGGAGGGACATAGAGGGAGGAGCCAGTGCACACCAGTATTCCTAATTCTTTCTTAAAGTGCCCTGTCTCCTGCGGAGCCCGTCTATTCCCCATGGTCCTTACGGCGTCCCCAGCATCCACTACGGACTACGAGAAATAGATTTACCGGTAAGTAAAATCTTGTTTTTTTATATAATTTGCCAACAACAACAACATTTTTTTTTCTTCATTTTAATAATGTAATAATAAATAGATGGCAATAGCTGTGACAGCTATAGGATGGCAGCCAGCAATATTTGTACTTGCTAAATAGACAGCTGGCCATAACTACTGCCACTGAGGTAATTTTTTTTCAAATGGAGATGCCCTATCTGCACAAATAGTGAGCAGAAAAGTAGTATACGGGTAAAAAAAAAATATTGCCTTTGAAAAAACCTCAAAGTTTTACCAGCACTGGGGATTTAGGAGATCTAATGATGCTTAGATTACGCGGCCCATGAATGGAATTGTGTATATTTATTTATTTTATTACCAGTTTTTATATAGCGCACACATATTCCGCAGCGCTTTACAGAGAATATTTGGCCATTCACATCAGGCTCTGCCCCAGTAGAACACACACACACACACACACACACACACACACACACACACACACACACACACACACACACACACACACACACACACACACACACACACACACACACACACACACACACACACACACACACACACACTAGGGTTCATTTTTAGTCAGGACCCAATTAACCTACCAGTATATTTTTGGATTGAGGGAGGAAACCGGAGTACCCAGAGGAAACCCACGCAAGTACGGGGAGAATATACAAACTCCACACAGTTAGGGCCATGGTGGGAATTGCACCCATGACCTCAGTGCTGTGAGGCGGTAAAGCTAACCATTACACCATCCGTAGTGCAATCCGTAGTGCAATGATGGGAACAGTGGGAAGAGTAGCCAGAATAGATAGTATATGTAGTGTACGTAATGTATGTCTGATCTCAGCAGGGACACTGGTGAACTGCATGGCACAGCCTGTTAAAAGGAATAGCAAGTCGAAGCATGTCAGTAATACTAGCATCAGACAAAACATCAATTCGTTTGTGTCTGATAATTAAAGGGAATGTGAGGAGATGCTGATGGCCTGCTGTGGCCTGAAATACTTGGTTGGCAACTTGAGATTTCTCACTGAGATTTGGCAATGATTACTTAGAAACATTTTTGTGAAGAGTGCATTGACGGCTGGAAGCCAGAGCTTTAGTTTACCTGGTTGGCTTATATGAAGAATTAAATGTCAAAACAATGATCTGATCAGTGCGAGAACCAGGCAGATCTAGACAGCAATCAAAATCATTTACTGTATCTACTAGAAAGAACCCTGGTCAGAATCAAACCCAGAGTTTAGAACTTGCAGTTCAGCAATGCTAACCACTGTGCCTGACAGTAATTCGCAATGCAGTGCAGTAGTGTATTAAGGAGAGTGGTGGGTGGTTCATCAGCGATAGACCTGCACCCGTCCTTGTGGGAACATGGCATATCACCAATGTGATGCAGCCACATCCCTTTTTGAAATCTTTATAAGCTGAATTACTGTAATTACTGCAATATGATAATCAAATAGTGATATTATTGCCATCATCACAATTTGCCTTGCAATAGGATGTAGCCATCGCAAGATAACCATTTAATAGTGGTAGTAGTGTGGAGATGTGCCCCGTGTCCCAGGGCATATCGGACCGGCAGGGTGCAGGGGATCTGCATCCCCTGCAGTTCCTAGCTGTGGGCAGCGCTGGGGCAGCTTGTCTGTCCCCAGCGCCTGTCAGTGTGTGGCAGCGGCGGGTGTCTGGTGCAGGGATCAGACGTTTCCCTGCACCAGACTGTCAGTGGCGTCGGGCAGCACCGCGGCAGCGGCACTTTAAACTTGGCGCCATTCTGGCCGCCAATGAAGAGCGCCGCCCGCGGCTTTTCAAATCCGGCACCGTCCGCGAGCCAATCGCGGCTCGCCGGCCAATCAGAGGCGGGCGCGGTGAGCCAATCGGCGCTCGCCGCGTCATAGGCCCCGCCCCCGGCGTCTGACGTCAGACGCCGGGCGGGAGCCGAAGACCGAGCGCGCGCGGAAGAGTGCGGAAGAAGACCGGCGAGAGAAGAAAGAAGACGCCGCCAGGAGAAGAAGACGGAAGGCCGCGCCGAGGAGCGGTGAAGAGGTCCTGAGGCCGCGGAAGAGGCCAGAAGACGCCAGGCTCCTTAAAGAAGATGTCCAGCGGCGGCCGGACGCAGAGAAGAGACGGCGGCGCCGCTGGCCAGGACGGGTCAGCGGCAGAAGAGGGTGCCGGAGACCCCCGGATCAGGTGAGGCCTCAGTGAGGCTACTCTCACCCCCTCCCCTTTTCCTCCCTAGACCATCAGGGACGGGCATTAGGCCCGGGGGCACAGTTCAGGCACTAGGCCTGTGGCGCAGATAGGAATTTGGGGGTCACCATTAGATTTGGTGGTTTGGGCGTTAGGCCCAAGCCACCTAAACTGCGCAAGTTAGGCGGGCACTAGGCCCGTGGGCAATCCAGGCAATAGGCCTGTGGGGGCATTAGAGGGCATTAGGCCCTAGTTCAGTTTGGCGGCCGCTAGGGATACAATAAGGTGACCCTGGGCACTAGGCCCAGGTCACCCAACAGGTGACAAGTTTGGCGGGCGCTAGGCCCGTGGGTGTTGTCGGGCTTCTGGCCTGTGGGCAATTAGGGGCGCTAGGCCCAGTGAATAAGTGCCCCCCCCAAGGTGAATAAAGGTGGCACTGGGCACTAGGCCCGGGCCACCCTGAGGTGTTTAGGTGGGCAGCCTGTGTGGCGCCCCAGCGGTAGGTAGGGATTTAAAGGGACAGCACCGTGCGATCTTGTAATCCGATATTGTGATGTTTGTTGTTACCGTGCAGGGCAAAGTGTCTGTTTGTTTTAAGTTTGTGCATAGTTGTGTTGCACCACCCACACAAGCTAGTTTGAGGGCTCTGTTTATGTAGCTAGTGTAGCGGACGCACACTAGGGTAGTTCTTGGCCCTGCACGGCTGTTTTCTCTTTACCTCCTTACAGGGACCTGTAAGTGGAGAAGATCGGAGTGCAAGACTTGTAACGGTGAGTAGCATCTGTGTACGTTTGTCCTTTGTCTGTCCCAGAGCGCCGGAATAGGGATTGCTCACGGACGTGAGAATCCCCTTCATCACACTATGCGCGAGAGTGCGAGTGTGTGAAATCTGGGTGGCTGAGGCTTTGTGCCAGTGATGACCTTTCACCCAACCGGTAAAGGTCGCCGTCACCCCTGGGGTGTCCCCTTTTCCGGTGGAAGAAGGGTTGATACCCCCCCTTAAGGTAGACTATTTTCTCCTCAGCTCGCTCGTCCGTCAGCTCCGAGAGGGAATCGCCGTGTCCGGATCCGACTGAAAATTGCCAGGTCCGTTGAAGGTTCCGGTACCTGAAGGTGAGAGAGAGCGACGCCTGGTGAGTACCGAAACTAAACCTGCACGGCACCAGGCACCACCACGCGCACCGCCGCCCTCTTACAGTAGTATACACAGTTTCACTTAGAACTTCACAAGTTCAGCTGCGGACACTCCTTGTTGTCCGCAGAGTGTGGACATTGAAGGAGCCATTGGAAACAAACATGCAATGGTGGCAAACATTTCAATCCCAATATTGAATAGACAAAAGTATTTCCATTGATTTGGGAACATCTGTTGTTTCTAACCCTTGCTTTCCAATAGCCATCCCTATTCTGAATTGAGTTCAACTTCCAATCCCAAAAAAATACTAACACCTTCCAGTATAGACATTTAGATAAAGCATAATTCAAACTAAGGGGTCTATTTACTAAGCCTTGGATGGAGATAAAGTCGCTGGAGATAAAGTACCAGCCAATCGGCTCCTAACTGCCATTTTTCAAACACAGCCTGTGGCATAGCAGTTAGGAGCTGATTGGCTGGTACTTTATCTCTGTCCACTTTATCTCCATCCAAGGCTTAGTAAACATAGCTTAGTTTATGCAAACCTGGTTCCCCCTGGCAAAATGTTTTTTTGTTTTTATGTTACTACACTTCATTAGTGGCCCTTAAAAAATTGTTATAATTATTACTATTTATTAATACAGCGCACACATATTCTGCAGCGCTTTTACAAAGACTATTTGACCTACACATGTCTACTTACACCCCCGCATCTTTACTCCTGTCAAATTCAGCAAACACAATAGACAAACGTCAAAGGTACAATACAGATGGAGCTACGCTAATTGTAGCTCCACCTGTGCCTGGGCGCGCCCACCTAGGTGCGCCCATCTCAGCATCTGGTCCCCGCGTCTGTGAGGCTCCCCATTTACTACAATGGGAGCGTCTCTGTCATTGGCGTTTCTATAATGGGTGCAGTGTGTGCGAGGCACACGGGCCCCCAGGTCCAGGGGGGCCCACCCCGCACACACTGTACCCATTTGTTTAATACTTACCTCTCTGAAGTCCCCTGTCGAAGCCATCCCTTTTCGGCAGCGCAATAGAGTTTGAGCACTAGGGGGAACAAACTCTATTGCGCCTGCTGAAAACTCCGGAAAGATGGCACGGCGGCCATTTTTCCGGAGTTTTGTGCATGCGCTTTAGCAAAATCTTCAGGAAAATGGCCACCGCGCCGTGTTCCTGGAGGTTTGCGCATGCGCAATAGAGTCTGTTCTCAGACTCTATTGCCACTGCCGCGGAGAAGGATGGCACCACCGGGGGACTCCGGAGAGGTAAGTATTAAATCTAGTGCATCAGTCAGAGAGGAGGGGGCCCCTGAAGCAGAAACGCCCCTGGTCTCTGTGCACTCCCGTAGCGGGGCTAGGCACCGGATCACATAATCCCGCCGAGAGTGCACGTCTGGTGTATACTGTACAGTAGCTATGTCCACTCACACATTGAGATACATGAGCCTAAAACACTTCCTGTAGCTCTTGCTTGTATGTTTCCCACAAACTGTATGAAAAACATTTAGTAATACATCTCCCAGCAGGTCTCCTTCCTGAGCTAGAGTTTTCACTTTGTTTTCCAATTTAATAAACCTGAACTAATAACTGTATGTAGTTGATATTAAAACAAAATCAATAATTTCATTCAGAACTGGGTAATTTAGTGTCACAATGATTCATGTTGTTTCGGTATATATTTCATAGTCAGGTCAATAAGCTCAGCAGGTTATCATTTCCTTGTGCAGTCATGTCCCTGTCAAAGCCATAAGCAAACTACAGTAGCAGGTCTGTAATGAAATAAGCATGCATTCCACTCACTGGTACTATGTTCATAACAATAATTCTTTTACCAAACTCATAAACATATAACCTGACTTTTGAAATTCTACCCAAGACGTGCAAGAGTGAATTATAAGAATAATTATTTTTTAAAAGCAAAGAATATTCATTTGTGGGCACTGATAATCACTATGATGTGTGCCAGTACTTTCTGTTTTATAGTTTATATATACTTTTTTTTATTTTTTAGAGGAAACTGATTTTCCGCGTAGATTACTGTTTTTATGAGACACTGTAAAATGTCTTTATTGAGAAAATGCCCAGCTGGATTTCTGTTTAAACTTGTTATATTTCAGTAAAATAAGTGCACTTTGTGCAGGAGGTAGAGCCTGAGTTTATCAGACAGCGCTGTATTGTATGCAGAATTTCTCCAGGATTCAGTCTGAAATCTTTGTTTCCTAGCAGTAAATAATACAGTGGTATAATGGAAACATGAGTTTAATCACATACTGTAGGTGTACTTGTTTCTTCTGAGGGAGCAGGAGAGCTGTTCAATACTGAAGTCTGTTACATTTGTACAGACCATTCTAACAAAGAAACACAAAATAATTTACGGGGTTCTTCAACTCCTCTGAGGTTTTACACATCAATGGGCATTGCACAATGAGATCATATAGATAAACTGTGCAATGTGCATCAGATGGCCTGGACTGGTTATACCGTATTAGAAACACAGCACAAAGATACAATGGTTGATGCAGAGATGAATGCTACTTGGCTGTAATTGCATGCAGGGCAGACAAGAGCCGCCTGGGGTGCCAGAGCTACAACCGAGCCATTTTGGGGCGTGGTTACGCCTCATCTGTATTCCCAGCACCCTTGTTTTCTCTTCAGTGTGTGCAGGGAACTCATATTACAGAGGCATATTTTGTTTAATATTGCAGTAATACTAACGAGTATGAGGTTAGCATTTAACATTACTTACCTTTCCGACAAGGTCCAGCAACGTCCCCCTTCTAGGTAGTGTAAAGAGTTAAGGGCCCCATACACTACTGACATGTCACGGGCGATCCCCCTGGCAGCCTCCCGGGGGGCAGGATCGCCCAAGATACATTGTATGCTGTCCTTTTGCATACAATGTATCTTGGGTGATCCTGCGCAATCCAGGCATTGCCTGCAGCGCCGAACCAGATTGAATGTGCAGCACATTCAATCTGGAGGATCCGATCCGATACTCACGGGAACGCGCATTGGATTGGATCGGAAACGCCTCCAAAATGTCTGATTTCATCTGATTTATCGGGCCAAATGCCAGAAATTGGATGAAATCGGGCATTATCGTCCTAGTGTATGGGGCCCTTTAGTTCATTGATGGTAAAGTAACAAACACTGTAACAAACAGACAAATATTTAACAGTGTTTTGCAAAGTAAATAGAGAGGGATAAGCAGAGAAAACTAGGAACCAATACCAACATGTCTTCCTCAGCTTCTCTGTCCAGATCACAGGTATTGTACAAGTGCACAGTTACAGCTGCCAGCATTTTAATAAACTCTCCAGACTTGCTGTCATGTTGGAGCATATCTAAACAAGTGACATGTCCTACACTTCAGTGTTGCAACCCCAGGTAAACCTGGCAATAACCTGGGTCATTGTAGGGTCTACCCGGGTACTGGCTCAGTGAAAAAGGGTCCTTAAATTAACCCGGGACCAGTGACCTGGGAATCTGACATGGGTAGCTACCCGGGTCAGACCCAGGAAGGACCTGGGTAATGGTGCTGTGTAAACTGGTGACCCAATTCATCTGACACGGGCCTGTTAAAAGCCTATGGAGAGCCGGATCACTTGCGCTTGGAAATTATGTCATCTCCAAGCGGCGACATATGTAAGACCTGACAATAACCCGGGTCCAGCCTGTAGTGTGAAAGGGGTATCAAGCTGCTGTGACGCAGGTGTGACTTGGCTTGAAACCGTGTTCAGTTACCCGGGTCGAACCCAGGTTTTAGGTGGAAAAGGGGTATTAGTGTGTGCTATTGTATAATGTTATACGCACAGGGGACAGGGGAACTGTAGCTAAACAATCACCCAGTATGGTCTGTGGAAAAAAATACAACAATTTTCAAAGGAACGAATGCTTCCAATAGCAAATCTCAAAAGCTGGGATTGCTTCTGGAAATTTGGGATATGAGCAGCTCAAGGTCTGTATGGGGCAAATGAGTCCCACAACAGTCACTTTGTCAAAATAAAAGCGAGAAATCAGTGTGATAAGCCAGCAGTCCCTGTGAGTCAGTACAAGTCATCACTTTCATTTGTCAAAATTTTCACTGACAACTCAAACTGCAAATTCAGACAGTGAAGTGTTATTGATTATTAAGTCAATCTACAGTAGAATATCATATATATCTTGTTAGTCATGGTAAAGATATTTTTAACACATAAGATAATTATTAATAATTTTTCCTCCTTAATCAATAATGATTGCCCACATAATTAATAAGTTTATTGAGCTGTGCTTATCAGTACAATGTGTAACAAAAAAAAAACCTGCTGTCTGGAATGAACACCTCAGGCAGTAGGTGGAAAACCACCACAATTATCACTGATTAGTAAATGTCCCTGTGGTCACTGTACTATCATGGGCCATGCAAGGCTACGGCATTAGAAAAACAAATCACACTCCAAATGACACAGCAAGATTGAGACTAAAGGTGGGTACACACTAGGCGACGTGTTCTATGAGCGACGTCGCCTAGTGTTTCCCCCCCCAGGCCTGGCGGTCGGCGGCAGGGTATACACACTGAATGATATGAGGCTCATACCGCTCAGCGACGTCACGCAGTGGCTGGGACGTGCAAGCAGCTCTTGGATGACAGTCCAAATTGAGCTGCTTGCACGGCCGACAGCAAGGGTTGTTAACGACTCACGGGGCCGCGGATAAGTTATTTATTATTTATTTTCAGTTTCTTATATAGCACAGCAAATTCCGCTGCGCTTTACAATTGTAAATAACAATGATATAACAAAACTGGGTAATAACAAACAGTCATAGAGGTAGGAAGGCCCTGCTCACAAGCTTACAATCTATAGGGAAATAGGCATAGATACACAAGGAAAGGTGCTATCTATTGAATAGTTGTCCTCCAGATTGCAAAGGTTCCTGGTGGGCTGTATGATATGGTCACACAGCAATGATGAACTGGGGTCAGGTGGAAGGGTAAGTGAAGAATGAGAAGACGTGTGGATATGTGTGAACTGTGCAGAGTGGATGCAATTTGATAGGAAGGTTTATGAAAGTTATGTGGGCGGTTCTGGAATTTTATATGCTTTCCTGAAGAGGTGCGTTTTCAGGGAACGCTTGAAGGTTTGGATACTAGAGGAGAGTCTTATTGTGCGTGGTAGGGCATTCCACAGAGTGGGTGCAGCCCAAAGAAAGTCCTGCAATCGTGAGTGGGAGCGGGTAATGAGTGTGGATGAGAGACGCAGATCTTGTGAAGAGTCAAGAGGTAGTGTTGGGAGATATTTTGAGATAAGCGAAGTGATGTACGTTGATGTAGTTTGGTTAATGGCCTTGTGTGTGAGTAAAAGTATTTTATATTGAATACGGTAGAATACAGGTAGCCAATGGAGGGACTGACAGAGTGGATCTGCAGACGATGAACGTCTAGCGAGGAAGATTAGCCTCGCAGCTGCACTCACACTTGCCGAGAAAGTGAGCGACGTCACTCAGGAAGGGTGAAAATGAGCGACGTCACTCATTTTCTCATCAAGTGTGATTGCACTTTTAGATGTGTTAATGAAATAGCCTATACAACACTGCTAAACTAGGCACACTGCCCACAGGAAAACAGGGCACTTTCAAGTGCCAAGTGGATATAACTGGTATTTAAAACCCTGATTGTAGTAGTAGTAGTAGTAGTAGTAGTAATAGTAGTAGTAGTAGTAGTAGTAGTAGTAGTAGATTGGCATACTGACGGCATGTGGTTAATTGCCCTTTTGGTATAATTTGTTTCTATTAAAAAATATATATATATATATATATATGTATACATACTTTTATGTAAAATATAAAAGGGAACATGTGTATAAAGAAAACCACATGTTGTGGAAATCCAGAAGATCAATGTAAAACAGAAAAATGCTCAGTTGATATTTTACAAGTTATTAAAAATGGTGCCTCACAGATGCAGTTAGCAATCATTATTGGTATGTTGTCTAGAAAAAGCTGCAAATTGGGTTTCTAGAAGTTCAGAATCAATATTTTCTTGCACTCATATATGGTTGTTCAAAATTAAGCATTACAATTCCTGCTGGTCAAATCTGCAGTTTCTGCTTAAAACAATGTGGAATACACAATATACTGTAGCCAGTCATTACTGAGGTAGGGGATGGCAGTGCCAGTATTCCACGCAGGTCAATGAAGTGGGTCCTACACGACACGATGCGTGATAATGGCTTGAAAGTGCAAATGTATTGCGCATGTCCTGTTATGAAGTTGGGACACACAGACATCACTAACCTGAAAACTATTACAATAGGCAGACACACACCTGAGTGTAAAGCAGCTAGAAATTAGCAGGGTGAACTGCCAGTTTAGCTTTAAACAACCTTAATAAGTCACAAAATTTACAGTGTTGAGATTTCTGCCCAACCTTAATAAGTAACAAAATCTAAGTGTTGAGATTTCTGCCCAAATAGAGTATTACTGGAAATCTGATGGAGACAGTGAGTGCTGAAAAGGTGTGAATAAAAACAGGCAACAACTATTTCTGTCCATAAATTAGAAGAACAGATTGCTCGATGTAGTTGAGGAGGCATTTGGCCCATGCAAAGAATGTAAATACCATCACAATATGCTCTGGCAACCAACCATGGTTTGGTCAATAACTTACATAAGGCTTCCAGTATTCATTATTGGCACACACTAGTATTAGGAAGACAGCATGTGTCCAAACCGCAAGATTCATACTTTAGCAGTACAGGAGTAAATTTCATCACAAACAATCATGTAATGATGCACAGAGCAACAGAAGTACTATCAGGGATGCAGTGGAGGAGGGTGGCAGTTTACAGGCCCTGTGTGTCTGAAGCAATGGTCAGGCCAGGCATCAGTCTGCATATTTCCCCATCTGTAACCTGTTTACAAATGCTGTATTTATTATGTAGACAAAGGGGGGATTACACACTGATGTGTCTGTCTTTTTCATAGGCAGGATATTAAAATTCTAAAGTTTTGTAATAGAAGTAGTTTATGAAGGACGTTGCTATGGCAACTTGCTGCGTTATGTATTTCTGCTTACGATCACACTAATACAGTCATCTCCCCACACTGACTGAATTTAATCACCTTATGGCTTCAACTGAACACAATGCATTTCAAAGCACTGACAAAAAAAATTAGTCATCAAAGCAAGTCGAGGAAGAGTTTATAATAAGGTCCACGTGAAACAAATCTAAAACATGAAGAAAGAACAAGTAAAGGAAATACTGTAGTAGAGCACTATAGCAACACAACACATATGCTTTCTACTTATATATTCATGTTCTGTCCATTTGCAGTGTCCAATGAATCATCTGCTGCCACCATAAACAGGCAATATTCCACCATTATATTTAATAGTTAAATACCCGCATCATTTACACTTTAAGCATGCAGGCTAAAACCTATGCAGCAATTTTACTATTCTTCTCCCCCTCTTACTCCAGATGGAAGCAAAAGGACAGAATGGAGGAAATTAACTTTTTTATGCCACAAAGTAACAGAGAACACATGTCCAGAAGAAAAACACACAGGCCCGTCTAGGTACTCGCTATGTAAGATGTGGGATTACTGAAAACAGAGGTTTATAAATACAGTAGGATTTATTCCTCTCTGGATTCTTTACTCAGTCATTAATTTGTCACTAAAATACAAAATCTGCAGCTAAGACTTCCCTTTTAGCTCACATATCCGATAAACTGTGGATAAATGGGAAAACTGGTATAGATCTCTGCAATAACAATTTACAAAAGAGTGGAGTAAGCTTTGCTAAATGTCAAGAGCAGACTTTCTGTCAGATCTGTTTATCAAGACACAAGTCAACAAGTTTGCGGATTTCACTAAATTTACCCATGTAAAACTCTCAGCGGGATGTAATGGAGTCCAAGATCGCCAGAGGTGCGGGATGCCAGCCGATCACGTACATTTTTTTAAAGGGGCAATCACATACAAGGCCATGCCTTGTAAGTGATTGCCCCTTTAAAAATAGTCAGAGATTGGCCGGCAACCCGCACTTCCGTCAATCTTGGACTCCATTGCATCCCGATGTCTATTTGTGTCTATGGAAGTTTGATGGTGTGGAGCAAATATAGGTATGCAAAATAACATATTTTAACATTTAAGTTACATTTTCTTTGACTAGCTAACTTCATGAAAATGTTTAGTCAGAAACAAAAATCTAATAACAGTTTATGCATTACATTTTGTTAGGGTACTTTGTAGACCAAATATCGCTCTTGCGTGCTGAAGACAGAATTCTACATCACTTCCCAAAACGATTAGGGTTATATTGTACTTTGGGATTTCTATGTGAGAAACTCTCTGTAGTCAACTTTGTATTGGCTTTTATAACTACGTCTCACATTAGTTCTATCTTGGACTATTTAAATCTTAACGTGCGACATGATCAATATAGAATTAGAAAAATATTCAAATCAGACTGCTGTGGCCTCTAGATTTAAATTGAAAGCAAGAATAGACACCTAAGTATTTATATGATATCAGCATTCAGCTACTGTAGCTGTGGTAATGTAATTAAGGGACCTGTGGAGCTGGGGGTGTGCTCTGCGCTCCCTATATAGGTTACTTGTATGTCTAAATATCCGTGCAGCCCAGGTTAGAGTAGGAAACTCTTTTCGGATGTTTCCTTAGTTTTTGTAATCTCTAGGGGGAAAGGACCAACCTTTGGCGCAACTGGATATTGCTCATCAATAATAAATTAATTTGTTACAGTTTTTCTTTCTATACAAAAGATGTCCTGTTATGAATTTATAGTTAACAACTTATGACAAAAGAATAAAGTATAATTCTACTTTCTCTTTCTGTACAAAGTATCTCAATGTTATATTGTTAGTGCATTGAATTAAATAGTATGTATAAAATATAAATGAGTATAGTGAATAAATGAGTAAACAATAGAAAAAATTCCTGTAATTGGAATGAATTTATTTAATAGGCTAGTAGTTCTGTTAAAATACGATAGTGTTTAAATATACCTTAATAACTGAGCGCGCTCTTAATAATTAATTAAAACATCATTTAAACATTCAGTACAGTTAATTCATTTAACACAATATGTTAAAAAGCATGGAGGAGACCGGTCTCCAATTATATATGAAGTGGTGACTTATCAAGCAAGTTTGTGCTCTGGGTGGACGTTTCTGAAATGTCCACAAAGTCCGTTTTTAAAGTTCCCGGTTTTGTAAGTAACTTATGTTACAGGTGCAGAGTGCTAACGGTACTTCAGCATCGGGTAAGGTTTGTTTGAGCGCTTACGTGTCTTCACCCCGTCCGGGGCTGGGGAGTCCGTTTTTACTTGTATTCTTTGGTGCTGCTGATGTTTCTTCCTCGGAGCCGCGGTGTGTTACAGGCGCCTGTAACTCCAATCCTCGTGGTGTTCTCCACGCCCCCCTTCTCATCCGAGACCCGGAGATCCTGACCTCCTGGAAGTCGCCGGCGAGAGAACACCACGAGGATCGGAGTTACAGGCGCCTGTAACACACCGCGGTTCCGAGGAAGAAACATCAGCAGCACCAAAGAATACAAGTAAAAACGGACTCCCCAGCCCCGGACGGGGTGGAGACACGTAAGCGCTCAAACAAACCTTACCCGATGCTGAAGTACCGTTAGCACTCTGCACCTGTAACATAATGCTGCATTCAGATCGCAAATGCCGGATCCTACCCGGTAAGAGAAACGTGTACTTACCGGGTGGGATCCGGCATTTGCGCTCCGTTGCTGGCTTTCCGACCCGGCAATATACCGGGTCGGTTGCCATAGCAGCAGAGGGCGCAGCAGCAGCAGGGGCGGCGGTGGAGGCGGCGCTGGGAGATGAGCTCATCTCCTGCGCCGCCTCTCCCTATGCTGTGAATGGGAGCCGTGTCGCATCGGAACGGCTCCCATTCACACTGCACCTGACCCGGTAATCAACCCGGTAATAACCCTTCTTTTTTACCGAGTTGAATTACTGGGTCAGGCGACCCGCTAATTCTGAAAAGGAGCTTTCACATCGCACACTGACCCGTGTCGATACCGGGTTTTTAGTGCGATGTGAAAGGGGTATAAGTTACTTACAAAACCGGGAACTTTAAAAACGGACTTTGCGGACATTTCAGAAACGTCCACCCAGAGCACAAACTTGCTTGATAAGTCACCACTTCATATATAATTGGAGACCGGTCTCCTCCATGCTTTTTAACATATTGTGTTAAATGTATTAACTGTACTGAATGTTTAAATAATGTTTTAATTAATTATTAAGAGCGCGCTCAGTTATTAAGGTATATTTAAACACTATTGTATTTTAACAGAACTACTAGCCTATTAAATAAATTCATTCCAATTACAGGAATTTTTTCTATTGTTTACTCATTTATTCACTATACTCATTTATATTTTATACATACTATTTAATTCAATGCACTAACAAACAATATAACATTGAGATACTTTGTACAGAAAGAGAAAATAGAATTATACTTTATTCTTTTGTCATAAGTTGTTACCTATAAATTCATAACAGGACATCTTTTGTATAGAAAGAAAAACTGTAACAAATTAATTTATTATTGATGAGCAATATCCAGTAGCGCCAAAGGTTGGTCCTTTCCCCCTAGTAATTAAGGGACCTATTTACTAAGCCCCTTTAAAATCTTGCGTAAATTATAGGACCCTGTTTGCTCATGGTATCTTTAGGTGGCGTTAGCCATTGTATACTATAGAGAGCTTCTCGTCGGCTGGTGACTGTGAAAAGTACTTCTTACTAGTGGGGTTTTGAAGAGACTCCAAGGGAAGCCGGTGATTGATAAATAGCAATAAAAACAAATTCTAAATTGTTGCAATATGCAACAATATGGAATATAAATTTTCGGGGGTTTGTGAAGTATCTTTATAAAGGGACTCCTAAAGCTTTTGAAACCTGTGTTAAATAGAAGAGAGAAAATATAATATCAAAAAAGCTGTTAAAGCAAACTTTATATATGAAGTAGTCAATGTTGATTGACAGGTGATTAAGAGGAGGAAACTCTTAACAGAGGACCAAAAGCCAAAACAGAATCAGAACACAAGTTTCTGAAACAGCTTGCGTCATAGGCAGATCACAGGACAACAGCTTCAAGCATAGCTTAACACACTGATCAAAGTAAGCAAGTCTTAGGGGTACATTTACTAAGCAGTGATAAGAGCGGAGAAGTGAGCCAGTGGAGAAGTTGCCCATGGCAACCAATCAGCACTGAAGTAACATCTATAATTTGCATACTATAAAATGATACAGAGCTGCTGATTGTTTGATGGGGAAATTTCTCCACTGGCTCACTTCTCCGTTCTTATCACTGCTTAGTAAATGTCCCCCTTAATGTCAACAGTTAACAGAAGACTTCCAGCTACAGATTTGACAGATCAAGTGGCAGCAAGAAAGCCATTGCTAAGGTGTCAACATAATAAAAATAGACTTGCCAGACCCATGAAGCACTGCCAGTGGACGACTGAAGACTGGAAGAAGATCTTGTGGAATAATAAATCACAATTTCTGGTTTATCACACAGAGTTTTTGCATGCTGTCAGGTAAAAGAAAGGATGATTCCTCAGTGTGTGACATAACTGTTAAACATGGAGGAGGAAATGTGATGATCTGAGACTCTCTTGCTGGATCTAGAGTCGTCAACTTGCACAGAGTGACCGGCACCTTGACACAAAAGGGCTACTGCAGCATTTTGCAGAATCATGCATTGCTCTCTGGTCTACACCTACTTGATCAAGGGTTCATCCTACAGCAGGATAGTGACCCAAAACAAGATGTCTGTACCAACTTCAAGGAAAAGCAAAAAAAAATGTAGACTTCAAATCAGAGAATGACCAGCACAGTATTCAGACTTCACCCCATCAAGCAGGCTTAGGATGAACTGGACAAAAGACTTAAAGCAAAGCAACCTACAAGTGCAACACATTTATGGGAACTTCTGCAACAGTGTTGGGAAGCACTTCCTGAACAATATCTGATTTCCATTGTAGAAAGAATTCTATTGGTGTGTTCAGTGTTCATATCTGCAAAAGCTGGCTACTTTGATGGAACAAAAATGTAGATGAAAAATTATTCTGTTTTTTTCTCAACTGCCAGTTTTTTAGTAGCTCTAGAGTACAACGAGACATTAAACTGCATAAATTTCACCAATAAATGGAAAAATGAAAGCGTTCCAAATATTTTGACCAGTAGGGTATGTATAAGTAATAGACAGTGGTGGCTCCAGAGATGAGGCTGCAGCACCGTCCAAAATTCAAATAGGGGAGCCACACCAAATGCCGCCAAACATTGCCGGCTGGGACTCACTGGGATATCCCTTATTTGAAATTTGGACTGCGTTGCAGCCCCGCAACTGCAACTCTTGGGTGTGTGGTCACACTTTGATATACAGATGGGTCCACGGTTATCATGGCTAGTTTGCTGCGCCTAGGCACAACATGGTTTATTAACATAAACCCTTCATCTATTGTTCTCAGCTGCAATACAATACAGAGAACAATACAGCAGGGGATTAAGTCATTACAGCAGGGGATTAAGTCCGACTACCCAGTCTCAGTTAATCCTATTAAAGGTCAAGGTAAACATGTACCCATCTGTACGCTAGCCTTGGTGTATGTTCAACCACCCAAGGCATGTGTCTAATGAACACGACTGCATACCGAAGAGTAGTATATCTATGTTATAAAATAGCCCCTGTTGTGATGAAATAGGGTGAACAGGTAGAGAATTGCAGGAAAATAATAGTTCAAAATGGGCTGTTTTAATGTGAATTATTTTTAATGAATAAACATCTAACGAGATAACAGTGTAAGTGCATAAAATGGTTAAAATTCTTGTCAGAAATGTGTATGTCTGTCAGCAGAGACGGTTTAACAGAGGAGGGGCCAAAGTGCAGACTCTCTCTCTCTGGCATTGTGCCAGAGTCTACTGTGTATGTACAGGTCTCCGGAAACAAGGCGTCCGCCATGTTCCCGGTGACTAATCTCTACTGTGCATGAGCAATTCACAATGGAAAATGTCCACCGCACCATTTTGTGGGTGATTGTTGCTGCTCCTGCAGCACTGATGTGGGACTTCGGAGAGGTAAGTAATTAAACATGGGTGCTGGATGTGCATTGTAGGCCCCCAGGGGCCTGTGTGCACTGCACACACACCACCCATTATAGATACACCAACGTCTGTCAGTGAGGCAGCGATGTGCTGCTTTCTGTTAGTGTCTCTGTAAGTGATGCTTTTGTTTACAAATGGATTTGTTTACAGATGGAAATGTGACAGTTGGAAGTAGGTCAAGTATGCGGTTACCCTGGGAAATTTAGAAATAATGCACGGTCATGTGATCTAAAATAGGCGGAGGTGCTACCTGGAGCCGGTGTCTGGACTATTCTTCTTAACAGGTAACTGTCACTGTGACTGCAGCAGCTCTGTCTCAAACAGCATGGGATAACAATCTCTACATCTTTATTGAAGAATACTGAGCAGATTGTTTGCTCCAGCAATGCGAGCAGCGGCACAATACACTTTCCAGGAATCAGATAATGGAAAGGATGTTTATTGTCTATAAGCAAACAACTCTTTATGTAGGTTATGCAGGAAGACTACAGTGCAGAGGAAAAAAAGACTCTTCCCTCAAAGACTGCACCTACAGTATATTCATGGGAATCTGTATGTATTATATGTGTAGTTCAGCTACTGTATAAGGCAGCTTGTAAGTGTACATTTAGTATATTTATCAAATATAGGCCCCATTTTCAGATCACAAAATGGCTTATGAGCAGTGCAGCATCCATTTTTTGCGCATCTGTGCCTCAGTTTCTGTTGGAGCACATGGGTTTGTACAGCAGGATGTCAACATTTGCTGGGGAGCAGAAGTTTGTTCTGGGTAATGGCTGGAGGAAAAGCCAGTGTACTCGTATTGTCCATTTGCTGAGTATATGCAAAAAGCAGATTGTGGGGCAGATATACTAAGCCATGGAGAGAGATAAACTACCAACCAATCAGCTCCTGACATTTTTCAAACACAGCCTGTAATATAGCAGTTAGAAGCTAAATGACTGATACTGGTACCTAATGTTGGCGAGCAGTGGTTCCCCAACTCGATCTTCAAGGACCCACAACAGGTCATGTTTTCCAGGTCACCTAGCAAGTGCACAGGTGTATTCATTACTCACTGACACATTTTAAAACATCCACAGGCGAAGCTAATTATTTCACTTATGATTCTGTCAGGAGACCTGGAAACATGAACTGGTGGGGATCCTTGAGGACCGAGTTTGGGAACCACTGTTAAAGAGCAAATTTATTAGAATGGGATTAAGGGATGGAAAGGTTGGATTATTATGGACATTTCAAGGTGTTAGGAGGGACTCACAGTCATTACCATACCATAAATAGACTTGATTTTGCCTTTTCATTTTGCCAGTTGTTCTGTATCTCTGAGCTGACAGGAAATTGTGTTTCTGTCTCTGCTTTAATAGAATGCTAATTTTAAGTTCCAGTTGTATTTTGGTGGTAAAGAAGTGCATTTCTAACCACACCCTTCCCAATGTAAAAAAAAAAAAACCTGACACATTCAATGTGATGACCCCTCATTTCTCTAGCTGCTATAAATGAAGCTGAAGTGAATAGTTTCAAGAGAAAAGCTTATGAACTGGGCCTAGTGGTAGGAGGTTGGGTTGGTGATGTCACATTTACTCTTTAGCTCACTGTGCCTCTAGGAGATGTCTACACTCCAGTCTCCACTCTACAGACGTTACTGTGAAGTCCTCCAGACACTCTTTCTTCATATGGTATAAATTGTTGTACTTGCACAGTTAAAGCAATAGGATCTCTGAGGGGTAATCCTCTGATCTGGCTGCTTTAGAATTATTTAGAATTATTCGGTACTACATCTGCCAGACGAACTGCCACACATATGCAGATCATTGAGATGGTGTTATATTCTCAGTTTAAACTACAAAAAGCTTAAGTCCTTTGTGGTTTGTACAAATGAAACACTACACTGTCTCCATAGCAGACTATGAGGCTATGACACAAAGGGAATATGGATGGGGCTATGATAAAGAGTGAATATGGAACGACCGTAGGTAAAAAGCTGTGTTTTCTATATGATTTCCCATTTGTTAAATGGTCAGAAACTATAGAAAGGGCTTATCGCTGCTTCATAAAAAGAATCCTAAATCTTGTTAGAACTTCATAATCTGATTAGTCAAGCATTACTGAATAAGCCTCCGGAACATTATTGCAGTTATTACTGCATCATGCATACATGTCTATGGAAACATTAATTTCCCATGTAGCTGTTAGTAATAAGAGGCAGACTAAGTAGCTTGCTATGAGACACTTCTTTTCCAATGGAATATATTTCTCGGGTACATTTTTTTGTATTTTGAAAGCAAGGTCCCACTTCTAATTAATTACAGGGATACGCAGGCCTTTTGTTTTAGGCATCTCTATGCAGGTTCTAACTGTGCATGTGGTTTTACACTGGCTGCCAAGCAAAGCACCTGCATGAGGAGGTAAACACACAGCTGCTACCTCCTGACATTCTTCTGTGAATGGCCCTGTGTTCCTCGGATGTGAATAACAACACGACAAGAAGGTTTAAGGGATGCAGCAAATAAGATGTGTGGCTGCGTTTTTCACAGAACAATGTGTACCTTGAAGTTGGGAGGAGGGGTTACGCCTCAATAAATTCCACACTGAATGTGCATATTAATTACTTGCTCCAGGAATATTATGTGGGAGCTGAATGTGATGTGTTGAAGATGTGAGGATACTCTAAATGGGAAATGTTTTTTCTGCCCACAAACCAAAGCAACGATACAGCATGTTGTAATTAATGAGATAAGCTCCCATACACACCCTTCTTATTAACTACTGTTTTATTTAAATATTTCCTAGATTTTAGCATATATGTAAACAGTTCAGAACCCTTGCTATATTTTGGCCAGTTCAGTACCAAGAATAAGAATGTTATTTTAGAAGGAAAATGTATATATAAAAGAGAATAGTGTGGAAGAGATATTGACATATATTTTTTTGTATTGTTACATAACTGTTACCTTGTGTTCTAGAACCATACAAGACACCCAGGTGCCATTATCTGTGTCATTTGTCCAGGGGAAAAATGACACTTCAGAAAGGGAAAGATGTACCATACTTTCTAAATAAACTGGAGAAGTTGCCCATAGCAACCAATCAAGTTCTAGTTATCACTTTATGGAATGTACTTGATACTGTAAATGATCACTAGAAGCTGACTGGTTGACATGATCATCTTGTCCTCTTTAGAAGGTCTGATACATCTCACCCAAAGAATTATGGGACAGTATAGGGGCTTTGTCATTTATTTTAAAGGTGTTCATATAAATCCAGGACGGTTAGGGCATAGTTCTGAATGAGGATAAAATAATGTATTATATTGATGATACAATGATTTGATAATGTTTGACAATATCTATTCTCTTATTCATTATTTTCCTTATGTGTTCTTTGTCCTGTTATTGTAGGACAACTAGATTTTACCAGCATATAGTACACAGTACAGGTTGAGTCTCCCACATCCAAAATGCATGGAACAAAAAGTAGCTTGGATATCGGATATTTCCGTATTTTTGGAAAATTTGCATATCATAATGAGATATCTTGTGGATGGGGCTGAGGTCTAAACACAGAATGCATGTATGTGTCATATATACCTTACACACACAACCTGAAGGTCATTGTATACAATATTATTAATAACTGTGTGCATTAAACAAAGTTTGTGTACATTGAACCATCTATCTCAATCACGCTGAAAACATTCTGTATTTCAGAATATTCTGTATTTTTCAGAATTTTGGATAATGGAAGCTATACCTGTATTTATGTTTGTGACCTTTTTAGGGAAATTGGATGTTGCATGCTATAATAATATACTAATGCAAATAAAGTATCCAGGTATTATCCAGGTATTTGTCAAAAAAATGCTGCATATTTATTATGTATTGCTTACATAGATATATGGAAAGGAGTAAAACGTGCTGTTTATGATGATTAGTTCTCATTGGTTAGTATTGTTAATGTTATGACAAGCTGTAATGGGCAATCTATGAGTTATGGGATGTGACACAGGAAGGACAGACAACAATGATGCTCTGATTCTCAGTCGCTTTCAAGACACTTTAGTCGTTTGTGTGCTCTTTTTTTCTTCCTGGAACCTGAGAAGAGAACAAAACACATGCAGTGAGGTAGTGTGGGGTTTGTTAACAAGAGGGTTACGTCATGAGGTGACTACAGAACTTCTGGTTGTTTCTGCTGTACTGTGAACTGTAAGAGCAATCAGAATGGTGAATAGTCTCAGCAAGTGTGGAAGTTGCTGAAAGTTATGACTTAGAAAACAGGTACAGTACTTGCAACACCAATTTACCCAAGCAAGGTCACAATCATATCTAGCTTGGAGCTGTTATTGATGCTCCTCCCAAGGTTCCATCTCTGCCTCATTTAATATCGAATAATCGGTCATCCATTTGTTTTATTTTTCATATCCATCATCCATCCTTACTGCGTTTTAGAGTACTGTATTTAATTCATGTAATGTTCCCCCTGTACAATAGCCATTGACATGGCCTTTGAATAACTACATATATATATATATATATATATATATATATGGGTGTGGTTCATCAAATCGACAGTATCTAGGTCGACAATGTTTAGGTCGACCACTATAGGTTGACAGTCACTAGGTCGACATGGATGGAAGGTCGACAGGGTTTCTAGGTCGACATGTGCTAGGTCGACAGGTCTAAAGGTCGACATGAGGTTTATTTTTTTTTGGGTGTCGTTTTCTTCGTAGAGTGACCGGGATCCCAAATTAGTGCACCGCGTCCCCTCGCATGGCTCGCTTCGCTCGCCATGCTTCGGGCATGGTGCCTTCACTCTGCTACCGCTTCACTCGGCACAGATTACCGTTCCAATCGTAGTCCACGTGGATCGTTAAGTATGAAAAAATTCAAAAAAAGAAAAAAAAAAGTGAAAAACTCATGTCGACCTTTAGACCTGTCGACATAGAAACCCTGTCGACCTTCCATCCATGTCGACCTATAGTGGTCGACCTAAACATTGTCGACCTAGACAGTGTCGATCTTCAGACCGGATCCCATATATATATATATATTACACATTGAGTTGTGTTCTGCTGAAATCCTATCAGACTTGACCAGATTTAGTGTTGAACAATATCAGAAACTGTTGATTTGTTATCTATAGGAACAAGTTTCCTTGCAGTATGATGCGTGAGCCATTGTGTTATGTTGTAATTTCCTTTATATTGAATGACGTTATCTCTTTGATTTCAGTTATCTGTGATTCTTTGAGATCTTCTTTGTGGTTCTTTGTGTTGAGTAGTGACCATTTATTTTGTTCAGATTCATCCTGATCTCATATATATGAGCTGCTTTCAATCATTAGGCATTGTTGAAGGAATAAAGTACAGCTGTCCAAGATTTAAGTGGAATAATCTTGGAACGAACTTTTGGAGCTCAATTTGTTTGTACAGTCCTAAATCAGAGGTATAAATATTTCTAAACGCAATAACAGACATCCTATAAATACTTACCTATACAGTACTGATCATGTGACTTGGGCTCTGCTCCAGTCTTTCTTTATTAAATTGTGATTCTAATGAGAATTTGCTCGCTACAAAATGAAGCAGTCCAGACGCAATTCTACATAGAGACAAATCACACGCTTACTGTGCCAGGCCTATAAACACTAGATTATATATCAAAATTACAGTATTACATCAGATTATTAAAGTTAGCCTGTAAGTTTAAGATAAAAATTTTTATTCAACAATGAATCAGTCCAGTTTTTCTTTGCCATGAAAACAAATTAAATATAGTACAATTATTCGATGCTGTGTGCATTTTACGTGGCAGCGAAAGCACTGATTGTATACCCAGTCTCCCATGGCTTGGCCACCACATCTGATTATGACCATATATTGAACAGTTGGTATAAGTGGATTGGTCTCCGATTTTGTTACTATAGAACCTCCAACATGACCATGTTCATCAGGTACAAAATGCCCTGCTCCTGGGCTTCCTCCTTAGTTTATTATTGGTGTCACCTGTGTTGAACTAGTTCATTGATTAAAAAAAAAGGTGTTTCAACATAGGTGACGGCAATCTTAATTAAAAGAGAAGTCCAGAAGCAGAGAATTTTGAACCTGACGGTCATGTTGGAGGGTCTGCTACAAGTTTTTTTGATACGTAGAATCATAGTCTGAAATAAATTAAGATGCATGTGTGTATTACCCCTTCACATCTCCAATGCCGGATCCCACCCGGGAATTGGAAACGGGTCCTTCCTGGGTGGGATCCGGCATGGGACTCTAACAGCAGGCTTCCCGACCTGGCAATATGCTAGGTCGGGTTGCCATAGCGGTGGGGGCGGAGTGGAGGCGGCACTAGGAGATGAGCTCATCTCCACGCCGCCATTCCCCATATATAGTGAACAGGTCCCGGGTTACAGCGACCCGGGAACCCGTTCACACTGCCACTGACCCGGTATTCAACCCGGGAATAACCCTTCTTATAACCCGGATTGGATTACTGGGTCAGGCGACCCGGGAATTCTCCATTGTATAGCAAGAAAGAAAATAAAGAAATGTTAGTGGACAAAGTTTTGTAGCACTTCTATTGTATCTGTATAAATACTCTGATTTAAGCATTTATGTTATCATCATTCACCCGCATCTCATAAGCTACCGATTTAGCAAAACCTTTATTTTACTCAGCTAGACAAACACATAACCAGGAGCAATATGAAACCTAGTTTGAAACAGGTACCTTTGGACACCTTTGAGCTGATCTAACATCTTGTTGCAGTGACTGCATTTTAATTAACCCCAATCAAACATTTTCTGTATCAGTACATTATAGGTTTTCAATAGGTGGTCTGCATGTAAATACATTGTTTCATATTCCTAATAGAAATGGATTGCTAAAATGGGGACTATACACGTTTTAATGGAAGCCACGGTAGACAACATCAACTGAAGAGCTTGCAAATAGTCAGTCTTTTCTATACATTTCGAAAAATGAATTATAGTGTGACTTACTGACAAATCAATACAATAACGGAACTCATAGTCATAGTGTAGAACTACCTGTCACATAATTCTTACATAGACAACAGCGAATATGTGCATTAAATAAGAGCTATGGCATATCACCCAAGGGTCAAATTGCAAACTCTGTGTACTGAACTCAACATTTATCCACTTCCCTGATTACATACATTCAATTGACCAATCCAAATCAGCACAGTTTTCGCCGAAAAAGTATGTCAGCAGCAGCAATGGATATAAAATATACAACATATTAAACCTCCTATTATAGAAGCAGAACATTTCCATCTTTCAGAATAGTTCCACACACTTTGCAGACTGGGAGCTGTCAACATTCTATTTCTCAAAGTCTGAGAAAGTAGAGCCTATGTACGTCTGTGTGCCGGGACGTAACACACAATCACTGGGTGCCTGGGCTCCATATCAACATTTGAAAGTGGCCAGTGATTCATGTCCATTTCATCCGAAGGTCCCTGCTCTGGTAGTTTCAGTATGTGTAGTAGGCTGGTGCATGTGAGAGGCCTGGTGCATGTAAGTAAGTATGCACATCAATAGCCAATGGTTCTCTACCATAAATGGCTTATTTCCAGTGGCAGTATTGTTACCATTCAATTATGGCTTTCCAACATTTGCCATCATAGAATGGTTTGAAAGCAATGGTCTTCCAAGTCCAAATTACAAATGAACACAGCTATTAAAAATCGTGACCGTGGTTCTCTCTTGTGCATGTGCAAAACAAATTTCTTGTGCATGCACAAACCATATGTGCAAAGCTGCATATCTGAGGGCAAGTCCATGTGCGAGCTGGTACAGATAAGAAGGCTGATGCATGTGCTGGGGCAATGCATGTGTGAGCTAGTGCACAAGAGAGGGCTAGTTCATGTACCAGGACAGTGCATGTGCAGGGGCTAGTGCATGTGAGATACCTGGCAAATGAGCAGAGGCTGGTGTATGCATGGGAACATTGTTTTGGGGCTTTTAGCTCTTTGTTTTGTAGACGATAGACTAACGACACCAGTGTCAAAAAGACTCTGCGCCTCTAGAGACAATTATACTTCGGACATGAAAGACAATAAAGATAATTTACAATTGTTTAGTCTGTGCTTTTATAAAAATGTCAGTAGGTTTTTTTTTTTACTTAGCCATGTCCAAGAGTGGGGAAAACGATGTAGCGTAGTCTTCCTCTCCGGGTAGCAGTGGATGCCATTTTACTTTGGGCGCGAAGTAAACAAAAATTGCATAGACCCTTACTTCTACTTCAAAACTATGACTAATCTATCTTTCTATATATATAAATGCGAAAGCCCTCACTTACTGACTGACTGACTCATCACTAATTCTCTTGCTTCCCGATATGTTAGAAAGATGAAATGTAGCATAGGTATTCTTCAGGTGGGAAATAGGAAAACTACGTAATTAGAATTTTAATAACCCCCCCCTAAGGGGATGAACAGGGGGTTGACATAATGACATCATTACCAATGCGTGGCTTGCGTTGTGTGAACGATAACGCCCAAACGGACAATCGGACCAAAATTTGGATTACACCTCCAGTGTGTAGCATTTAATAAACTACAACAATGGTCCTGTCACTTTTTACCATATCTGCTACGGGTACTCCTCGGGTAACACCAAGAACCATAGATTAATATTTACTTACATTAAGACATCTCAAATTTACATCTCTATAGATGTACCAAATTTTTAACACTCATTTATATTTACAACCGTGAAAATAAAAATTCCCGTGCGAAGAACGGGTAGAACGGCCAGTGCAATAATATATGTGTGATATTGCACATATGTATCAGATGTTTTACATAATTACTGTAACACATTTAGTGTATGACCATGTAGGGAACATGTGCAAGAGACGAGGCAGGTTACTTACATTCCTTGGTGTTTGGAGGTGCCAATGAACATGAGTGACACACCATGCCATATATGCTTTTAGGACGGTTCTCTAACATGTAGAATCTGGGATGAAAAACACAGTGAAGAGATTCATAATGTTTGAAAAAAAATCTAAACTAGAGCCAAAAAAAGAAATCAAGGATGGTGTTACAAACTGTGAACCATATTAATTAATTAATTAATTCATATAATATTACATAAAGTGAACCACTTGTACTGTAATATTGAATAATCTCTGTAGTTTGGATAACATAGACTGTTCACTCAAATGGATCATACACCTATCCATTGCGCTGTACCCATGGGCATAGCTAAAAACATTATGGGCCCCACAGCAACATTTTGCTTCTAGGAGACATGTGTCTCTGCAGCAGTTGTTAATTTTATGACCCACAGTAGTGCCGTAATTAATGTTTTGCCCCATAGTAATATCCTGGTTAATGTCTAGTTAATGTTAGGCCCCATAGTAGTCTCATAGTTAATGTTATGCTCCATAGTAGTGCCCTAGTTAATGTCTAGTTAATGTTATGCCTCACAGTAGTGCCCATAGTAGTGCCTAGCTAATGTTATGCCCCATAGTAGTGCCATAGTTAGCTCCATAGTAGTGCCCTAGTTAATGTCTAGTTAATGTTATGCCTCACAGTAGTGCCCTAGTTAGTTGTGCCCATAGTAGTGCACTAGTTAATGTTATGCTCCATAGTAATGTCCTAGTTAATGTCTAGTTAATGTTATGCCCCATAGTAGTGCCATAGTTAATGTTATGCTCCATAGTAGTGCCTTAGTTAATGTCTAGTTAATGTTATGCCTCACAGTAGTGCCCTAGTTAGTTGTACCCCATAGGAGTGCCTAGCTAATGTTATGCCCCATACTGTAGTAATGTCCTAGTTAATGTCTAGTAAATGTTATGCCCCATAGTAGAGCCTAGTTAATGTTCAGAGCTGAGAAAATTGTAGTTTACAGTAAATGTAAATACAGGGGTGGAGGGACCATTCAGCTCCTACCTTGGTAATGCAGGTAACTCCCCTTTGTATGAAGATCTTCATTTCAGCACCATATCCCTTTCTGGGACAGTCCTAACCTCAGAGCTCAATCCCTACCCCAGTTCACTTCACAAAGGCTGTACTTAAGGAGAAGCCTACTTCCTGACAAAGCTGGGCTCAGCTGTGCCTGTGGGGGTGATACGGAAGCACGGGAGATGGATCCTATCAGTATGGGTCATTACTGATGGGCAGAGACAGAGACCTCCACCTATATGAGTGCTGATGAGTCCCTGTTTTCAAGCTGGAAAACAGGTTGGGCTAAATTGATTAGAGGCTAATTCTGGGAACAGTATAAAAAAACGATATGACCTTGGTCCGGGGCCCTCTTTGCCTCTGTTCACCATATCAATTGCACCAACTGCACCCACTATAGCTACGCACATGGCATTGACTGAAACACTTTTACACACTTTGGTCCTTAGAACTTTTTGGAAGCAGCTTAATATGTTATAAAATATATAACACAAAATGAAAACCATAAGAGTAGTATATGGCTAGAAATGATAAAGTATTGAATGAAAAAAAAAATATTTGCCCATCTGCAACTACAGTATACAATACTAATCTAATACAGTCTAACGTGAATTCATTACATATGCAAAACAATTCTATGCAGACATATTTGTTGCAGTTGTATGCAATATTCTGAGGTTAATATTGTATTTAATTCCAACTTAATAATTAATGCACATCATCTTACCCTGGGAGACAGGGTCCACATTCTGCATCATTCTTTGTGTCCCCTGGTGTTAAAATAGTGGCACGGAAAAACCCTTCACAGTCCTTGTGTCGCCTGCATATTTGGTAGCCGCCTTTAGAATACTTGCCAGATACACAAGGAACACAGCTGTAGTCTTCATCTTTGGTGCCATATCCACAGGACTAAAATAACATAGAACAATCATATGGCAAACTGTGAGCCTCAGAATTAACAGTGTGAATAACACTATAATGTACTTTTTAATATTTTTGTGATACAATGTTTGTAAAATGCACTTTTATAATCAAGCATTGTATATTTCCATACAACAGTTTCTAAAAATGCTTCTTGCTTTAAAATTGTACACAATCCATACAGTTATGGCTTTGTTTGGACGGGTTCAGTTGATTAGATAGACAATGTCTAGGTCGACAAGCAATAGGTTGACCCCATTATGTCGGCACTGGCAAATGGTCGACATACATTAGGTGGACACTGACAAAAAGTCAACGCTGGAAAAGGTCAACAGGTTAAAATGGTCAACACAACTTTTTAAGGGGTTATTTTTGCATTTTTTACACCTTTTTCATACTTTACCATCCACGTGGACTACGACTGGGAATAGTAACCTATGCCAAGCGCAGTAACCTGTGCTCTGACGGTGAAAACTACACCCAAAACATAAAAATAAAAAAGTGGTGTCTACTTTTTTGTGTCGGCCATTTCCTGCATCAACCTTTTCATGTGTCGACCTTTTGTACCTGTTGACCTTTTCCTATGTAGACCTTTTGTCCATGTGACCATATGGGGTTGACCTAATGACTGTCGACCTAGACATTGTAGATCTTCTATACCACACCCTGTTTGCATGGCTACAGCTAACTTACATTATATGGCTCTTCCCCTGGCTCACACTCTGGACAGCTATGGCACAAGCCTGTTGTCTGGTTATAATATTCATTTTCACCACAATTAGAATACTCTGCTAAAGCTGAATACACCAAGGATACCTGGAAGAAAAAGAGGAAGCCACAAGATTGAATACAGGTTATAACAGTACTCTAAGAATGGCTTTGTACATGCGGTGACTAGTGATAAAACATCTAGGGACAGTATGCTGGCAATGGCCACCTTTCTGACAATCACCTACTACCTTAGTGACAGTTCTGCTAGGTCACCTCCAAACATCTGCAAGCAGACACTATGGGCGGTATTCAAATGATATATCACGCCCAGTCTCCTTTATAAAGTGATCCCTGTTATTGCGCATATTGCGCCCATAGTAATCAGGTTTAGCTGCATAAAGGATTGGGCATCTCACTACCCTGGGGGTAACGAGCTGAAATGATACCACACCCGTCAGCAGAAACAGAATGGGTGTGAAAGAGGGCAAAAAGAATTGAATACCGCCCTATGTGACAGTATATCATTCTCAGTCACAGCTACTGTATGCAGGCTCAGTCAGTTATAGTGATACAAATTGATTTGCTGTGGTCCTTCTGCAAATGTATAATAAGGATAATGTCCCAATAAGGGCATGCATTGCTATATAACATCACTTTACTTCCACTATTGAAGGTATATACAGTACTGTAGAAAAATTATAGGACCCTTTACAGCTTTGGGTTCCAGACTGTAATAATAAACAAATTATTGTACATGGCACGACTGGTGTTACCTGTTTGGCCATTATTACAAATAAAATATAATTAATAGATTTTCAAATAGCAAAGTTAAATATGAATCTATCATAAAGACCTTGTTACCATGTCTGCATAATATATTTAATCTATAACTTTGTGGTTTTTCTTCATCACAAATAATTAGAAATGCTCTACAATTAATATTACGCATGTTCAATATTTTTAATTACTGTACTTCAACTACTGAGGAATTCATATACCCTGGTCTTTTCTTTTGTTTTTGTTTTTTTACCAGCAGTCACTTGTGCACCACCAGCATCTGACAGGTGGGAAAGGATGACTGCATCCAGTAAGGCCTACGTCATTGTGGTATCCCAGCAAAGGATACATTGGGCTTTGTCCCTAAACAGAATTGTTGTCTGAAAGTGGGCAACCCCTTTTAAACTATAGAATGGTGATATAATTCCATGGAATTCTGATTTCCACATGCGTATAATTAAATCTTACAATTTAATGTAAAGGTATACAATTATTCTCTAGTATAATAAAAACAATTAATGGTAAGATAATAAGTTAAAAAAATGTAAATTTTCTTATCAGTGTAAATAGTTACAAAGAAAAATATATAGAAAATACTTACCATTAGAAATGGGAATATACGGTTCCATTTACTGCCACTTTGTTTGCTCATATTCCTGATAACTTGTTTCCCACCTATGGAAACAAAAACAAAATACCATTGGTGAAAGAGTATAGTACGGTGTTTGGGTAGTCAGTACAAGATAAAATATAAGAGCATATGTTCTTAATTGTATGATGTTTAGTTAATTTATATTGACTCAATGAGTGATTTTAAGAGCATAATTATAATTTTAATCCACACATATATTTAGTATTGGAAAGTCATAGGCAGTAAGCAAGCTATTCTTATTTATTACCATCTATATAATACTGACATATTCTGCACTGCTGTGTATATATCACTGTGTGCTTTATGTCTCAGTACTGGAATCTAGTATATGTTATACTGCTTCTAGTTCAGCAAAAAAAAAAAAAAACAACAAAGAAAAAAACGCTTCATGGCACCCCTGATTTTACCAGAACTTAACAGCTTGTTCTGGTGACATTGGGTATGTTTTTTCTCTTCGCACTACTGAAAATTGCTGTAAAATATCACTGTTCACTAATGTAAGATACCACTGTGCAATACTGAAAGTTTCACTAATGTAAGATACCACTATGCACTACTGAAAGTTTCACTAATGTAAGATACCACTGTGCAATACTGAAAGTTTCACTAATGTAAGATACCACTATGCACTACTGAAAGTTTCACTAATGTAAGATACCACTGTGCATGCAATACTGAAAGTTTCACTAATGTAAGATACCACTATGCACTACTGAAAGTTTCACTAATGTAAGATACCACTGTGCACTACTGAAAGTTACTGTAAGATACTACTGTGCACTACTGTAAATTACTGTAATATACCACTGTGCACTACTGTAACATACCACTGTGCACTACTGTCAATTACTGTAATGTACCACTATGTACTATTGTAACATACCACTGTGCACTTCTGTAAGTTCTGTCCGTTATCACTTTGCACTACTGTAAGTTAATGTAAGATGCCACTGAATGTATTTTCATGTAGGATCAAATTTGCATTTTAACAATAATTTCATTTTAACGGATGCTTTACTAGATTGATTAGAGATTATCTCTTAATACAAGGATTTTTCTTACTCTTTTCCTTAGAGCTATTGGGCTAGTTATGACAAGTAACTGAGGTAAGGGTAAACTGTTCCGTAAGCCAATTTGTTTACCTGGATTGACAAAGAGTGAGAGGAGCCAGCTCCGTTCTTCTTTTCTTTCCAGTTTTTTTTTTACATTAACAGAAGTGAAGGCTTTCCTTCATGCAAAATGTGCACTTCTTCGATAGAAGCTGTGAAGTGTGTTTAATTTGGCTAATGACTAAGACTGGTTATTTTGAAATAATTCCAAAGCAGCGTAATTAGCAGATATTTGTTTAACCCATGCACTACAGATAAACTAGAGAGAATTAATGTGTGCAATAGTATTGTGCAAGTCTACTGCCTACCCATAGTCTAATAAACTATTTCAGCGAGTCCTGACAATATTATGAACAGTAAAATTCAATGATGAAAAATGGATACTGCACACACAACATACTGTAGTGTTTCCTGTTTTGTGTGTTAGAAAGAATAACACCTAAAATTATGTCTTTAAAGAATCCACCAACAGATGCGGATATGTGGTAAAACCAAATAGCCCCGGGTATAGGGCTGCAGGTGTGTAGGGGTGGCATTGGGCCAACTTTTCAAATTGATACTATATTATTTATTATTTGCTTATAAACAAAAAATGAATATAGGTGGGGTACTGCTATGGCAAACTATGATGGTGGCAAAGTGACGATATAGATTACCAATCAGAAATATTGATAGGTATTACATAAAAGTGGCCTCGAGGAAAAATAAGGTTGGTACACACGGAGAGATCCATGCCTAAATTCTAAGCAATCTTGCTTAGAAATTAAGCACGGATCTCTCCTTGTGTAGGGTGCCTGCGACAGTGATGCCCGGTCCCGTACGTCAGTATCGCCGGTTCTAGATTTGGCATGCATGACAGTTAGGAGATGATTGACTGATCCTTTATCTCTCTCATTTTTATCAATCTCCAATGCTTGGTACATCTCCCTCAAAATGAAAGATTTAATGTTACACACAACCAGGGCCGGATTAACAATGGGGCGGGTGGAGCTGCAGCTCCAGGCCCCCCCATGAAAATAGGCCCAGATGGTGCTAGTAGACATCGGTGACAAGCAAAAAAATAATAATTTTCTTACTGTCACCACTGTCAGTGGCCATCCGAGGCCCCGCCCACTATGTACCTCACCCCTCCACCCCAACTGGTGTCCGACTCCACTTCATTTCTTCACTAGTGCGGCACAGCTGAATGGCCTCTCTGTGCGGATGCACTGAAGTGCTATGAGGCTGGCCGCGGGCTGAGGTGGTCCGGCCTCTCCCCTCCACTTATGTTTCTTCCCCCTCCTCTTGGACGCTGCCATTGCTGTTGCCACGGCTCAAAGCCGCGAGATCTGAATGACCGGGAGCCGCTGTTGCCGGCTCATATGACCGGGACCCGCTGCTGCCTGCGCAAATACGGGGAGACGCTGCTGCCGGCGCAAATGACAGGGGCCCGCTGTTGGTTGTGCAAATGACGGGGAGCCGCTGCTGCCAGCGATATTGATGGAAACCCGCTGCCGCCAACCATGGGGACCCGCTGTTATCGAAGGTGCAAAGTGCTGCCTGTACAGGGAGAGGAAGAGGGAGGGGATGCCTGGTGACCTGTTAAAAAAGTGTCACCTGTACGGTGTTAGGGGATGCCTGTCTCAACCAATTACCCTGTCGTCACCCCCCCCCTCTCTCTCTCTCTCTCTCTCTCTCTCTCTCCTCTACTCTTTCTGTGTCTCCCCCCCTCTCTCTCACTGTCTCCCCCCTTCTTTCCCTCTCTCTCTCTCTGTCCCTCCCTCTCTCCCCCTTCTCTCTCTCTCTCTCTCTCTCTCTCCCCTTCTCTTTCTCTATCTCTCTGTATCCCCTGTCTCTCTCTGTGGGTCTCCCCCTTCTCTCCCAGTGTGGGTCTCCCCCTTCTCTCCCCGTGTGGGTCTCCCCCATCTCTCCCAGTGTGGGTGTCCCCCTTCTCTCCCAGTGTGGGTGTCCCCCTTCTCTCCCAGTGTGGGTGTCCCCCTTCTCTCCCAGTGTGTGTCTCCCCCTTCTCTCCCAGTGTGTGTGTCCCCCTTCTCTCCCAGTGTGTGTCTCCCCCTTCTCTCCCCGTGTGGGTCGCCCCCTTCTCTCCCAGTGTGTGTCTCCCCCTTCTCTCCCAGTGTGGGTGTCCCCCTTCTCTCCCAGTGTGGGTGTCCCCCTTCTCTCCCAGTGTGGGTGTCCCCCTTCTCTCCCAGTGTGGGTGTCCCCCTACTCTCCCAGTATGGGTGTCCCCCTTCTCTCCCAGTGTGGGTCTTCCCCCTCTCTCCGTCTCCCACTTCTCCCTCTCCTCTGTCTTCCCCTTCTTTCTCTCCATGTTTCCCCCCTTTTTTCTTTCCCTCTGTTTCCCCTTCTCTCTCTCCTCTCCCCCTCATCCCTCTCACCTCTCTCTCTATCTTCCCCATCTCTCTCTCTCTCTCTCTCTCTCTCTCTCTCTCCTTTCACTAATATACAGTAAGTATGGCAGGGAAGGTTAGGGTTAGGCTGTGGGAGGGGAGGTTAGGGTTAGGCACTAGGGTGAAGGTTAGTGTTAGGCTGCAGGAGGGGAAGGTTAGAATTTGGCTGTGCAAGGGGAAGGTTAGGGTTAGACTGCATGAGGAGAGGGTTAGGGAGAAGCTAAAGGGTAGGGTTAGTTTACTTACCAAGACGTGTGTGTATTTTGACCGCCGGCATACTCACTGTTGGGATCCCGTACCCAACCCATAGCGGGGCACATATAGACATATTCACATACATACATACGTACATACAGGAGCACATTCAGACATAGGCACATAAAGACATAGCAGAGCACATATAGGTATACTACAGACACAAGAGGACATACGTATATAGGCACATACGAACATATAGGAGCACATAAAGACAAAGCAGAGCACATATAGGTATACTACAGACACAAGAGGACATACGTATATAGGCACATACGAACATATAGGAGCACATAAAGACATAGCAGAGCACATATAGGTATACTACAGACACAAGAGGACATATGTATATAGGCACATACGAACATATAGGAGCACATAAAGACAAAGCAGAGCACATATAGGTATACTACAGACACAAGAGGACATACGTATATAGGCACATACGAACATATAGGAGCACATAAAGACATAACAGAGCACATATAGGTATACTACAGACACAAGAGGACATACGTATATAGGCACATACGAACATATAGGAGCACATAAAGACATAACAGAGCACATATAGGCATACTACGAGTACATACGGACATACAGGAGCACATACAGACATAGAGTAACACATTTGGACATAGAGGAGCACATACAGACATAGAGTAACACATTTGGACATACAGGAGCACATACAGACATAGAGTAACACATTTGGACATAGAGAGCACATACAGACATAGAGTAACACATTTGGACATAGAGGAGCACATACAGACATAGAGTAACACATTTGGACATAGAGGAGCACATACTGACATAGAGTAACACATTCGGACATAGAGGAGCACCATCAGACATAGAGTAACACATTTGGACATAGAGGAGCACATACAGACATAGAGTAACACATTTGGACATAGAGGAGCACATACAGACATAGAGTAACACATTTGGACATAGAGGAGCACATACAGACATAGAGTAACACATTTGGACATAGAGGAGCACATACAGACATAGAGTAACACATTTGGACATAGAGGAGCACATACAGACATAGAGTAACACATTTGGACATAGAGGAGCACATACAGACATAGAGTAACACATTTGGACATAGAGGAGCACATACAGACATAGGCACATAAGGACACCCATGGATGCCACCCCACAGAACAGGTCGCACCCCCACATCACTAGTCACGCCACCACAGCACTGGTCACACCCCTGTGGGGGCACACAATAGGCCTTTCAGCAATTTCAGCTCCAGGCCCATGTGGACCTTAATCTGGCACTGCACACAACATTGCCTTTCTTGTTCTGCTTGTTGCACACACGGTTTTAAATGGGTGCAGCTGTATAAACAGCAAAACAAAAATAGTGTGTCAAAATTGGCACTAGCTTTAACAGCAAACTTTCATTGCTGGCAGTAATTATTCCATTACTGCAGTGCTTTTGCAAATGAGCTTATCAGTATGTTCCTTCATATAAGCAAAACCCACAAGGTAGTTGGAGGACACACCACAAGTGTACTGATGTTTAGAGGTCTATCATTCTGTCCCCCAATAGATAGCATTTTGCCTTCATGTATTATTCTGTACTTGCATTGACTGCACCGGGCACAAAGTAGCTTTCCTGATAAGTTTTATCCCACCTTCATATAATGTTTGCTCTGATTTATATACAGAGATAGTTATCTCTTCCAAATTTCCAGTATTACATTTGATGTGAGAATTCAGCACAAACCAGCTAGTTTTATTTTACTTTTGGCTATATACTGTATGGTTCTAATGGATGAGTCAATGAATATTAAATCAATGAGTAATGTACTTAGAATAAAATATGAGAAACTTACTTTGTCCATCACCTATTTTAATTATGAAGAAAGGGCAAATAAAACATTTTGTGAGTCTGGAAATGTGTCTGGAAAAAATACCTTAAAACCTTATAAATGTGCAAAAATTAATAATTAAAATAACGGAAACCAAAACATACTAGGAAGTCGGTCATTCTTTATTTCTAATAACTGGGATAGGAAATAGCAGTGTTATCACCAGCGGCAACCCTTTCATATATAGGACAAAGCAAAAAGCCTAATGAACTGCTAAAACTCATGTTTCTTTGTCAGCCATAGAACTGCTCTCCCTTTGATAAATATGACCCTTAAGTACATTTTGTTTATAGGATTAGGTGTCTTCATTAGGTGTCTTCATTAAGAAAACGAAAAAACTGAATTGCTATATTGCTTCGATGCGATGTATAGCTGTAATAAGTAGCAATTCATATATACTCACCCATCCAACGATTTGCTGCAGAATCCAGGGGTCCAGCAGAGAGGTCTTCTCCGGCGGTCCCCCTCTCCGATGCGCAGTCAGCCGGCAGTCCCTCTGCACATGCTCCGTCTGTTGCCCTTCATGGCAGGCAGCACGGGCTGCTAGAAGGTCGGGGGCGGAGCCAGTGCCGGGTGCTGAGCAGAGATCAGGGAAGCATTGAGCTTCCCTGCAGTTCAGGCTATGCCATCCTGAGATGGCAAACCTGAACTCCATGGAGAAGCGCTCCTTTATGCATACAAAAGTATGGTGATGCGATTCAGGCAAAGAGCGGGGGTGCCGCTGGAGGAGTCAGTGACTTCCTCACGGTAACCCGCTCTTTGAATTGCACTAGGCAGAGAAAAGCCCTGTTTACCGCAAAACGGGGCATGTCTCTGTTACATAATTAGACCGCTTAGGGGCCTATTTACCAACATCAAGTGCAATCTAACAATCTGTATGGCTCCTTATTGCACTATGTTTTGCTTCTATTTACCATGACGGGCTTCTTGCATTGTCGGGTTTTATGCTCAGAAATATACATATTCATTTATATTTATTATCTAAGCTGTTTCTCTTAATATCATAATGAATGAATGCGTGAATGAATGAATGAATGAATGAATGAATGAATGAATGAATGAATGAATGAATGTTCTAATAACACAACAGCCTCTGTTAACTGCTTTTCTAAACTGACTTATATGGGTGGCTTTACACATTGTAAATCTCTCTTGAGAGCAACGTTTTTTGAATTTAGACTAAAAGGAAAAAGCAGGAAATTGTGGTGTAAAAAGCACATCCTGAGGGCACAAGGTGATCCAGGTGTGCATCAGTAATACTTTAGGGGTAGGTGCTTCCCACGCGTCTAGCCACAGCTCTGCCTGCAGACATACAATGCTCTGATAAGAGTCCCTAGTTCTGAATAAAAGCACATTGTAGTAAATGGAAATATATTTGTAAGGCGGTATATGCATATACAGTACTCTACCATAAGGTTGGCATGTTACTTGCATATACAGTATGTATCTGTCCTGTATTTGCCACGTGTCTGTTAGCACAAATTAATAGCGTTACAACAAAAATACCTATCTATACAATGATTGCTAATAATATTGATTATGATATCCACACATATATGACCCAGTAGATTTAAATGTCTGTAATAGTCTTTTAATTGAAACTATTTTTTCTGTATAACTTGTTATCTTGTTTAAAAGGCCATCGTCACAGTTACTACTCATCTGTGGTATATAGCATGAACTGAATTAGTTAATGAAGACAAACTTTATTTTAATATTCAACAATAAGGGTTTGAGGGGTCTATTCATGAAACAATGAAAAGAGCGGAGAAGTGAGCCAGTGGACAAGCTGCCCATGGCAACCAATCCGCTGCTCTGTATAATTTTATAGTATGCAAATTATAAATGTTACATCAATGCTGATTGGTCGCCGTGGGCAACTTCTCCACCGGCTCACTTCTCCACATTTTTTCTTCTCCACAACTGTTTCATGAATGGACCCCGTAATCACCCACTTTGCCACTGCCTCCATTCTCTTCGGCATTTAGGTGGCATGAACTGTACAGCAAATGTTGTGGGGGCACAGTGCACAAGCTGAGAAATGGAGCTTCCACCTTTCTTGGAAACACAGCTGATACAGGGCTCTATTCAGCAAAAATTGTCCCGATCATTATCGGGCTATAGACGCGATCCTTTCCCCCCCCCACTTTTTTCCACAGTTATTCAGCAAAAAACTTCAAAGGAACAGCGGTTGCGATAACACACGGTTCCTGTGATGTTCTAGAAGGCTTTGTTTTCGGAAATCCGAAAACAAAACCTTCTGATTTTGGTTCTGCGTGTGCTCAGTCCTGCTCTTACTTAACAATGCGTATAGTCTCCTATTTGCATTGAGTCTGCAGTGTGAGGAGCAGCAATTGTATGCCCAGCTACAGCGGGATGCGGTCAAGATGCCGCCGGCCGGAATCCCGGTGGTCGAAATACCGACGCCGGAATCCCGACCGCCACAATCCCGACATATTCTCCCTCCATGGGTGTCCACGACTCCCATAGAGGGAGAATATAATAGTGTGCCGAGCGTAGCGAGGCACCGTGCCCGCAGCGTGGCGAGCGAAGCGAGCCCGCAAGGGGCTGCGTTCCGCTCGCCACCCCTGTCGGGATTGTGTGGTCGGGATTCCGGCGTCGGTATTTCGACCGCCGGGATTCCGTCCGGCGGCATTTAGTACTGATCCCGCTACAGCCTCCCAAAGCTTCTAAATTGCTTAAAATGTGTATGTACAGTAGCAGTGGTTCTCAAACTGTTTTGAATCACTGCGCCCTAGAGTATCATAATTTTTTTCACGGCACCACTAGGCTCAAAGTTTCTTATTGAGAAAGTTAGAAAGAAATATTCAGTTAAGTAAATTGTGTTTATATGTCATTCTTAGGGTCAGTTGTGTGGTGAGGGACAGGATTTGCGTCTGTTTGTCCAGATATTTTATGATTGGCAGCCACCAGCACTGGTTTTGCCTATTACATTCACCATAAATAATTTGAATTGGTCCTGCACCACCAATTCAGGGCACCCTTGCAAGTGTTCTGAGGCACCCCATGGTGTTATGGGCTGGCACACAGTTTGAGAACCAGTGGCATATCGGCTTTATATTAGTCTGTATATATTTATGTGGTTTAAATATAAAATGTATACATACAATTTATATATAATCACATACATATGAATGTATATAGAATAATATAAAGCCTATGTATACATTATAATCAGTTTAGAAGCTTTTGGGAGGCTGGAGCTGGGCATATACTTGCTGCTCGTTTTAAGATCCTGCAGGGATTTTCTTTATACTGTATAACGCCATTCTGAAATGGTGTTATCTAAAGTAATATATTATCGGGATGTTTGACATTTTGATGCTTGCTGAATAGCATAAAACATTAAACCACAACAGACATCAATAGATTAATCCCTACTGTGTGATATTCAGCAAGATGGGTATGAACGGACCAAATAACTTTGTTATCTTCTCTGTTACCCTTTGCTGAATAGCGGGGTTACGTTAAAAATGTGGGAACACTTGTTTCCAGATTTTTAGCGAGAAAATAAATGTCCTGAATAGAGCCCAATGTCTTAAGTTCCTGTGAAGCATTTATGCATCTCATAGTAGTTTTATGTAGTGGAAAAATTAAGTCTTTAAGCACTTGTTCAGATCTTGGCATAGAGAAGGACACTGTGTATGTTACCAAGTTTGATCACAGGCATAATGATATGAACACAGCACACTGATATCTCTTACTGATATAGGGCCTAATTCAGTAAGGATTGCAAATTCTGCTAATCAGCAGAATTTGCAATCCTTTTCCTAGCATGATGACCGCCGCATCCCCCCTTGATAAAGCAGAAATTGCGATCACCTCGCAATTTCTGCTTCATCGTAGAAATTAGTGAAGCCTCCTGCCGGCACTGCTCAGCTGCACCTGCCGGAGGCCCACCGCCATGTTCGCGATCATGGTGGCTGCATGTGACGTCATGCAGCCGCCGTGATCACGCTCCCGATGCGCCCCCGTTCGTGCGGAACTGCCCCGTTTATCCGGCTCCACGCCCGCAATGTTCCGTCTCCTCCCTGGAAACTAAGCGTTGCCCGCCCCGCTGATTGACAGACAGAGGCGATCGCATTTTCTGCGCCCCCCAGCAGAAAATGCAGGCGGATGCGCAGGACGGGCGATGCGCCCGTATCTTTTTCTCAATAATACCAGTTGGATCGCACACTGCGATCTAACCTGAATTAGGCCCATACTCCTCTATCTGTGTGTCTAACGGCCTGCCCCACTATGCCTCATCATACTGTAGCTCTCATTGGATCTGATGTGGTCTCTCCATTTCCTGCTACCAAAGCTCCAGATTGCCATGTATGTGTCCCCAGTGCTGCTGCAGCGCTTCTCTTCTTCCCTCTCTGTAGCTTCCCGCTGTCAGCTTGGTGTCTGAACTCTGGTGAGCTCACAGTGTGTCACTTCAGCAGCAGCACTGTGCCTGAGGCTGCAAGTATTTACAAAAAATATGGTGTACAAGGAAATATTTACTCAATAAATAAACATATTACAATACTACTTAATTATTCAATAATTAATTAAAGTCTATTTACTCTAGACTCGGCTAATGACTGGTCAGAAATACAATTAGAGTACCTCCAAGCATTCACAGTAGAGGTTCTATTTATGAGATGGAGAAGAGTCCTGGGCAGCACAGTGGTGCAATGTTATCTTTACAGCACTGCAGTCATCAGTACAGTATCATTGCCCTGTATGTGTGTAGTGTATATGTTCTCTCTGGGTTTGCATTGGTTTCCTCGGGGCACTTCATTTTCCACCCACAATTAAAAAAAACATAGTGGTAGGATAACTGGCTTCTGACAAAAATTAACCCTAGTGTGTACGTTTGTGTACATGTGGTAAGGAATACATGGGTCTATTTACCAAGCCTTGGAGAGAAATAAAGTGGAAGGCGGTAAAGTACCAGCCAATCAGCTCCAAACTGCCATGTTACTGTTGCTGTGGGCAGTGGGTCACGGTACATCCGGCCACTTATCGCATTGGTACTAATCGCATCTATACTAACATATGTGATTAATATAAAAAAGGACAGCTCTCCCAATAAGCGCTGCCCTATGCAATGTGCTGTGGCTGTCTATGACCAGGAGTCCATCTGCGCATGCGCAGACCAGCGGGACATGCTGGGCGGGTTCCGTGACGGAACCCTCTCTACATTGCCCATATGCTTCTACTGGGTAACGCCAGCAAAAGCATTACCCTGCGCGGTGGAGAGCCACCAGACAGAGGTAAGTACATACGAAAATGCAGTAAACCCCCTGAAAACAGGGTTTTTTAACGCATTTTCACTTTAGTACGTCCCACCCTGTGTTTTCAAAATGAAAGTTAGGAGCTGATTGGCTGGTACTTTTTCTCAATCCACTTGGTCTCTTTCCAAGGCTAAGTAAATAGAGTCCATAGTGAGGTAGGCAAGTGCTTTCTTATCGCTGCCATACAGTGTCAAAAAAAATCTTGTTAATTTGCAGAAAAAAAAAGATTTTATATCACTTCAGTAAGCATACTGTAGAGAGAAACTGTCTGTTATCTCCATAATATAATACATAGAGATATTAGTGCAAGGATTTGAGGGGTCTGTTTGTCCCAACTCAAGGGAATTTGGAAGGCATGTCCATAGTCTCACACAGCTGGGCAGATGCCTCTGGTGACTGTAGCAAGCCAAGGGTGTATTAGGAGGAGGAGGAGGAGAAGGAGTGGCAGAAGTACTAAGTATGCCCAACAGGGGCATGGTCATGCTCACTCTGACACAGTCATGGGTGGCCCCAGTGTGCCATGGCCATGCCACATATCGTTGGGAGATATGAATATTGTACCTTGGCACAACCATAGGAAAAAGGGCATACCCTTGCTCAATTCTAAATTGTGGTGTAAAAGTAAAGCTGCCAAGTACTTATGTATTACTTACAGCAACTGGTGGTATTTCCCCTGCATGCTTAATAGTGATAATTGGTATACCTTTCATTGCAGCATGGTTTGATCAGGTGATAATGATTTTTATTGCTAACTGGTAAATAAAAATGAATTATTAAATGCTCTCACAATATGTCCAGCAATTTGGAAATTCTGTAAAAATACTGCAAAACATAGATTTTCACAATAAGGGGATGATTTAAAAAGATTCTCTTTAGCGTATATGCATACAGTATGTGCATTTGGATATGTCCATTGTGACTAAGATGCATCCTATGATACCCTGCAGCTGTAAATACAGTGTATAATGCGCGCTGTGCACATTTACAGTTAACATATAACCGAAAATAGCAATCTCATTGGGCATGCTAAAGTGCACATTCATGCCTTGCCCTTTACTGTTCCCTACTTGTACATGAATGATCCTTATATGAGCCTAAAAGGACAAGGGGACGCAGATATGTGCACCTGAAAATACCACTAGTACACAGTATGATACACTTTGTGTGAGACACATGCTGTGGAAATGCACTTGTGTTCATATCTAAATCAGGCCCTTAGAGTATAAAAGTAAAGTCCGCCACATTTGCTTGACCATGTACTTTATGGCCGCTGTAAGGGTGTGTGCAAGTACAACAGTGTTCTGTACATACTGTATACTGTATGCACCCTCCCTTGTGCCTTGGGTCACGTTTCTCAGAAGGTTCCGCACAAATGTCAGGAATAAAAGAGATCAGAGGAATGGCAGTGCAGGTAAATTGTCTTGGCTGGGGAGTGGCATTGGGAATATTTATCTCAATGCTTTGAAGAATACTGGCTTACTCCGTATCTAATTCTTCAATAAATACTACATCAGCACACTTCTGAAGCACTGTGCTCATAACCCATGTGAACATGTAGAGATAAAACTAATAGGTAAAGGATGTGTAGCTCAGCACACATGAAACCTTGTTGTATTAATATATGTACAGTGTAAAAGAGATGGGAATGTAGTGAAAACAGGTAGAGGATTTCCTCCATCACATACCACTCCCCCAGGTGCACTGTCACATATCTAGGTGCTATACTGATCTAACTTCAGCAGAAAGTGCGATTTATGACATACTGTCAGCTATATATACAGTATTTTCAGACATCTGTGTTTTTGGCAGAAAATATATTAGTATTACTACTGTAAGGGATACATTTACTAAGGTGGGAGGTTTTTTTTAGAACTGGTGATGTTACCCATAGCAACCAATCAGATTCAATCTATTATTTTCTGAAAGCAGCTAGATAAATGTTAAGTAGAATCTGCTTGGTTGCTATGAGCAACATCACCAGTTCTAAAAGAAAACGCCCACCTCGGTAAATTTACCCCTAATAGTTAGATGCTGTGTTAGAGTCTCACATATGATACCAGGGTTACATTGTGATAATTATGAGAAAACAAGTATATTCATCTGTATTAAAACCCTTAGCTCAACTTTGGAGAATATTTCATATGTTTTGCTTATCATATAGCTTACAGGATAAGAAAGAAAATATAAATCAAAGGTAAAATATGCTGAGGTATAATAGTTCATACATAACCTAAACGGCACATTATATTCATTCCTGTGCTGACCTGTATTTAACACTACACTTATAATACATTCATAATACATAGCACAACTTAAGAGATACACAATGCTGTATGCATATTATCTGCCTTGCACATACAAGTTACGTGCAATAACATTACAAATGTAAATTGTTTTATGCATACCCTGTGTAACTTAAGAACTTAATAGATTGTTTGATTTCCAGAATAAATGCTCCTGGCAATAACAAGACAGGAGAGACAGAGAATTATTCTTTGCCTGTACCAAGAGCAGAACGCTGCTTGTCAGATCATTCTGTACTGCACCTCCTTCCAGACACTGTCCTGTCAGTCAGGCATGTACAACAATGAATGTATAATACATTACATTCAATTGGGCCTGTAATATTACAATACAGGTTTTTATAGAAGAGTGTAGATGTTCTGCTACTTACCCAACCTCACCACACACCTAACTAAACAAGTGATACAGATTATAGTTTGCTTGTAAATATGTCTGCACAGTAGCTGTTAAACCCTGTGTGTATTATATGAACACTTTATGCCAACTGTGCATTGTAACAAAATAGAAGCTAATATTAAGCAGTGATAAATGACTGACTAGTGCGCAGAAATACTTACACACACAGTTTAGGGAGTGAAGATAGAGGTCCAGGCTACTTGGCAGTGCAGGCATTTATCCAGGCAAGGCAATCGTTTTTGGGGTTTAAACATAAGCCTTTTTCCTTTTATCCTCTCAGCAAATTGGTGAGGTGAGGGATCTGGCAGCCCTGCCTCCTTTCCACCCACATAAAAAGTTAGCAATGAAATACACAAAGCTCTTTGAGAAACTGTTACTTAACTAATAGAACCTGCAATTAATCTAGTGTTTAGGAAACCATATGTCCTTAATGTCTTACACTGTTGGTAACCATTGCCCTAGGGTGATAGGCTGGCACGGTGGCAAGTCATTACAGCCTACAGAGGTTTAATACATAGACTACATCATTTTGAAAATATAGAAGTTATTTATTGTTTATTAAGTACAAACATTAAAGCTGCACAGTGATAGTTATGTCTCCCGCTAGCAAGTTCCTATAAACGTTTAACACTAGGATCAGTGTGACAGAAACCAGGCAAAACATCCAATAAATGAGCTATAGCCTATTATAAGACTGAATAAGCCCAAATTCTGTTCCTACTCACTCTGCAGTACAGCACGGGATGACATCAAGCAGCTCATGTTGTCTGGAGATAGACCCTGAAGTGAACAAGAGAATCAGTCTGGCAGCATCTCTCGCTATGCTAAGTCAGAAACTGAGCTCAAGCCAATTCTTTTATCTGTAGTCACTTATTGCCATTATGTACAAGGACATGGACTACAGGTCAGCCAGCTGTCAGCGAGCACCACTCAATTTCCAGATGCTTATAGAGGCTTTGATCAGTCCAACAGAATGGATATACTGAGTGACTGCTACATGAACTTCGTGTCCCCAATAGAGATAGTTTGTCATAGATGCACAGAAGGGGTCGTGATAACTCCAACAACAGACAGCATGTAAATAAACCTCTCCCACACAGTCCAGATGAGAAGAACAGATAGCCATGTCAGCTGCATTTTTAAAAGGTATCTGGTTGATAGTTCGACTTGTATTAGGTCAACAGTCAATAGGTCGACACCATATGGTTGACATGCATTAGGTCGACAGGTACAAAAGGTCGATATGGTAAAAAGGTCAACATGTAAAAGGTCAACAGGTTCAAATGGCTGAGATGACAATGGTCGACACACATATGGTTGACACAAGTGTTTTATTTTTTTAACTTTTTCTTCCATTATCATCCACGCGGACTATAATTGGAAATAGTAACATATGCCGAGTGTTGCGGTAGTGGAGTGAGGCACCTTGCCTGAAGCAATTGGAGAGAATCGCTACACCATTTGGAAATACAAGTCAGGTCCATAAATATTGGGACATCTACACAATTCTCATATATTGGGCTCTTTACACCACCACAATGAATTTGAAATGAAACAAACAAGATGTGCTTTAACTGCAGACTTTCTGCTTTAATTTGAGTATATTTACATCCAAATCAGGTGAATGATGTAGGAATTACAACGGTTTCTATATGTGCCTTCCGCTTTTTAAGGGACCAAAAGTAATGGGACAATCAACTCAAAAGCTATTTCATGGACAGGAGTGGGCTATTCCCTCGTTATTTCATCATCAATTAAGCAGGTAAAAGGTCTGGAGAAGATTTTAGGTGTGACATTTGCATTTGGAATCTGTTGCTGTCGACTCTCAATATGAGATCCAAAGAGCTGCCACTATCAGTGAAGCAAGCCATCATTAGGCTGAAAAATCAAAACAAACCCAACAGAGAGATAGCATTAGTTGTGGCCAAATCAACTTTTTGTAACATTCTTAAAAAGAAAACGCACCGTAGAGAACAGCAACACCAAAAGACCCGGAAGACCACAGAAAACGACTGTGGTGGATGACAGAAGAATTATTTCCCTGGTGAAGTAAACCCCTTCACAACAGTTGCCCAGATCAAGAACACTCTCCAGGAGGTAGGTGTATATGTGTCAAAGCCAACAATCAAGAGAAGACTTCACAAGAGTGACTATAGAGGGTTCACCACAAGATGTAAACCATTGGTGAGCCACAAAAACAGGAAGTCCAGATTAGAGTTTGCCAAACAACATCTAAAAAAGCCTTTACAGTTCTGGAACAACATCCTATGGACAGATGAGACAAAGATCAACTTGTACCAGAGTGATGGGAAGAGAAGAGTATGGAGAAGAAAAGGAACTGCTCATGATCCAAAACATACCACCTCATCAGTGAAGCATGGTGGTGGTAGTGTCATGGCATGGGCATGTATGGCTGCCAATGGAACTGGATCCCTTGTATTTATTGATTATATTGACTACTGACAAAAGCAGCAGGATGAATTCTGAAGTGTTTTGGGCAATATTATCTGCTCATATTCAGTCAAATGCTTCAGAACTCATTGGACGGCGCTTCATGGTGCAGATGGACAATGACCCGAAGCATACTGCGAAAGCAACCAAAGAGTTTTTTGAGGCAAATAAGTGGAATGTTATGCGATGGCCAAGTCAATCACCTGACCTGAATCCGATTGAGCATGCATTTCACTTGATGAAGACAAAACTGAAGGGAAAATGCCCCAAGAACAAGCAGGAACTGAAGACATTTGCAGTAGAGGCCTGGTAGAGCATCACCAGGGATGAAACCCAGCGTCTGGTGAAGTCTATGCATTCCAGAATTCAGGCTGTAATTGACTGCAAAGGATTTGCAACAAAGTATTAAAAAGTGAAAGGTTGATTTAGGATTGTTTAGTTTGTCCCATTACTTTTGGTCCCTTAAAAAGTAGGAGGCACATATAGAAACCGTTGTAATTTCTACACCGTTCACCTGATTTGAATGTAAATACCCTCAAATTAAAGCGGAAAGTCTGCAGTTAAAGCACATCTTGTTTGTTTCATTACAAATCCATTGTGGTGGTGTATAGAGCCCAAAATATGAGAATTGTGTAGATGTCCCAATATTTATGGACCTGACTGTACATGTGGTTTAATGTTTAAAATTACACACACAAAAAACAACCAAAAACTTGTGTCAAACATATCCATGTCCAACATTTTCCTATTTCGACCTTTTGACCCTGTTGACTACTTGCATGTCATCCGTAAGGGGTCAACCCAATGATCCACACCCTTTTAAAAGTAACAATATTAACAATAATAATCATAATAATCATAATAATAGATGTTTGTGAGTTACAAGTAAGAATTAGGGATGTAGCAATAACAAACATCTGAGTGCAACACCATGCCTGAAGCATGGGGAGCAAAGCGCTGCACCAATTGGAAATACATGTAGTTTAATGTTGAAAATTACATACACAAAAAACAACCAAAACTTGTGTCAACCTTTTTTGTGTCAAAAATATCCATGTCCAACTTTTTCCTGTCGACCTTTTGACCCTGTCGACTACTTGCATGTCATCTGTAAGGGGTCAACCTATTAACTGTCGACCAATATGAAGTCAACCCAATGATCCACACCCTTTTAAAATTAACCACAATAATAATAATAATAATTATAGATGTTTGTGAGTGACAAGTAAGAATTAGGGCTGTAGCAATAACAAACATCCGAATGCAATACCAAATTGCCGGATACATTTTAGAGGCACAGGCACTGCATCATTCGGTGTACACAATTGTCTCTGGTTACCAGACTTTGAGAGGAGAATCAGACCATGCAGCATGAGAGTTACTAGTTACCTAATATATCCACATACCCAAGATGCTAAAAGAAAGAAAAGCTACTTTATTGTTGGAAGCATGCAAAGCAAAGTAATGTAAACCAAGGGACACATTTTGATAATGACCCAGAGCCTCTTGATTTCGACTTCAGACCTGGATCTCTGATGCCAGGGCTTAGTAACTTTCCTACTAAACATTGTCATTTTGACTGTAGCCATGGTGGAAGGATCAATCATTTAACTGGTCTTAGATATCTAACTTTACTTTCTACATTCTGGTAATGCCATGCCTATGATAGACTGTAGGAAGAAGAAGGCAAACTAAATTTGTCAGTATAATCACAGAAACAATTTTATGAAGTATATAGATGAAAAGTAAAGTCTATAACTGAAGGGGAAAACAGTTTTTGACCAGATAACAAGGGTGTAAGAGTAATAACTGTGCTCACACGCTCACAATGGGGCTAACACAGAGTTGGTCACAATAATAGGTGTAACTTACAGAAAAACAGCTTTTGCAAAAATGTCATAATTCCTCCCATATGAAGAGTTTGAGATAGATCTTAATATGGGTACACACTATATGATATAATGGCAGATGTTGTGATCTGTGATGGATCACAGCCACCATTGTTTAGTGTGTACCATCAAACTTACCCAATTCATTGTTTGATGAATTGGGTGGTCGCATTGTCCCATTGGATGCGCTGCACGTGGTGTTGTTAAATGCCGCATGTAACGATACATCAAGGTCTCGTACAGTGGATTGTGCTCTGTATATGGAGGTGTATTGTTACACTGCATTGCCGCGTTGCTGGGTTTCACCGTCGTCAGGTGTGTACCCAACTTTACTTTACATCAGCAGCATATCTGCCGGAGTTATGCCAAGTCATCATCATCAGCAAATATAGTACGTACATACTAAACAGTGAGAAACTAGGGGATTCTGTACTGGAAAAAGATGTAGATAAAAGACTTAGCAGCAGTACCCAAAGTAGGATTGCAGAAAATAAGGCAAACAAGGTATTAGCATGCATAAAGCGGGGAATTGATGCAAGGGATGAGAGTGTTATACTCCCATTATATAAATCACTAGTGAGGCTTTATCTCGAATACTGTGCACAATTATGGGCACCATACTACAAAAAGGATATCCTGGAACTAGAAAAGGTTCAGAGACGGGCGACCAAATTTATTAAGGGGATGGAGACACTAGAATAAGAGGAAAGGCTAGCTAGGATAGGCATGTTCACACTGGAAAAAGGAGTTTAATAGGGGACATGATTAACATTTACAAATATATAACGGAACAACAGAGCTAGCGAGGTATTTATTTTTGGTAAGATCAACACAAAGGACACGTGGACACCCACTTAGGTTAGCAGGGAGGAGATATGGCACACCGAGACGGAAAGTTTTCTGCACAGTAAGGACAATACGTATTTGGAATTCCCTGCCTGAGAGAGTAGTAATGGCGGACTCTGTCATTACTTTTAAGAAAGGGCTAGATAAATTCCTAATGCATAGAGATATACAAGGGAACAGTGGGTAAATCATGCATTACAGTAATAATAATAAAAAAAAGAGGAACAGACATAATGGCTAAACATTCGCCCCAGTTAAAATTAGTCTTAAAAATATTACAGTGTAGGAGATCACTAACAGGTTGAACTTGATGGACAAATTGTCTTTATTCAACCTCATAAACTGTGTTACAATATATGTATATATATATATATATATATATCTACCTCTACTATCTAACAAAAGTTGCGCCTCCTATCATGCGTGTATGTGTGATGCTGCAGGTCTGCATGAGCCACAGTTACATGAACATGCCTACTAGGCCTATGTGTGGGCAACACGTCTCTCCCTTGATTGGCTTCTTCTGTCCAATGGAGGTTTGAGTTCCAGATACAAGTAAGTGGGCATTGATTGGCGCATATTGCATATGTGCATTCTTTATGTCAGCTTAGGCATTGCGAATTTGCACAATTTATGCTTTGGAATGTTTTATAGTAATAATGTATGTTCTGTAGGATTTTTTTGTTAATAAAAGTAGTAATTGTAGATATAGTTGGATTTGGGGGGAGGGGGGAGGGAGAACTCCAAAAATTTCTCAGACAAGTTGCTAGTATACCTGGGGCTGTCCCTGGTCGGTCACAAGATGATTGTGGGGTTATAAGATCAAAAAGGTTACAGTCTTCCGTGCCACACTGTACAATATGTGTTTTTGAATGCGCTCTGTAACTAGTCTCACTTCTGCAGACCTACAATTTAACATAGTTATTGTTACTATATGGCAGCAGCAGCACATGATGGGCAATTACAGTAGTTATATAAATAAAAATTAATTAACTCTTAAAAATTATTATGTGGTTTATTACTGTTAAACCAATAAAACAAATCATAAGTTATTACAGGAGAAGGTGCACTAGGCCTATATTTATGGTATTTTCATAAAAATATATAAAATACATTATGAGAGCAGTAGTATGGGTGTATAACTGCCATATCAAGCTATTAAATGAGTCATTGTTCCTGTCTGTAGGAGGCATTGCAGATTGTCTCTAGGACCCAGGTAGGCATGTCTGGAAATGCTCTAACTGTAAATGTGTAACTTAAAAGAGGGACTTTTACCAAGCTACTGTAAAGGTGGCAGCTACACACCTTCACATGGGTGCTATTAGTATCATGGTTTATCTGCATGTCATTTCAAACAATGATCGCTCAGTTTTAAATAACTGAATTTTTATCACAATTAATGATTCATGGTAATGATTTTTATACTGTATGTTCCATCCGTTTGCATAATTTCTGTTCTTAGAAAAAACATTAATACTGTATATAAAAAATGCTACATACAGATGTGTCCACATACACGTTTTCTAAAATCGCACCAAGCAGCCCCGTCTGGCGTGCTACGGACTCTGCAACTTAGCTGCGCTAAGTGTCCTTACAGAGACTTCTGGCTATAAAAGTCAAAATACAGTTTCGATATGAGTGACCTCGCCATGCCTTGTGCCACACATCATTATGCTTAATCTTTATACCGATTCCTTGGTGGCAACAGTACTAATCTAGAGGTCCTGGTACACCGTAAGCAAACTTTGGGGCAGATGTATTAACCTGTAGAAGGCATACGGAAGTGATAAACCAGTGATATGTGCAAGGTGATAAAGGCACCAGCCAATCAGTTTCAATATGTAAATTAACAGTTAGGATCTGATTGGCTGGTGCCTTTATCACCTTGCACATATCACCGGTTTATCACTTCCTTATGCCTTCTCCAGGTTAATACATCTGCCCCTGTGTATGCAGCTACAATGCAAAAAAAGCTGCTCAAATTAAGAAAAAGTATGAATCGCACCAAGAGTCTTGTGCCATACGCACCAAAACTGTAGGTGAATGCGGACATCTCTGTATAACATTTAGATACCTATGTATATACTAAAAGCTTATAGTATCATACTTATATTAATTTTTATATAAATTAGTGATCATACAGCAGGTCCCAAATTTTAGCTTTAGTGTTCTTTTAAAGTAATATCTAAACTATATTTTTACTCTATTGTAGGTATTTCTAACCAATAACTTGTCACTGGGAAAAGATCATAAGGATGTACTGGCTGGGCCACTATGTAACTTTGCAATAAACAGAACGTTCCTCCAACAGCACGCATCGAAGTGTTCTGTACTAATTTGAAAGCAGTAAATTTACTGACTTGTTTAGCAAATGGTGCACTAAGCCAGGCAAACCATATGATGTAATGCCAGAACTCAGGAGTAGCGGGGAGCTGCTAGGTATTGGACACAATACTGCTCATCTTTATATGCTGATTGTGAATATAGTATGTTGAGATTAGTTTATTGGCTAATTGTGGCATGTGGATTGTTCTTCTCCATTAGGAAATCCAATGTTGTATACCATACATACTTATCTGTATAAATATACTGTGTGGGATGGCTCAGTTCCATGAGCAAATCCAAAGCTGTATATTTTACATACTTTGCTTTTCATGTCCCTTTGATTCCCACCAATCAGGAAGCTGTGTCACTTTGCAGATGACCAATGATATACAAATCAGTTAAGCCATGTACCGAACGAGTAAGCATACAATGTGATAAATGATGGGCTGATTTTAATGATTTAGCAGTGATTGATTTTAATGATTTAGCACAATACTTCAGTTAGCTCAGTAAGGGGTCCATTTACTAAGCTTTGGATGGAGATAAAGTACCAACCAATCAGCTCCTGTCATCTTTCAAGCACAGCCCGTAACATGGCAATTAGCAGATGATTAACTGGGACTTTGTCTCTGTCCACTCTATCTTCATCAAAGGCTTAGTAGATAGACCCCTAAATCTCTGAGTTCCCCATCTTCGACAAAAGTGGGGCAGATTACAGATCGTTGGAGAGGTTTCGGTGGATCCCAGGGTGAGTGGACCCCCTTGCCCTGTGGCCCCTTAATGAACCCAGGTGTATGGGAAAAAGGGCATATTTTTCTATTGGTCTGAAGTACAGCACCAAGGACCACCCATAAAAATGATGGGCCATAATATACATTTTGAGAGTCGTTCCCCCCTCTTCTTGATAGATACTGTAAGATTAAAAGATGGGTACTTTGTTGTCAAATGTTCTACCTTTTATTCTAATTTTTTTGTTCATTGCATTCAGAAAGTATTCACAGCGCTTCACTTTTTCCACATTTTGTTATGTTACAGCCTTATTCGAAAATAGAATACATTTATTTTTTTCCTCAAAAATGAAAAAGTACATAGAAATTCTGACCAGTAAACTGGGGGCAGAGCTCCCAAACAGAAGAGGTCAAATACCTTTAAATTGTCATCTAAAGAAAGTAGTCCAACAGACGGTTATGAGATTAACAGCTGTAAATTTCATGATGATGTTACAGAAAGCCAGACATGTTACTATTCATAACACTGGCCCACCTCTTCTTAGGAGGAATTTCTCTATTTCTAAATGATCAAATGGAGTTTAGACAGTAACCCACCTTTTTGAGTCACACCTACATCCTGCACCCTACACACGCATCTCTGTAATGCTGAGGGTCCACCCATAACACAGTCTAACACCATGGTAGTTATATCCTTACCACAGACCCTGATCAGCTCTGATCACTGTTACTGTATCTGTGACTAGCTCACACATGAAGCAACCACCAATCCCGATGTCAGTGTGCCACCTCCAGCTTCCCTTCTGTCATTTCATAGACTGTGCCAGATAAATGTTAGATATAAGCTCAATAGGTGCTATGGGCAACGTCTCCATTTTATTCCTTGGGTTTGATATATCTCCCATCTCTGTGAGTGTCGGACATCAACAAGCTGGGCAGGACATTAGTGCAGTATGAGCTACAAGCTGTCATCTTTAAATACCGGTCGAGGACGCGGCACAGGTGTCTTTGGGCTAAGAAGGTTCCCCCCCACAACTTGTTGGACCTCTAGACATGTGTACACCCTGCCATTCCCTATGGGCAGCCTTGCCGGTGCCCCTGAAGATAATTTTGGGGTCTTTATATTTGTTAGTGCACCACACCAAAAAAAATGGTCACAAATAGTATTATATCTCTCAGTTAGGCATTAGTAAAATAAAACCGATCTCATAGAATACTTGACTAGTCAGTGATCAAGGACATTTGTATCTTGCTTTTACCTGGAGTTACTGAAACATTTTACAAATGCCTTGCATCTGGCATATATGACATAATAAACTGTTCTAAATATAAGGTATTTCCACATTTTATTGGGAAGTTTTCTCTCTCTCTTGTTGTTGTGTACAACCTATTTGCACTAACCAATAAGATACACAGACTGTGGCGTCTTCCACTAATATGCTGGAACTGGAGTCACAGATGTTTAAATAAGTGATTTCTTTCTAAACTGCTGCAAGGGAACATACATGTTGTTCCATGTAGCTGGATGTTTGATTACCCTGATAAATGTATGTGAAAAGAGAAACTGCAAAGGGAATCTCATAATGTACTAACTTTAACTAATACATTCACTGAAAGATCATCTAGATGCAGGGTCGGACTGGCCCACAGGGGAACAGGGGAAACCACCGGTGAGCCCCACCGCCTGTGGGCACTCCTCCTCCTCTAGGGATCAGGTTCCAGACTCTATCCTAGTGCACTTTAATTATGCATTATACTTATGTTACATTATACTTCACAAGAATATGGTTTATTATATATTTACCAAGAGGAACAGAACATGTACTCTGGAATGGTTAGCCAAACGTCTGTGTGGCTGGCCACGCACCAGTGGAGCTTGGCCACACCCTTAAGCATGCGCGCCTACAACAGCATTTTCCCTGGTGGGCCCTACATGCCCCAGTCCGACACTGTCTAGCTGACACCAAATACCTGAGCGCCAGTTGTAATGTTATCTCCATGTGGCAGCTTATTGCCCACCCTGGTGTTAGAGTCACATGCAAAATTTATTTCCAGTTTCTTCCATTTTCGGTCCACTTTGAAACCTGCCATAATTATATTTGGATTTTTCATGCTGCATTTTATAGTTATTTCTAAATTAAAGACCTCCAAGTTGTCAATTAAGGTGAAAATGCAGAAAGGTGTTTTTAATGTCATTTATTTTAAAGAAACACAAATATAATTTTTTTTTTTTAAATGTCAAAACTTTTAAAATCAAAACATAAGCAACCTTCTATTTTATTATGGCTGCCATGCAAACAGCTCAATAGTAATCAATTATTTCCAACCATTTTGTAAGAGTTTATAAGCTTAAAAAGCAGAAGAAATGCAGAAGGGTAACCTGATGCATTGGCGGATTCAGTGTGTGGGGGGGGGGGGGGGGAGGCACCAAGGCCCCTGTCATTTAGGATAATTTTTTATTTATTTATTGTGCACTCAGGCTGCCATTGGCTCCCCCCACACTCTGTAAAGTGTGTTTCTTCATGCTCTGCGTTTCGCTCCTCTAGGCACCAGATCAGGGGGCAGCGCTGCATCTAGGAGGGGCCAAGGGCCTCACCATGTGACCTGTGGCTTGGAGGGGTCATGGGGGTAGATGCAGTCGCGAGAGGGTGTCTCCGCAGTGCTTGCACAACTACACCTCCAATGCTGCAGTATATCACTGCTGTGAGTGCCCGCTGTGTTCATACTTTGCTGCATAGCTCTACTGTTGAGGCAGCAACTGGATTGCGGATGAGGGACAGGAAGACCAGCAGGTGTTGCCAAAGTCCTGTTAGATACAACTATCTTAGTAACTCTCCAGCTCATGGACAAATTACCGGCAAATCTGCATTTATAGGACTACCAGTCACCCACTGCCTCTCCCAGTCTGGCACCCATTGCCTGCCATGGTCACCTACTCACCCTCTATTGCCACTGCCAGTCACTGCCTTTCCCTGCCACCTACCACCTCCCCTGTCACCCTCTAACTCTCTCTGGTGTCATTATCTCCCCATCACCCTCTCACTTCACCCACTTCCTCACCCTGGTATCACACACTTCCTCCTCCTGTCACCCATTCCCCAGGATCAGCCACTGCCTCCCCATGGTGTTACCCACTGCCTCCCCATGAGGTCACACACTGCTTCCCCCGTCACCCATTCTTTGGCATCACCCACTGCCTCCCCATGGTGTCACCCAATGCCTTTCCCTGTCACCCATTCCTTGGTGTCGCCCACTGCCTCTCCATAGCATCATCTACTGCCTTCCCCTTGACTCACCCACTTCCTTCTCCTGTCACCCATTCCCTGGCATCACCCACTGCCTCCCCATGGCAACACCCACTGCTTCCCTATCACCACCCACTGCCTTTCACTGTCATCCACTGCCTTTCCATCCCCCACTGCCTTACCCTCTGCTTCACCCTGTGCCTCATCCCTGTGTCAATGTCTCCACATAATTTTCTCTTTACTGTCACCCTCTGCCTCTCCAAGGCATCACCCTCCCCCAGTTATACGGTTATAGTATTCCCTTTGAGACCAAGCCACTTGTTGCGAGTCCACACCCATTTTCCCAGGAGCACTTGCGCCTCTGGTGCACGAAAATAACACCCCATCCCCTGTCATAGTGCCCCCCACCCTGTCATTTTTTTCTTTATCCTCCCCTGGCCTGATGTCGATATGAGTTTACTCTAGCTTTTACAGTATATGAGCAATATCGCTTTGCATAGGCATTCTCACAGGGTGTGAGCCTTTAAGCAGCTTCATCCCCTACCTAAATCATCTCCTCCGTGCTGTTAATGGGTCCCAAGAAAGAGGCAGTCTCTTTTTGAATCCAGGATGGCTGATATGAAACTGCTGCACCTGAACAGAGCCATAGTGGATTGAAAACAAGGCTGCCCGGGAGTCAGCAACATCAGCAAGGAGACAGCAGTGACCGCTGCCTGGACCAGGTGAGTAGTGCATGACCCAGGGGTGAGGAGTGTATGACCCAGGGATGGGTGGAAGGCGGGTGCTTGCCGGGGAAGGGGGGGGGGAGGGAGCGGAGGAGGAGGAGGAGGAAAATGTAGTGTATGTCCCAGGAAGTGGGTTGGTAGGGCAGGTAGTATATGTCCTGTTGGGGTAGTAGAGTATGTTCTGGAGGGCAGTGGGAATACCAGTGTACTTCCAGGGGGATGGAGGGAAAGGTATGGCTGCGCATGCATACACTTCTTTGTATTGGCACTCTTCTTAAATATGTTGAAAAATGTATGTATGCAAAATATTGACAGTCTGTAAAAGTAATTAAACACCTACAGTGAACAAATAGTTCAGAAACAGAATGTTTCTGCATAGTTCAAACATATGGGCAAAGGGCACGTGCCAACGTACTGTATTTAATCATTCAAGACATTGTCAGCCCACAGATGAAGTCTTGGATGATGAAACTCGTAGGTAGGGTACCATAGTTTGCACATATGGATGTTAGTCTGCTTGCATATCATGAATAGCTGCATCAAGAACTTGCACAGCTCCAGGTTAAGCAGGTTTTATCATTTAAAACACTATGTGGCACCCCCTATTTGGTTTTGCTTGATAAAAATCGATTTATTCAAGATTTGTTATGGGTAATAATTATTGGTGAGGATACCTAGTGCAAGAAATATAACAGAAACATCATTTCCACAGCAAAGACTTTATTCTGGGGCTTGTGTTTCCTTATGACTCTTAAATACTGGTATAGCACATAAAGCACACTCTTTATACTATGTGTGGCTATTACTGTAAATAACGAGACTGATGCTATGAATTGTGTTTATTATGTTAAGTGTTTTTCAATTCTGTTACCCTTCTATGTACTCCCCTTCTGCATCCACACACCGCTGCATTTTTATTTTCCATTGGTCAAAGCCGTGCTGTAGCTCATTATCTCTCAGATGTCTCATCAGCACCGTCACTTTCTTCTTTTCCTTAGTAACTGATGCAAAACTCTTGAGGACAGATTTGACTTTAGGGAAAAGAGAGAAGTCACACGGTGTTAGGTCTGGTGAGTATGGAAGGTGTACTACCACTGCAATCTGTTTCTGCTTCACAGAGAGAGCTGTGTGGGCTGGTGCAGTGTCATGATGGAGGATGAAACAAATTTTCCACAACTCTGGCCTCTTTCTTCTGATTCTTTCCACTACATTTCTAGAACATTTTTGTAGTGATGTTGATTCACTCTTGTGCCTCCTGGTACCCAGTCTGCCAAAGCAACACCAAAGAAAACAATTAACATGACTTTGAATTTGGATTTGCTTTTTTCATTCTTGGTGATGATGGTGTATTGACTGGTGTTTTGTCTCCGGATCGTACTGGAACATAATGTTTCACCACAGGTAATAATAACTTTATCTAAAAATGTGAATCCACTTGAATTTGTTCAAAAATGTCTGTAAAATTTGCTTTAGATTTCTTTCTGCTCGGCAGGGAAAATTCTTACAACCATCTAACACATCTTACCACAGTTTCTTTGACAATGTTGAGCATTTCTGCTATCATTTGGATGCTAAGTCGGCTTTCATTTCAAACAATTTTCTTAATTTTTCCACATTTTTGTTTGTTTTTGATGTGCAAGGCCTTCCAGGACATTTGTCATTCTCAACATCCTCATGGCCAACGCTAAATCTTTTGTGCCACTCAAACACAAGTGCACATAACATACAGTACAATCTGTCCCGTAAGCCTCAGATAGCATACAGAAAGTTTCGGTGGGCGTTTTGTTCAATTTAACTAAAAAGTTTAAGTGAACATGTTACTCTACTTTTAAACTAAGCGTTTTTGCGAAGTCCTAAAAGTAGATAAAGAGAACTAAATCAAACAAATGAGACAAAAAAATTAGATGTGGTCATTGTTTAATTGATCCAATATCACATATCTGTGAGTGGCAAAAGTATGTGAACTTTTAGGCTTAATAGATATTTTGAAGGTGAAATTAGAGTCAGATATTTTCAATCTATTGGATGAAAGGTGTGAGTGGACAACCTGTCTTTTTAAAAGAACAGGGATCTATCAAAGTCTGATGTTCACAACACATATTTGTGGAAGTGTATCATGCCACAAAGAAGTTTTCTGAGGACCTCAGAAGAGTTGTTGATACTCATCAGGCTGGAAAAATTTTAATAACCATCTACAAAAAGTTTGGACTGCACCAATCAACAGTCAGATTGTGTACAAATGGAGGAAATTCCAGTCCATTATTACCTTCCAAAGGAGTCGTCGACCAACAAAGATCACGGCAAGAGCAAGGCGTCTAATAGTTTGCAAGGTCACAAAGGTACCCAATGTAACCTCTAAGCAACTGGAGGCTTTTCTCACATTAGCTAATGTTACTGTTCATAAGTCCACCATCAGGAGGACACTGAACAACAGTGTTGTGCGTAGCAGGATTGCAAGAAGAAAGCCTCAGCTCTCCAAAAAGAACATTGTTGTCCATATGCAGTTTGATAAAGATCAGCTAGACAAGCCAGAAGGCTATTGGAACTATGTTTTGTGGACATATGAATACAAAATAGAGCTTTTTAGCTTAAATGAGAAGCTTTGTGTTTGGAGAAAGGTGATCACTGCATTCCAGCATAAAACCCTCTTACCATCCGTGAAACACAGTGTTGGTGGTATCATGGTTTGGGCCTGTTTTGCTGCATCTGGCCCAGGATGACTTGCCATCATTGACGGGACAATGAATTCTGAATTATACCAAAATATAAAGGAAAATATCAGGACATCTGTCCATGAGCTGCATCTCAAGAGAACGTGGGTCATGCAGCAAGACAATGACCCAAAGCCCACAAGTCATTCGACCAAAGAATGGTTAAAGAAGAATACATTTAAAGTTTGGAATGGCCAAGTCAAAGTCCTGACCATAATCCAATTGAAATGTTGTGGAAGGAGCTGAAGCGAGCAGTTCATGGGAGGAAACCCACCAACCAGTGGCGGTTCTTGCCACGGGCAAGCGGTACTTTTGCCCGGGGCGCCGCCTTCCGGAGGGCGCCGGCGCCATCCGGAGGGCGCCACACCAGGGCAAGATCCGCCACTGTGCCCCCCGCAGTGCCCTGCTGTGCCTCCCCCGGTTTGAAGGGAACCAGACGCGTAGCGTCTAGTTTCCCTTCATTGAGAGGACCTAAGTTGTGCGGTGCGCGATGACGTCATCGCGCACCGCACAGCAAAGGTCCTCTCCATGAAGGGAAACTAGACGCTACGGTCTAGTTTCCCTTCGTGTAGAGGACCTTTGCTGTGCGATGCGCGATGACGTCATCGCGCACCGCTCAGCATAGTGGCACAGACACTAGGGGTCATAATTGACCTCTAGTGTCTATGCTGTTCTATGGGAGAGACGTAATAACGTCTCTCCCATAGATCGAAGAGAAGAGAGTGGGGAGAAGAGCGGTGCTGCCGGCGGAGGGGGTCTGGATCAGGAACGGGGATGGTAAGTATTCTTTTTATTTATTTATTTATTTTCTTGCAACGTCGTGACCACGCCCCCTATTGAAGCCACACCCCCATATTTTGCCCGGGGCGCCACAAGTCTTAGAACCGGCCCTGCCACCAACATAACAGAGTTGAAGCTGTTTTGTACAGAGAAATAGGGTAAAATTCCTTCAAGCCAATGTTCAGAACTAATCAACAATTATCGGAGCTATTTACATGCAGTTATTGCTGCACAAGGTGGTCATACCAGATACTGAAAGCAGGAGGTCACATAATTTTGCCACTCACAGATATGTGATATTGGAACATTTTCCTTAATAAAAAAAATAAGCAGGTCTAATTTTTTTGTCTCATTTGTTTGATTTGGTTCTCTTTATCTACTTTTAGGACTTGTGTAAAAATATGAAGTTGTTTTAGACCAAATTTCAGTAGAAATATAGAAAATTCACAAAACTTCACAAACTTTCAATCATGACTATATATTTCTCAATTATTCAATGTTTTTGCGTTACCAGTACTGAAAGATTTTATGAGAGAAGTTCCTGTGCAATGACATGTTTGAAATATATCTCAAAATAAAATATATTGTGTTTCACTGGGCTTGAGCGGTATTAGTCCTCAGCCTACTGTAAGGTCTACATGTCTGGATGTTTGCTACTGAAGTTACCTACTGTATGCTGTTGCTGTCAGAAAATGGTTTCATACATAAATAAAAAAAATGTTTAGGAAACCAACTTCATGGGGCCAATTAATTAGCCACGAGCTGCCCAAAAATGGTTTAACACAAGTAGAAAAAACTGCGGACATGACTAGCAATCCACATTTACTTAACATGGTTCTCATTGAGAGTTATGGTGGGTTTTAGTTTGTAGCTCTAGACTAGGTGATAAGTAGAAATAAAATATTGAGGGCAAATTAATATTCATGTATTTAAGGTTTTCAAATAGCAGAATATGGGCAATAAAGATATTATTCATGTCATTATCTCTCGAAAGCAGAAAAATGTGTTAAATAACATGGAAAATGTATGTTGAGGTGTTGTATTGATGAGGGGAAAGGGGTTTCTGAACTTACAGATGGGAGTTGCAAGTGTTTTTTCCAATGTTCTACAAAGTAGTATAAACACAATGAAAAAATCAATATAAAGATACTTTAATGTACCCCAAATACTCGAAACACTTTATTTGCTGAAATACACATGCTGACTAAAATGTTTCCATCATTTTTAACAGTTGCAACAATCAACCATTTAAATCACTCTTTTTAGGGTAACATTTTCATAGGGTTGGGTATGATATGCCGGTGGTAGGGATGCCAGCAGACAGAAGACCAACCGCAGCATCCCGATGGTGAGAATACTGACAGGGGATAGGTATGTATACTTACCTTCCCCCAATGCCCTCCTAACCCTCCTTTTCCGCAGTCTAAACCTAGACTTTCCCCCCCTGCAGCCTAACACTAACTGTCACCGGTGGTGCCTAAACCTAACCCCTCCTTCCTGCAGCTTAAGCCCCCCCATCCCCCATGGATTACCTGTCCGTACCCTCGTTCGGGATACCGGTGATTGGGATTCCCGCACCGGGATTGCAATCCTTGTCGGGAGCAGTGTCGGGATTCCGGCATCAGTATTTCGACTGCTGGGATCCTAACCCAATCTCTTTTCATGTACTTCACATAGGTTGCACACGGCAGAGTTTACACTTAATATCTGTGACTTCAGTTTGCATTTAAATTGCAAGTAAATTGAGAGCGAGTTTAATTATTTAACATGAAATTAAGAGTGGAGCAGACTCTAAGGGGTAAATTTACTAAAGCTTCTAAAAATGAAAAGTGGTAATGGTTGCCCCTAGCAATCAATCAGATTTTGCCTATCATTTTCTAGGATGCAGTAGAGAAATGATAGACAGAATCTTATTTTTTTGCGATGGGCAACATCACGACTTTAATTTTTATAAGCTTAGTAAATTTACACCTAGCATGGGGAGCCTAACGAGCACTTTGTTATCTAGCAAAATATGGAGTCACTGTTTTTATGGGTTAGCAATGATGAGGCTCTGCACAAGGGGAGGATCAGTGGGCAGAGGCATATTTTTGTTTTAGGAGTTCTTTTCTGAGTATTTAAGCTAGAAAACAGAATCTATCAAAACGCGATCAAACTGGAATTTTTTCGATGGCCCCATGGTCACATGCTCAGCGTCCACATCCTGCGCATGCGCCCGCACTTTCTGCGGGGGGCGCAGAAAAAGCAATCATCTCTGCCTGTCAATCAGGCAGAGGTGTTCATGGGGTGGGGGGATGGCAACGCTCCGTTTCTAGGGAGGAGACGGAGCGCTGCGGGGGCGGGGCGGCACAAACGGTGGGCAGTGCGGCACAAATGGTGGTGTGTTGTGGGCGTGATCACGGTGGCTGCGTGACATCACATGCAGCTGCTGCGATGGGTAAGATGGTGCCTGGTCTCCTGCTGGGGGCGCAGCTAAGCATCAAGGCATCAAGAATTTTTATGATGAAGCAGAAATTGCGAGGCGCTTGCAACCTCTGCTTCATCAAGGGGGGGGGGGGGCGCCGGTCAGAATGCTGGGCATCCTTGTCCAGCGATGGGCGGCCCCCAGCATGCGATCCAAAGGATAGCAAATTCTGCTGATTAGCAGAATGTGCTATCCTTACTGAATTAGCCCCAATATGAGCAGCCGAACATCACTGCTCTTTGGAGGAACATTGCTGACAATTAAATTGCCCCATAAAAATGATTCAAACCACACCCTCTCACACTGCTTATGCAGTCAGCATTGTCTGTAAGGTGGACAAACGCATGCCTCAATAGATTTGTGGGGGGGATGTAGTTTGTTTTAGGTGAGTGGTGCTCCGGTTAATTCTCGCACAAGGGCCCGGTTCTGCCAATGGGCTACACTTAAGGTGCATACACACGGGGAGATTTTGACTGAGAGATTTCCCTTGAACTGGCAGTAGGAGATTTTGACTAACTTTACCAGAGATTTTGTCTAACTATGCAAGAGATTTTGGCTATGGGAGATTTTGGCTATGGGAGATTTTGACTATCTCATTTAAATAAGGGGATGAGTGGGGGAGTGTCATATATAGGACAATTTTACAGGGTGGCTGGTATTTAAATAGCTAAAAGTTTAAAAAAAAAATTGTGTGGGGTCCGGTTGTTAAAATACAGAGGGAAAAATGAGTAGGGTTCCCCCATATTTAGACAACCAGCACCGGGCTCTGCGTCCGGTCCTGGTTTAAAAAATACGTGGGACACAAGACATAGAAGTCCCCCGTATTTTTAAAACCAGCACCGGGCTCCACCAGCCAGGGAGATAATACCACAGCCGGGGGACACTTTTATATTGGTCCCTGCGGCAGTGCCATTACCTCCCCAACTAGTCACCCCTGGCCGGGATACACTGGAGGAGTGAGGTCCCCCCCTCCAGCCACCCAAGGGCCAGGGGTGAAGCCCAAGGCTGCCCCCCCCCCCCCATCCGTGGGCGGTGGATGGGAGGCTGATAGCCTTTCAAAATGACATAAAAAGAATATTGTCTTTTGCTTTGGAACTACAAGTCCCAGCAAGCCTCCCCCACACGCTGGTACTTAGAGAACCACAAGTACCAGCATGCGGGGAAATAACGGGCCCGCTGGTACCTGTAGTTCCACAACAAAAGAAATACCCAAATAAAAGCACAACTCACACACCGTGAAAGTAAAACTTTATTTAAACAAACTTACACACTCACACATACTTACCTACATCCCACGCCGCCAATCACGTCCCCTTGTCCAGTAGAATCCAATAGGGGTACCTGTAAAAATGAGAGACAGATTACTTACCTACATCCCACGCCGAGAATCACGTCCACTTGTCCAGTAGAATCCAATAGGGGTACCTGTAAAAATGAGAGACAGATTACTTACCTACATCCCACGCCGAGAATCACGTCCACTTGTCCAGTAGAATCCAATAGGGGTACCTGTAAAAAACAAAAAAAAAAAAACCCTCACCTATTATCCGGTGAAGTTCGTTCCAGTAGTCGGGTCCGGGGGTGGAGGGAGTGGCTGCACAGTGGGATGGTGCTGAGTGTGTCCCTGTAGCCGGGCGGTGCACATAGTGTTTAATATTACATCATCCATACACAGCGCAGGCACCCACCACACACAGACAGTGCAGGCACCCCCCCCCCACATACAGACAGCACAGGCTCCCTCCACATACAAATGGCGCAGGCACCCCCCGCTCCCTCCACATACAGATAGCGCAGGCACCCCCTCTCACCACACGCAGACAGTGCAGCCACCACCCCACCCCCTCCATAGACAGAAAGCTATGAAAAAGCTATTATTCCACCCCCAGCAGCCCCCTGCCTTCCATAGACAGACAGCACACTACCAACAATCACCACCGCCCCCTAAATAGATAGACAGGCCGGCCAGTGGAATCATCTCCTTCTTCCCCACAGACAGATAGGACAGTACCATCCAGCCCAGCCCCATAGACAGACACAACAGCACCATTATTCCCTCCCACCCCCCCCACTCCTCCACCATAGACAGGGCAGCACCATCATTTTCCCCTTCCCCAAAGTCTGACAGCATGGCATTATCACAACTTGCTCCCTCCCCACGGCTGTCACCTCCCACAGCACGTCAGCCTGACAGGAGCTGCCCCCTGTCTCCCCCTATATGCCAGCCTGCAAGACGCACCGGGAAGCTCCGGACCAAGTGTCATCCCACTGTGCAGCAATACACCCCCCCCCCCCGTCACCATCCCACTGTGCAGCAATACACCCCCCCCCCGGGCGCCATCCCACTGTGCAGCAATACACCCCCTTCCCCGGGCGCCATCCCACTGTGCAGCAATACACCCCCCCCCCCGGGCGCCATCCCACTGTGCAGCAATACACCCCCTTCCCCCCCCCCCCCCCCCGTCACCATCCCACTGTGCAGCAATACACCCCCCCCCCCCGGGCGCCATCCCACTGTGCAGCAATACACCCCCTTCCCCGGGCGCCATCCCACTGTGCAGCAATATACCCCCCCACCCCACCCCAGGCGCCATCCCACTGTGCAGCCATACTCCACCCCCCCCGCACCATCCAACTGTGCAGATATACCGCTCCTCCGGGCGCCATCCCACTGTGCGGCCATACCTTCCCCCCTCGGCCGGGACTCTGCAGGGACACGCTCAGCGCCTTCACCCCGCCCCCGTCTGGACACTATGTGTTACACTGGGGAGAAGTGCACATACTCACATTTTTCAGTGTCTCCAGAATGCTGCTGGCTCTCCCTCTTCAGCCTCCGTTCGGCACGCACTGAGGTAACAAAGTGGGCAGCGGGGAGTGGCTAGAATTGAAGAGGTCGCTGGGAAAAATCGCTGGGGGCCAAATAATGAGCGATTTGCACTAACTTTTACAGCAACATAGTCTAAATTGACTTGCCTGCACTGTCTATTTTTCCCAGCGATAGCGACCTGACGGGGACGCGCATCGCTATCGCTGGCTGTGTACACACGGAGCGATATGCACTTACTTTCTGAGCGATTTTGACTATAAAGTCAAAATCGCTCAGTTATATCGCTCCGTGTGTATGCCCCTTTACTGCTGCATTTACTGCCAAATATTTATTGTGTGATATTTATTTATTTTATTTATTTATTTATTAACAGTTTCTTATATAGCGCAGCAAATTCCATTGTGATTTACAATTGGAAATAACAATGATATAACAAAACTGGGTAATAACAAACAGTCATAGAGGTAGGAAGGCCCTGCTCACAAGCTTACAATCTATAGGGAAATAGGAATGTATATACAAGGAAAGGTGCTATCTATTGCATAGTTGTCCGCCAGATTGCAAAGGTTCTTCGTGGGCTGTATGATATGGTCACACAGCAATAATGAACCAGGTTCGAGAGGAAGGGAAAGTGAAGAATGAGAAGACATGTGAGGATATGTGTGGACTGTGCAGAGTGGATGCAATTTGATAGGAAGGTTTATGAAAGTTATGTGGGCGGTTCTGGAATTTGGTATGCTTGCCTGAAGAGGTGCGCTTTCAGGGAACGCTTGAAGGTTTGGAGACTAGAGGAGAGTCTTATTGTGCGTGGTAGGGCATTCCACAGAGTGGGTGCAGCCCGATGAAAGTCCAGCAATCGTGAGTGGGAGCGAGTAATGAGTGTGGATGAGAGACGCAGGTCTTGTGAAGAGCGAAGAGGTCGGGTTGGGAGATATTTTGAGATAAGTAAAGTGATGTACGTTGGTGTAGCTTGGTTAATGGCCTTGTGTGTGAGTAAAAGTATTTTATATTGAATGCGGTAGAGTACAGGTAACCAATGGAGGGACTGACAGAGTGGATCTGCAGACGATGAACGTCTAGCGAGGAAGATAAGCCTCGCCGCTGCATTCAAAATGGATTGTAGTGGTGAGAGTCTCGTTTTGGGAAGAACGCAGAGATAAGGAATTTTAATATTTGGAGCATATTGCAATTATTCATAAATATGCTCCTTAAGCTCTAGTGAAACTTCATAATTTCTGACAAGTGTTGTCTTTATTTAACCAGCATTTAAAAAAAATGTCTAGTTAAATACTTTACTCCCCAACGAGTTAAAAATAAATTGAGATAAATGTATATATTCCCCTCTATTCATTGTTTGCCGGTTTTCTTTACCAGTGTTTGATTTTACAGGCTTCAAAGAGTAGATATCAAAATGTATATTTCATTTATTCAAAACAGCTCTCGTGTTAGTACATGTTTGCCTGTGATCTTCATCACCTATGTGTGCTATACCTTACTAACACGTGTGTCAGTGACGTCTAGTGGGAAATTCAGCAACTGCACCTCAATTTTATTTATTACAACATGAGATTCTACATACAGATCATCCAAAAGGGTCCAGCCTGATCAGATTGTGCACTGCGTGTAGCATGGGAAATACTGTACTATAAAACCAACAAAATACAGTATAAAACATCCATATATACATTCATTTTATATATATATATATATATATATATATATATACAGTATATATATATATATATATATATATAAATAACCACTTATAGTGCGGCACTCAGATGTAAAGAAGAGACACACGCAATGTGGCTGAGTTTCTACGTTTCAATCAGAAAGATTTTCGTCGGGAGGTGATTGAAACGTTGAAACTCAGCCACAGAGTGTGTCTCTTTACATCTGAGTGCTGCACTATGGGGGTCATTCCGAGTTATTCGCTCGCTAGCTTGTTTTAGCAGCCGTGCAAACACTATGCCGCCGCCCACTCTGGGGAGTGTATTTTAGCTTAGCAGAAGTGCGAACGCATGTGCAGCCGAGATCTGCAAAAACAGTTTGTGCAGTTTCAGAGTAGCTCTGAACCTACTCAGCGCTTGCGATCACTTCAGCCTACTCGGGTCCGGATTTGACGTCATACACCCACCTAGCAAACGCCCAGCCATGCCTGCATTTTTGCAAACACTCCCTGAAAACTGTCAGGTAACTCCCAGAAACGCCCCCTTCCTGTCAATCTTCTTGCGGCCGTCAGTGCAACTGAAAACTTTGCTAGAACCTGAGCTAAACAACAAATGCCTTTGTACCCGTACGTCGTGCGCGCGCATTGCGGAGCATACGCATGCGCAGAAATGCCGATTTTTAGCCTGATCGCTGCACTGCGAACAACGGCAGATAGCGATTAACTCGGAATGACCCCCTATAGGAGGTTATGTGCATGTCAATCAGTGAGGGCACCGGAGCAAGTTCTTCACCGTTAATTAAGTGCCGGATCACTGGAGCTCTCTCTCTCTCTCTCTCTCTCTCTCTCTCTCTCTCTTTCTATCTGCATTATATATGAAAAAAATAACATTATAACTTCAGAACACATTAACAGCCTTAACCTAGCAATCCAATGAAGAAATACTGCTAACACTATGGGAAGACAAGATAGGAACAAAATGTTTCAGTTCTCTCCATATATAGTGAGGCTCGCTTTTACGGGGATGCCAAACATAGGTAGGGATAGACACAGTAACCAAAGCATATATTATAGTTTTACGGTAACATTAGCACTATATATATATATATATATATATATATATATATATATATATGTATGGCAGGTGGCCACAATGCGGCTTGCTAGTGTTTGAAGTAAATGCATTACCCTATTTGTATACAACATAAAAATGTAATGAAGGGTTATATACACAAGAGTTTATTGCCTGTGTAGTATTATTATTAAATGCCAAATTTGTATTTTAACAATAACATGTAACTTAATACGAAAATAAATACAAGATACAATTACAAAACAAATATAAATGATAATACACTGTATATCATATAAAGTTAAATGTAAATTCTTTTTTCCCTCTCACTATGAATGACCTATGAATACCTGGCCCTACCTACTGTATCTCCACTCTGCCTTTACAGACAAATGGAGACGCAAGTCAACAGAAATGTACTGCAAACATGTTTGTAACCAATTAACTAATATAATTCAGTTGTTGATGACATTTTCAGCCTATTTTATGTTATTCTTATTCTTACTCAAGCTTGCTTTGAGCAGTTTTTGAGGGGTTTTTTCTGTTCGTAAAGTTATCAGTTACAAAATAAAACTGAATTCTACCACAAGGGGGCAGTGTTACAGCACAACCAGATCTGAATCATAGCAGTAGAATTGCTGTACTGCAGGCACTTTGTATATTCAGTTCTTGTTGTTATTTTTTTTTTTTTTTTTTTTAAGGCAAAACATTTATTGGCAAGGGATGCTAAATTACCATCACAGCTTAGTGATTAATGGAGCATAAAAAGCTTCATTAGTTTTCTATACTGAAAACAATAGAGGGGTGTGAAAAAAGATCACTAGTGGAGAGCTGCATCTAGAAGGAAGGAATGCTGCCATGTTTACTGAATTAATCCTTTTTATATTTATATTTAGGAAACTGATTTCTCTACATTTATATTCTATTATCACTTATCCTCAGATCAAACTTTTGTATGTGGTATGTGCACAATCAGTGTATTGCCAATATCTGAAAATCATTCCAGGATCATTTTATTGCTGTACAGGAAAAAATTAAATAGGGACATTTCCAAAGAGAAAATAATCCAGGGAGAAATCTGGGACTGTTCCTGGAAATTAGCGCCAGTTGACAAATATGAATTTGGCACTAATTTCCTGAATGCTGCTGTAACAGGTTTATCTACTGAATTTATGGCGATAGTGTTTCAGAAAAGTTGATCAAAGAGTTTCTGTTATATTACTGTCACTCTGGCTGTAGCTTCAGAGACTTCACAAGCCACAACAGTTCTTATCAAAGATAAAATAGTATCAAATAAATGTGTAATCTTTGGAGATTGGCTGAGCTCTGAGATATGTACAATAGCACCTGCATCCTAATAACAATGTGCAATTAATTAAATAAAGTGGTTCTCTGGAACTGTTGCAAGGAAACTCCAAAAGTGTCAGATTTCATACACCTCCAGCTTGCTAAGTATTAAATAGGGCTCACATAACCTTGGAATGAAAAACAGGGCCACCTACGAAATCTACCTCGTAGGTCCAAAATAAGGAGTTCAGGAACGGTGGAAGACTAATATCTGCCCTAGGATCTCCCCAACTTTCCCCACTGCCATACGCCCTCCCTGAGAAATACCCCGCACCTTTGGGATATACTTTTTCACTTCTTACCCCTGTGGAGCAAGGAAGAAGGGGGCAGAGCAGTACTGCAGCTTCTCCATCTCAGGGTGGGACCATGCCACTAGTTTGTGGCATCACTGACACTGAGGAGCACCACAACTTGTATCCTTATGGGTACCTCCCATGGGGAAGGGAAGTGTCTTTAATTGAAATCAATAGATCAATGGCTCTCACTGCGGGGGTGCTGGGAAAATGAGAAGCACTAACAGAGTGACATGATAGCGCTCATTTAGACGTTATAGAAACATAGAAACATAGAATTTGACGGCAGATAAGAACCACTTGGCCCATCTAGTCTGCCACTTTTTTATCCTTTAGGTAATCTCAACCCTTTTTGAACCTTATTTCTTTGTAAGGATATTCATATGCCTATCCCAAGCATGTTTAAATTGCTCTACAGTCTTAGCCTCTACCACCTCTGATGGGCGGCTATTAAGTTGATTCAGCATTGGGTGCAAATCAAAAAGGGCAAGTAACTTTACACCTAGGAAAAACTATGCTGCACTGCAGGTGGGTCAGATTTAAATTGCGTAGAGATTTAGATTTGAAAGGAGCAAGTGCAAACTCAAATCTGAATTGCAGTGTAAAAAACATAAAGCCATCCAGTGTTTGTGGGCTACATGCATAAGCTGTCAGCATTTACCCTGCATTCAAAAACAAATAAATGTATTTGCCCCCTTCAGTATGACATGGTTTGTCCAGGTGTAAAGTTACTTGCTTCTTTGTTTTGCTCCAAACTCTGGATGAGACCCTTATTGTTTTACAGTAGGTTCCCCCAAAATGCTGGCACTCTAGGCTAAAGCCTTTGGTTACCTAATCTTAGCACTGGATCTGAGACACTTATAAAGCAACCAGCGTTTTCCCGGGGCTAACTTGGTAAACCCTGCACAGTTGGAATATATAGCTACATAAGTATAGAATTAGTTCTGCTCTTCAATCATTAATAGAAAGTAAATAACATCCTTTAGTGTAATTCATTAGATGGAGATAAGCCCCAGAAACACTCTGATCACCAGGGCCGGTGCAAGGTCTCTTTACACCCTAGGCAAAGCTTCAGCCTAGCGCCCCCTAAACTGCAATAATTTACCTTACCCCTTGGCCTAACCCTAAGCATCCCCAGCATATTAACATTCAGGATGCTCACTGTCTGGATTTTGGAGTCGCCAGCATTCCGTCCGCTGGGATACCAACTACATCCCTTTAATTGTATGGGTATATTATTATTAATATTATTATCATTTATTTATATGGCACTACATGGGACCTGCAGCACACAGTTACAGAGTAAACAAACAAGCAAAACATGAAGACAGTGAATTGCTGTTCAATACAATATACAGTAGTACAAGGTATATAAACATAGCTGTGACAGTAAACAGCACTGAAATAAGTATCAGGGCGGCAGAAAACAGAGGGATTTGGTGCCATCAAAGGGAGTATTGAAAAGAAGATAGGTTAAGTAAGAGCCGTAAAAGCACATGAGGGAAGAGGTCCCTGCTCGTGAGAGCTGGTATATATACATATATACGCACAGACATACATATATTTGTACACTCCTTATTGTGTTCCATCCACCCCATCTGTAAGTTTATTACTGAACCGCATAAAGAGACATCCTTCAGTTTTAATGGTAGATGAATTCAGTGGTGCCCCCCACTGGCCAGCGCCCCTGTGCAGCTGCCTAAAGCTGTCTAATGGTAGAGCCGGCCCTGCTGATCACTTTGTATATTGACAATAAAATATTTACCACTAAACATGGGCTCAGTGAGGGCGGAATAATTTCCATGTATTTATGTTATACTGACGGGATGCAATAATGGTTGGAACCAGAATGAGCTGGGATTGCACAGACAATGTGTCCTTTGGGGTTAAAAATATAAATTTAAGCCTGACATCTAGTTACAGTTACTGTACTTCCAACATGTGTTTTCCAAGCTACAGTGAATATGCCATGATCTAAAAAATAATAATAATCCAATTATGCCTATGTAATAATAAGCTATAATGTGCACAGATTTAATGTACTTCCTTTTTATAATACTGCTTGGTAGATCAAACATCTTACTAGTTGCTGTTGGTTACAACATCAGTGTGCACCTTACAAAATGTTATTAAATAAGCTCCAATGACTTGAAAATACAAAGCACTTTACAATGAACACATAATGAGTGATTCTATCCCAGCCATCCCCACCGCTTTAAGGGCCTAATTCAGGGGGGCAGATATAACATTTGCAGAGAGAGTTAGATTTGGGTGGGTTATTTTGTTTCTGTGCAGGGTAAATACTGGCTGCTTTATTTTTACACTGCAATTTAGATTTCAGTTTGAATACACCCCACCCAAATCTAACTCTCTCTGCACATGTTACATCTGCCCCACCTGCAGTGCACATGGTTTTGCCCAACTGCTGACAAATTTGCTGCTGTGATCAGGTCTGAATTAGGCCCTAAGTTATTCATTTTAGCACCCACACTAAGGATACACAGCTGATTTACATTTACCTTACGTTTCACATCTGCAATACATTTGTTCTATAAAGGAATACAAATCTCCAGTCTTTAAATAGTTAACACTATCATAGATTTTTTTCCCCTTGTCTGTTTGTGCTGTAGTATATGTTTCAAATATAAGGTAATAGCATTATATCACTGTTTCAAATGTTACAAAATTAAAACCTCAAGTAAATGTTCATTAGTAAGGTCTGTCTTAGTAATACCTCATGCACTGTGCTGTGATTTAGCTTAGTTCAGGTTTACTAGATTCACTGGCATACCTAGGGCCACCTATACCCTCAGGGCCTTCATTTGTGGCCCCAGTGCCTTTCTGCTTTGTGCCCTGTCTGCCATTTCCTCTATATGGGGCTTTGTGGACCTCAACAGCTCTGAATGTCATGTTATTCTTTGCCCAGATGAGCCAACTTTTACGTCATGTTACCTACTCTGTACAATGTAAGGAAGTCGCACAGCGGAACCTCTGAGATCACAGTCGGAGGGACATACATCTTTTATATTTTAAAATATTTTGCCACACAATTTAAAGGTAATACAATTTTTCAATAAGGATTAATAAAGCATTGTATATTAATACTGTACATATTGTCAAATATATACTCTAATTTCAGTGCCTCTGTATATAAATACTCTTTCCTTGCTTTTGTTCTTTGGTATATGACAAATAGTATTGATTCCAGAATATACTGGGGAGATGTACTAAGCCTTGGAGGGAAATACAGTGGAGAGAGATAAAATATCAACCAATCAGTCCATAACTACTGTATTTGAAAATGACAGAAGCTGATTTGTTGGTAGTTTACCTCTTTCCAAGGCTTAGTACATCTCTCCCACTGGGTGTGATACGCGAAGCCGGCGTACGGAATGCCGGTGATCAGAAGACTGACAGCGGCATCCCAATGGAGAGAATCCCAACAGGGGTTCGATTAGTATACTTACCCTCCCCCCTTTGAAAAAGCTGCAGGACCTGCAGCGAAACGCGTCAGTGTCACCTTTATCACCAACTACGTGCTGGTTTATGAGTGCCCAGACCATACTGGACATTTACAACACTTTGGTGAATGGACTTAACTTCAGGCTAATTTGAGCCCTACCCCGCAAAAAAGGCTCTGCATTCTGGTGAGGATATATGAATACGGCATCAACCCTTAACTTAAGGACTTTCCAAAGGCACTTTTTCCTCCAGCGGCACAAGAGCGGTAAAGTAACTATTGGGACTGTGCCACCAGCTCCTAAAAATTTCCACACCAATTATTGGTCCAGTTAATATCAACAGGAACGGACACATTAATTGAAGAGCTCTGTCGGTGAAAGTGTTGATTTTTACTAGTTTTTACCAGAGTATTTAATAAATGTTGTTAATTTTCCCTTCATTCAATCCATCTATGTCTGCTAGTTTGTACACTTAAGCGCTGCTATTTTAGATTGTTTTTATGTTTCTTACCCTCCCCTCTACCTGCAGCCAAACCCTAACCCTCCTTTCCTGTAGCCTAACCCTAACCTTCCCCCGTTGGGGCCTAAACCTAACCCTACCCTCCGTATCCTAACCCTAACAGCGGTTAGGTGCTTACATGCTGCCCATTTCTGGTATCTGAGAGACTGTGTTATACAACGCAGATACATACACTATCTTTAGAATCAGTCTTTCTGACCACTTTTGTACATCTGTATGATGGTGAAATACTCTCCTCTGCCCAAAATAACCCTTTATTAATATCAACCCGAAGACTTTGGCATATTCTTTTGACATAAATATCTTTTAACCCCATTTGTATCTCTTTTCCTGCGCTTAACAAGTAACCCTGGTTTTTCAACATGGTGTAGGATGGCACCCCTTCACTTTATGATCACGCTTGGGTCTTACCTGTGTTCGTCAATTTACCAATCTTTCACTATTGTGCTCACAAGCTGCCACCACACAACCGATCCTGCGGCCTTACCCGATATAATTTCTACTAAAATTTTGCTAAAATACTAACACCAGCAGATTGGAATAATTCATTAGACATACTTTTATGTGAGGAAAATCCCTCTTGCAAAGCCATCCCCCCTACATACCCCACTACAATATGACCTGACCACCGCAGGACTAGCTCAATGGAAGGATCAATTCCCAACATTAACTGCTTAGTTTCTACTGAGAACTTTAGCTCATTCCATTAAACTGGTCCAGCTGCATCATATACAGAACTCTTCCTTAATATCTTCCACAAGTCATATCTCACCCCACATCATTGATTCCTGATAGGATTAGCAACAGATCATGCTTGCCCCAGATGTGGAACTCCAAGAGCAGATTTACTGCGTTGTATTTGGGCATGTACAGTGATACGTTGCTTATGGAACCAGATATGGCGCTATGCAACCAGACTCTTCTCAATTATCTACCCATAACACCTGAATGGGCCATATTTGGTATTATACCCAGGGGTACAAGAGTAGCCGAAGGGATTCATTAGCTATTGTTAATAATTTTAGCAGTTGCTAAATTGTGGATACTACCCACCATACCACCATTTTCCCTTTTTCTGGAGAAACTATTCTATGTATTTAGGGTAGACTGGAAGAAAGAAACATTTACAAAATGCTTCTTTAATACATGGGAGAGAAACATTGATATTCCATTGTCCCCATTGCTTAAAAATCAGCTTTGGAATTGCTTCCAAATTATGCTATGGTATGAGCATGTGCTCTTTTGATGCTCCGACTGATGCTTATACAGGTACTACTCCGGTTTAAGTGGTCATGATGTGGGTTCGGGATTAAGTGCTTGTTTTTTGTCTGTAAAGGTATGCATACTAATTACTTACTTACTTTTCTTTTTTGATGGTACTGGTAATTAGGATTTGAGGATTAGTTCTACAGAATACAGTTCTTGGAACAATTAATGTACTAACAAGCCTAACTGCAAGTACTTGGCTTATCCATCACTCTAAGGCAGGGCTGGCCAAACCGGTCCTCGAGATCTACCAACAGTACATGTTTTCCAGGCCTCCTGGAGATCTGTAGAATTGTCAGTTAGGAATGAATGCAGCACATCCTAATTAGTAATGACTGCACCTGTGCACCAGCTAGGTGGTCTGGAAAATGTGAACTGTTGGTAGATCTCGAGGACTGGTTTGGCCAGCTCTGCTCTAAGGGGAAGATTTATAAAATCTTGCAAAGAGATGAATGGGTCAATTTACTAAGCCTAATGGGTCTATTCATGAAGCAGTGAAAGGGTGGAGAAGTTGCCCATGGCAACCAATCAGCATTGAAGTAACATTTATAATTTGCATACAGTTCTACGGAGCAGCTGATTGGTTGCCATGGGCAACTTATCCACAGGCTCACTTCTCCACTCTTTTCACTGCTTCATGAATACACCCCATAGAGAGAGATAAAGTGGAGAGAGATGTTGGGGTGGATGTATTATACAAGCACATAAAATGCCGGAATTTCTTTTTCTGCTTCACCTTTTACAGAGGTGAAGCAGGAAGCAATAGTGACAAGATGTATGAAAATCTTGTTTGCCGGAGTGGGGGAGTGAAAACTTCCCCCTCCGGTGATTCCTGTCAGCCTCCACAGCACATCAGCCTAGTGATGATGGACTCTATCTCTTCTCCATGCCCGCTTCCGCCTGCTGTGGTGTATGGGCAATGACATCTGCAGCTGTCGAAATCAATAGCTGTGGGTGTCGAATGGGTTTGTGCAAATGAACGTTCATACATTGCCCTGCATACCAGCGTGCTATCTTTTACATAGCAGCACTGATATAGACAGGGGCTTCATTTCACTCACTTCTCCTCCTTCATACATGGGAGAGAAGTGGTATCAGTGCTCATAATGGCGATAACGCTTCTCCCCCATAACGAGCTGTCATACAGTATATCTACCCCAAAGTACAAACCAACCTGTCATTTTTCAAACACAGGGCGGGATGTACTAAAGGTAAAATGCAGTAAAAACCCAATATTCAGGGTTTTACAGCATTTCCATATGTACTAAGCCCTGGAAGCCAGGATCTCTGTGGCTCCCCTATTTCAATTTTGGAAATCGCTGCAGCCCCACCTCTAGAGCCGCCACTGCAAATAACCCTGATTTTTAAAATGGTGAAGCAAGGCACCCCTTCACTTTATGGTCACGCTGGGGTCTTACCTGTGTTCGTCAATTTACCAATGCTTCCACTAGAAAACCATTATTATTATTATTATTATTATTATCACAAGCTTCAGTGCATAGGGTAACGCTGGCTTTTGCTGGCATTACCCTATAGAAGCCTATAGGATTCTTTCCATATCCTTGCTTAGAGGGATCTGATTGGATCCCTCCCAGCATCCCCCGCAGCCTCTTGCATCACTCTTGGGTCATAAATAGATGGTCATAAACAGGTGGCGATCGCAGTGATTGCAAAGGACAGCTCTTACTGGGAGAGCTATCCTTTGCAGTACTCATTGCATATGTTAGTACATATGCGATTAGAATGCATGCGATGTGTGGCAGAATGTACACCATTGGTTAATGCATCCCGGCCACAGCCTGTGCAGTGACATGATGGAGGGCAATTAATAACGTTGTGCCTAGGGGCGGCCTGATCACTAAATCCACCCCTGCTGGGGACAGTAAGGAAACCCTTGCAGAAGAGCAGATTGTTTGCTCTAATTGTTTGCTTTGTTATACAGGGATTACATCAGCAGGGTTGTTGAGTACAGTGACGGCTCGGGTACCAGGGTGTGGCCAAATTGGGGAGGCATGGCCACATTTCACCTCCAAAAATATTTTGAAAACAGTACTATGCTCTGCCCTGCATGCTGGGAAGAGGGGTCGATATTTCCAACTTGGCCAATGGCAGATCCAGGTAGTGCAATCATTGCAATCGCCTCCTACCTCCCATGCTACTCTTGCTGGATCCCCACGTAGCCCAACACACACCAGCGTATTTCCTTTCTCTCCCTGCCTGATGTTTACTGACCTGGGTTGTCCCCAGGCCCCTTCAGCCGAACCGAGCCTGGGTAAGTAGTACCTATTCCCTTCCCCCCCTCTTGGCAACCCTGTATATCAGTAGATTTGGGCCACAAGATCACTTTGGGTATTTTTTTCTATAGCTGCTGAGTTTTGGCCAGCTGTTATGACTACAATAAAACAATTGTGGCTCTATTATTAATAGACACCTAGTAGACTATGAGCTCCACTAGTGCAGAGACTGCTGTCAATTATTTAAGATTCTCCGTAAAGTGATGTGTAATACGTTGGCAATATATAAAGGATGATAAATAATCACAAAAACATAACTGTATTCTCATTTATTTAATTTTACTTTGGTAGATCCTACTGATTACATGAATAGTTTTAATAGAGGTTGTTTTTTCTACACATGTATAACCAGCAACAGTACTTATGTCTCAGTACCAGTAAGATAAGCAATGGTTAAAGGAAGTGTAGGCGCTGGCAGATTAGTGCCCTGGAGCTTCCCACTCTTATCTGAAGGAGGCAAGGACGCCCCTGCACTCATATTCTCTTCCAGACTGAAAAGGAACAAAAAAAAAACACAGGATGCTTTACACAAAAGCCTCAACTTTTAAGTGTGGAATGCACCTCTGTCTGTCTGAAGGCATGACTTAGACCTGACACCTTGCTGTACACTGTTGTTGAGACTCGTCTATCATTAACCGCATACTCCATGCCTGAGGGACTGCATATAACGACCTTCGTATCATAGTCTTTTCTGTGGTGACATTGGTCCTGTGCTTATCTTATTGTACTATGATTAACATTACAGTATATTCATATGATTTTTAAAAATTAAAAAATGTATAATTGTAATCCATTCCTTGCTTGGATGCCTTTACATTGGCATTGCCAAAGAGCACAGTTGTAAAGGTTTGCGCCCCGAAAAGTTGGATTTCATGTGACACTTTTAATACTGGAATTTATTCTTTTCAAAGTCCGTGAGTGATGCTGTTAATTGTTTGGAGATACAAATGAGTGCTAATAATTTGGTAAATCTATAGAGATGTAAATCTGAGACGTCTTAATGCAAGTAAATATTAATCCATGGTTCTTGGCGTTACCTGAGGAGCACACGTAGCAGATACGGTAAAAGGTGACAGGACCATTTTTGTAGATTATTAAATTCTAATTACGTAGTTTTCCTATTTCCCACCTGTAGAATCCCTATGTTATATTTCATCTTCCTACCATATCGGGAAGTGAGAGAATTAGTGATGCGTGAGTGAGTGAGGGCTTTCACATTTTTGTAGTTGATTAAATTCTATAAATAGAGGTGCAATCCAAATTTTGATCCGATTGTCCATTTGGGTGTTATCATTCACACAACACAAGCCATGCTTCAGTAATGATGTCATTATGTCAACCCCCTGTTCATCCCCTTAGGGGAGGTTTAATAAAATTCTAATGCTGTAGTTTTCCTTTTTTCCACCTGAATAATACCTATGTTACATTTCAGCTTCCTAAAATATTGGGAACGAGAACTCATCCGTATCGTGCAGTGTGTAGGCATCAATGATTATCGATGCGTGGCCCTGCGCTCGTTAATTGTTGGTGCCCCATCGCTTATGCATGCAGGCCAATATGGACAATCTCGTCAGTGCTATGGAACCGGGTGACTGGAGGAGTGAAGAAACTTCACTCCCCCTGTCACCTCCGACCCGCCGCCGGGTCGCCCGTCGGCCGTATCCACAGCTCGGCGGCGGTCCACCTAGTGTGTAGGGCTCATACGGCTGCCTCTCTTGTAAGATTGGTTGCAAATGGTTCTAGAAAATGAATATAAAACAACTAAACAAGAAGGCACTCATAGGGCCTAATTCAGATCTGATCGCTGGGCAGCATTTTTTTTGCTGCCCTGCCATCAGATAGTCACTGCCTACAGGGGGAGGGGAAAATCGCTGTGCAAGTGTGCGATCGCTTCTGTTGCAGAGCTGCATAAAAATCAGTTTGTGCAGTCTCTGCACAGCTCAGGACTTACTCTTCCTGTGCGATGGAATTCTGCTAATCAGGGCCGGAGCTGATGTCAGACACCCTCCTTCAAAACGCCTGAGCCCGCTTGCGTTTTTCCGGACACTCACGGATAACGGTCAGTTGCCACCCACAAATGTCCACTTCCTGTCAATCACCTTGCGAACACCCATGCATTTGAATTTTTCGCACCATCCCGTCGCTAGGCGCCGAAGCCCGTTGCTGTTGTGCGACGTGCCGGCACAGTGTGGTGCATACGCAAGCGCAGTTCGGATCTGATCGCCTGCTGTGCAAAAATGCACAGCAGCGATCAGATCTGAATCACCCCCATAGTCTAGTATGAAATTGCCAATTAAAGGTCATAAAGCATTTTCATTTTCATTGACTGCACTGGAAGTACCAGACTGGGTCTCCAGTGCAATATGCCTGTTTGACCCAGCAATGTAGTAAATCTTCTCTTACTGTTGCCTGACACTTTGTCCTAATATTTAGTTGCATCGTCGACCTTTTGTTCCGGACTCATCTACATGCTATACTAAAAACTGCACATGTCATATGTTGATATCAAAATACAATTGCAGAAATGTAAATGCTCAGACGACACATATTTACGTCCATACAAAAGTTGCATTCACCTCTAAATAAGTAGCTGTATACAGAGCACAATAACTTGTGACCCTTGCATGGCCTTCTGGCATTTTTTTTAAATGATCAGGCTTTTAGTGCAGCATATGGACTCCTATAAGGTTTCACTCATGCACATTGACTTTCAAACTAAAAGCTAATTAAAAAACCAACAACCAATATTTTGGCATCTGTTTTCATTTAGACAAACCGTTTAGAATCCATATTATTTCTGATGTACGCACTGTCATCAATCCCCTGACAGATGAAACATTAATGCATTGTGCCTATATCCTAAGACTATAAAGGTTATTCTCAAGTTCTCCATGCACATAGAACTGGTGCTATCATGCTGGAGAACATGATAGAGAACTTATACCTGACAGTTAAATGCAGGTTGCCTTGTAAATGGCTTCACAACAGCTTTACCTTGAAGTCTAACACTCAGAGCCTCACTGCACCTGGCTAATCTATTCCAAAACAAAGACGTAACCACCTCCCTAGTTTTAATACAAACATTTATTTGTTATTACTTAGAAAAACATCTCCTGTGAAAAATGTAACTTCCTCCTGGATGTGTAAGCAAACTTAAGTTCCAGTCACTTAGTTTAATAAATAGCGGTGTACGTTAGATTCCAATCTGAACAGGAAGCCAGTATATATGAGACAATAAAGGGCCAGCACTGCGTCCGTACAGAAGCTTTCGTTTTTCTATAAGTCACAGTTGTTTGAATTTTAAAATTAAATACTGTCAATATAAATACAGTGATACACTACGGCAGTGGTTCTCAAACTGTGTGCCGTGGCACCCTGGGGTGCCTTGGGCCACTTGCAGGGGTGCCTTGGATTGCTCTCGGCACAGATTATCATTCCCAATCGTAGTCCACGTGGATCATAAAGTATGAAAAACTTCAAAAAATGGAAAAAAATGTGAAAAACTCATGTCGACCTTTTTCCATGTCGACCTTGTTCATGATGACCTTTTGTCCACGTCGACCATTTGGTGTCAACCTAAGGTGTGTCGACCTTTTTGGTGTCGACCTGGAGTCCGGATACCGTAATTCCCAAAGTGGGTGATTCTGCCTTTTGGGGGGGAGCTGAAGTGCCCTGGATGGTCTCTAAAAGGGTGGCTCAGGGACACTGGAGGGATAAGCATACACTGGGGGATAAGCTGAAGTGCCCTGGGTGGTCTCTAAAAGGGTGGCTCAGGGACACTGGATGGGCAGTGTAAATACTGATGCGTGAACTAAGTTCACGTATGTGCATGGAGATGGCTGGATGGGGTGGATGGATCTGACTTGATCCCTCTTCGCACCCTGAACCTCCTTCCATTAGGAACAGCAGGACTCTGGTAACTATACTTACTTTTTCTTTCATTGTATGACACAGCCTACTTACACATATGCCCTGCACCAAACAGGTCTACTAATCGTGACTAAAGATGTCCAAGGGGCTGTAATATCCTTCTGTAAGGCTAGAGAATAAATACGGATGGATGGTTGCAAATTGGCTTCTTTACATTTCATGCACTGTGATTTGCAACTATCCATTACAGTCTTTCACATATCATAGTCACATTAGCTTTGTAAATGCTGTAGGAAAGACCCAGGAGAAGAGGGGATAAACTGTAAAGAGTTCTGGTTTGGAGGAAATTGGACTATCAGCAGTTGTCATTTGGGTCAATTATTAACGAGGGCCATGAGGTGATGACATTCTATTTTTCTGGCACTTTACAACCAGCAACATTGCAGGTTTTTCCTTGCAGCCCATAGAGGTGTTCAGAGAAATCTGCAATGGTACTATACCATAATTATTGGTGATGTGCACAGCCATACATCACCAGTTATTGAATATCGCCTAATGTGTCTGGTGTTTTTCTCTTCTGTGGCTTTCGTACAGCTCTTTGGACATCTGCAACCTGGGGTAGAGTTGCTTGCAATCTTTTTCTCAAATACTTTTGTCAAATCGGTATGAACATTGGCGAAAATATCTTGACTTATCCATATTTAAAAAAAATATATATAGGAATTTCAAGGGCTTTGACCATCTTCAACCAAGAGATAACTGGCTCAAACACATTGGAGGTTACAATACTGCATTCATACACATCAAAAATGAAAAATGTAAAATAATTTTTAACTGGTTTCATAGTTTTGAGCATCTCTGTCCAGAGACATAGAAGTAGCAGCTGTACCAGTTGTACCAACTGCTATGGGGTCCAAGTACCATAGTCTGTTAGAATCAAATAAATTATTGTAGATAGATATATTTGTCTAGATAGAAAGTATTAGATTTGTGTTGTATTTATTTTAATGTGTATGGTTTATCGCCATATATTTGAAAATATAATCATCATTGTTTAATTATTGCATTACATGTATTAAGGTTCACACCAGGTATTAATTTATACAGGTGTTCCTAATTTAAAGAATGTGCCAGGGAGGAATTTTCATTGGATAATGACTCCTTTAAATATCAGCAACACCATCTACGTTTCTGACCGCCTCTACACACCTGCTTTCAGGCATTTAGCCGATCATCTTTGCTGCCGTGGAGCCGCGTCTGTTACCAGGGTATCAGGAAATCAATTAGTGTATTTAGTCTGGAAGGTAGAAGATTGTTTAATAAAACATTTTAATGGCAGAAATCCCTTGTGCAGTACATTTAGATCCAAGGTGTACGTGGACAACATAAAAAGACAACTGTATTGTTTCAATCTGCTGTTCATTCATTGAGGGATCAATGTACCATAAATGTAAGAATTATATATTTCTATAACTGGAGTAGTGTCCATCCCTCTTTCGTTGTAAGAATTATGTGCTGCAACTATCAGTAAGATCTGAGTTTGAAATGTCCCAGCAAACGCAAAGCATCTTCTCCTTTTACCAGCTTTTATGTTTCTATACATGTCAGCTTAGTCTTAATTATAAAAGTCAGCTGTACCAGTTATGTCTTGTTGTGCAGTGAGAAAACCACAAATCTCACTCATTTAGCTCCTTGGGCTTTGACAGCTAAATTATATGCATTGTGGGCAAAAGCTCCACTGTCAGTTTTGTGACAGAACTAAAATAACTATTGTGCAACAGAACACTAAGGGAATGTTAAATATGTTGACAAGTGATAAGCCTCTAGAGCAGCAATTTACCAGGGTTCAGATCCTAAGGTCAACACTTTATTAAACTTCACACAGACGCATCCGTTTCAAGACTAATTATTAAAATAAAAATAATTCAGTGAGTACATACCGAACTGGTTATAAAAGTAATCTAGTCAGTTCTGAATAAACAAATGTATTAATATCTGGAAATGTTTACAGTAGCTCAGCTGTAATGTTGGAATGGCTGTGAAACAATTTATGCTCCAAGATCTAAGATAATATTGTAAATTAGAGGAAGATCCCACCAAGGTACACGTAAAAGAGACGACAGATCATATGAGGTCTTTCTTCCTCCTTTTTGAATCTATGTAACCTGGGGTTGGGTATGACTTACCGGCACTGGGGATCCCGGCGATCAGCATACCGACCGGGGGATCCTGGCAGCAGAATGCTAGCAGTGGTGGGGGCGAGCGCAGCAAAGCCCCTTGCTGCGCTCACCACAGGTTCTATTCCCACTCTATGGGTGTCGTGGACACCCACGACTGGGAATAATCCCTGCTAGTCGGCATACCAACTGTCGGGATATAGAGGGGCGGGATGTAGCCATCGGTATTGTGACCAGCCGTCTCCTGACCGCCGGTCACATAACTATATGCCATAATCTGTTACTGACTGATGCCTACAAGTTGGTAGGTACGTAAAAGATGTGAGTAAGAAGATTAGTTCACACGTTGACTCAAAACCAGAGTCAATTTTATGGAAGATAACAGGATACAGGTGATAGAAGATAAACAGCTGTCAATCTCTCCTGGGCTAAGTACTGTGCAGTCATACAGTACTGTGATGCTTCAATAACAGTGACAGACTTTGCCATATGCAGACCATTTTATAAAGCTAAGTAAACAAAATGCACCTGCAGTCTAATCAGCCTAACCTTTAAGTCTGGAGACTCAGACATATGATGTTATTGTGGCTGATAAGTGATGCACAATAACAGTTTGTAGCATTTAACCATTTAACTATATGTCAACACCTGTTACCTTAAACACCAATAATGGGAATATTTTACATGCTTTCACAATAGATAAACTGAAAACCCAGTGAGGGGCATATTACTTCTGATGTGGGGACACTGACAGAGAAGTCCTCTGGATGGGTTAAGAGCATACTTAGACCTACTGGTAAGAATCTCAGAATGCTTCCTCCAGGACACCAACGACCTTTATGATAAACTATTGACTATGGGCACACTACCAGATGTAACTATTCTAACCACTATATTTATGGAATCTTAGCTCTCCAATATACACCATGATGGATTAGATAATTGCAAGGAATTGTTGGTAGAGCATGTACTGAAACTTATAAAACTCAAACGTACTCATAATTACTTCTCATTTTATATTGATGTACAAACAGACAGGAAGACAAACGGTGCCACACAATGCAAATCTACTTATGAAGCAAGATGGAAGGGCTGTCTTCTCCAACTATTCTATTAAACCTACTTTAGGACCTGCTTCTAGTAGATTATTTACATCCCGTAACTTAAATTTACTCTGAACAGGAACTAGTAAAATTCCAACAAATATTTAATCTGCTTAACCCCACCATTAACCTATTCTCACAGTGAGAGTAATCAAAGAAAACGGACCAGTGGATCATTGAGGACAATGGTTAAGTTCTGAACATGGCACTGTGTATGCTATGTAAGACCTTGTCAGCTTCTAGTCTGTATGAGTAGTACTGTGCAGCGAACATCTCTGCGCCACTAGAGCTTTTTCCTGGTACGTTAGTGAAAGTAGATGTTAGCAGGCAAAGTAAAGTTTGTGAAACCAAATGAAGGTGTTCTCCATGGTAGACCACAGGACCTGGATCAGAGAGGGGCTCCTGACGCATGTTGTTCCCTATGGACCTTTCCAAGTTCTAAAGACAAGAGCATACTGTACTTAAAGCTTACACAGCAGATGGATGTGGGGCAACGGTCAGACTAACAACCCCACTGGCCAGTCAGACCAATAGCCCACATTTTGGCATTACTATTTAGCTGCTACAGCTATACTAATATTAATGTCTACCAGCACTAATTCTCTGATGTAAAGTGAAAAATGATAACTAGCCCTATAGCCCATTTTTTTCTGGCAATATGTTTTTTTTGCTCTTTGAGTACTTAGGACCTACTGCATAAGGAATACATACGTGATGTCGGGATGCCGGCTGTTAGTATACAGACAGCGGCATCCTGCCAGCATGAATCCTGGCCCAGTGGCAAGCTTTGCTTTCCTATTCCCATTCGGGTGGTGGCGTGGACTCACCACCAGAGTGGGAATACGGGGCTGCGGTCGGTATTCCAGCCAGCGGCATTTTAGTGGCTGTTGGCATTTTTAGCGGATCCCGACAGCCAGTATATTAACTGCATCCCATGCATAAGGCTCTTGTTTGTGTGACCCTGCACAGACAGCATTGTGGGAAGTACTGTACTAATGTCAGAATTACTGACTATAACGTCATATCATTTTTAATGAGAACATTAGTGGTAGTGTGTATTTCAAAGGTCCATAAGTCTGTGTACTACAGTTCAAGGACAGAGTATTCTGTGTCATGTTTACATCCTCCCAAACATTGTATCACACTCTCTCCCACAAGCAGCAAATTCCCCAAAGTTCATTCAATTAGTGCAACAAACGTTAGAACAAATTCCTGTACTTAAAATTACCAGAAATGTTATCTTCTTTTTCTTACTTGAATAGTCTCCATATTTGTTCATTTGTTTGCAGCACAATCTGACTTCATAGTGTACACTTAGCTTCTCTTGTCTTAAAAGGCTTTTCCCGTCACTATTTGCTCTGAACACCTTGTGCTTTCTTATGCAAGCCGTTTGTCAGTTTAAGCGATGAGCTTAAGCGCTTCTATCTATATAGTCTCACAGCCAGCGGTGAGGATTGACAACCCAGATACAATTTACAGAAATTCTTACAGTACTATGCAAAGTCAGGATTTATATGTAATTATTTGTAATTATATATAATTTACTGCACATTTTTAAATAAAATATAGTAACAGCTACACCGATTATAGCATCTGACATCTGTAATTATCAAAATGTTTCCTACAGAGAAAAACATGCAGCTATCTTTACAAAGTTAGCTCCTATTCTGTTATAGTGGGGTCTATTCATAAAGCAGTAAAAAGAGTGAAGAAGTGAGCCAGTGGAGAAGTTGCCCATGGCAACCAATCAGCTTTTAAGTAACATTTGTCAAGTGCATTCTATAAAATGATACATAGCAGCTGATTGGTTGCCATTGGCAATTTCTCCACTAGCTCACTCCTTCACGCTTTCCACTGCTTCATAAATAGACCTATAAGTGTTCCTGATGAACTTTCAAGAATATACCACTGTGAGATGAGAGTTGGCAATTTGCCAATGGGCTGGCTATGGTCTTGCCTATGGATACCCGTGCTTAGGATGCTGGCGGTCACAAGACTGACAGTGGCATCACCTGGTTTGTAAGTATGCTAACCCTCTCCCCCCTAACCCTCCCTTCCTGCAGCCTATACCTAACCCTCTCTTCTTGCAGCCTAACCATAACCTCCCCTCCCCCCCCCCTACCCGTCCCAAGTCTAACCCTAACCCTTCCCGTGAGACTTACATTAGGGATGTTGACTTCGGGACGCCAGCGTCAGGATTGTAATGGGTGTTGGGATTCCAGTGCCGGCCTTCGTCGGGAAGCCATCTACATCCCTTGCCAAATTATACCTAAGTTCACTGGCAATTATTTTCTTACTTATTCTGGAATATTTACCACTGACCAATACATTATACTACTGTATGTAACATCAAGTAACTAAACAACAGCTTTTTCTTAATTACAAATAAACAACAGTTAAACAATGATTGATTGTGTAAGATATGCTTCCCCCGCCAACCCCCCATCCCCCTTTCCAAATGTTTTATTATTTGATAGAACCACCTTCAGCTGCATTAATACCTACATACGTTTAAAAAAGCATTTCAGGGTGATTGTGAAACCAACACCTATTAGCGCAACTTAAAGTCAACGTGTACTATTACTTATGGTTTTTTGAGTAATTGATAATGAAGTTATAAAACAGTGCACATTGTTATTGCTGTGAAATCTATACCATTATTTTATTCTCCCGGGAGATTGTTGTAATTTTTACACATTGTATACAAATAAATGTTTTTTAATTTATCTGATTGTCAAGCGCCACTTGTTATTTGTTGGTTAGAACGTGTACTGCTCCGCCTGAGAAGGGTGTAATAAAATTGACTTACATACAAATATAAACGAGCCTTATACAGGTATATTGGCCATGAAAAAAGTTATTTGAAAATGCATGTAGCCATAGGGATCATTGTGTCTTTAAATCAAAGCAGGAAAATTACACCGATGATCCCATTTGATTGTATACATCTTTGGTTTAATTTTTTTTTACAAGTATATAACAGGTACATAATTGGGGGTAAGGTCCAATCAGAGAGATGGCTAGGCTCTTCGGGGAGTCAGTGAGATTACTGCTATTTCAGGGAGTCTCTCTCCACTGTATCTCTCTAAGGCAGGCTTTTTCAACCAGTGTGCCGTGGCACAATAGTGTGCCGCGTCCAGTTGCAAGGTGTGCCGCGGAGCCAGAGCAGCTTCCTGCACCTTCAGAGTGAACTGCTGGCCTGGGCTCTTCTTAGAGGATCAGTCATGCCCTGGTCGTGACCTATGCCTTGAAGACGCGGTAGTGTGACATCATAGGTCACAGCCACCACGTCTCACCACCCAGCCAGCCCACACATACACATACACATACACATCTTCCAGTTCCCACCCGCATACAAAACTTTCCCTGCTCACCACATCCACTCCTGCCCGACCGCCCGCTGCTCAGTATTTGCTGTCCACTATGAACAACCCCCAAAACTGAAGGACAGGGAGGAGGTTAGCTGACAGATAGGGGCTAATATTAGTTATCTTATTTCTCCTGTGGGGAACAATAGGATGTATGTGGGGATCAAAAGGATTTATGGGGGGGAACAATGTGAATAATTTAATAGGATTTATGTGGGGAGCAATGTGATATATTTTTCTGTGTAGGCCAATGTATGTGTGGATTTTTATTTACTGTGAGGGCCAATGTGTGTATGTTTTTTTCCATGGAGAACTGATGGTGTGCCTTGGCAATTTTAAAATATTGTTTGGTGTGCTGCAAGTAAAAAAAAAAGGTTGAAAATCACTGCTCTAAGGCTTGCTAATGTTTATTTAATGCTAGTAATATGTAGCACTGCTCACGCTGCACCAATATCTGTGCCACGTCTACACTACTGCCCCAACTGTCCCGATTTTCGCGGGACAATCCTGTGTTTTTGGGACCATCCCACGGTGGGGGAGGGGCAGTTGGGAGGCACCTGTCACTCATTGCCCTGTGGTGAATAGACGCTGTGTGCATGCGCACCCATGAGCTGGCCACGTCTGTTGATGGTGTGGAAGTGCAGCGGCACGCTGTCCTGTACATGCTGCAGCATCCAGGTAAGATGTTGCGCTGCGCTGCAGTGCGTGTGGATAACATATCTGCAGCATCCAGGTAAGACGCTGCGTTGTGTCTGCATGTGCGCTCAGGAATTGCCATCACTAGTACTAGTAAGGGCCCCCACAAATTCATTGTCCCTAGGCCCCCAGAAGCATAATTGTATCCAGGCAGTCATTCCTATGCTACATCTTGCAAATTTGTGACTTAAATACACAGGCCTTGAGGCTAAATGTATTTGTTATACATAATGCATAAAATGTGCAAAAATGACCTTTGGAAAATCTTACACATAAAGTAAACACAATCCTGCTGATTAAGCCATTTTCAATGTTTTAACATCTATTGCTCAAAAGGCATTAGCAATACTCTTATCGGGTGGTCTTCAGGTTGCCGGCGGCCGGGCTCCCGGGGACCACCATACCAGCGCCGGAATCCCGACCACCAGCATACCGACATCTTTTCTCCCTCTTGGGGGTCCACAACCCCCCTGCAGGGAGAATAGATAGCGTGGCGCTGCCCGCAGCGTGGCGAGCGCCGCGAACCCACAAGGGGCTCGTTGGTGCTTGCCCAGCTGTTGGTATGCCGGCGGTCAGGATCCAGCGCCGGTATGCTGGTTGCTGGGAGCCTGACCGCCGGCATACCATACTACACCCCTCTTATATGGGGTAGAATATTTCTCATAGCCTGCAGACACTATTATAAATGCTGCCAGAAAGCGTCCTGGCTGATGACCTGGTCTACCACACAGGAGAGCGTGGGAGTATCATTTCAAGTCTCCTCAGTTTAAAGCTGTGCTACCACCTAAAGTCATGAACAGTTTTACTCAGTACTCTTAAATGAATGCAGACAGATTGACCAACAAATAACTGCCAGGGACTATGTGACACACTCCTGGTTTTCAATCTTTATTATGTGCTTTTGTGTAATCTAGAACTAGAAGCCCAAGTCCAGTTATCCGGTTCCAGTGCGCAGGAGCCAATAAGCACATAACTGGTGAATGGTGCGGGGCAGAACTGTAATGCTCCACTCCCCTCCTGGCTGGATGTGCAGTATACAAATTGGCATACAGTATTTTAAATAGTATTTTTAATGGAAAAAACTTAAGCAAATAAAGTACTTTTTTTATTAATAATAAAATTTGCTTTGTCACACAATTAGCAGAGAGCATCTTTTTACTTGTAAGAAAACTATCTTTTCAGGTATTTACAAAGAAAAAGTCATTGGGGCAGCAGAACAATTCTTGGCTCTCAGGTTATACAGACGGCAGCAGTTCCAGTATTATTACCATTAGAAAGACCAGTTATGTACAAGGGAGCATATACCTATTGACTCTCGCAGGCGTACTGGAACCAGATGCCTGGACTTGGCTTCAAGTTCTAGATTTTACAAAAATAAAAAATCAAGATTTCTAAAAAAAATAAGTATATAATGGAGAGAATAAAAGAATAATGCCCCATTGAAAGCTATCACTACTGTATGTCTAATGCTCACAGGGTTTACAGCTTTCTAGCTTTTGATAAATAGAAAATGCAGGAACAAAAATTCTGGGCAATCCAGTACCTTTCCACAACTAAAAGAAACACAGGTCCTAGTGCACGGAGCTGTTCACCCCCATCAACATCCGGTATCCAGTCAGATGGTCGGCAGGAACCATGGCGGCATTCATAATGTCACATGTCATCTGTCGACACATCATGATAACTGTCGACACATCATACCACACCTGTAAAAGCAGTGTAGTTTCAAGAGAGGAGGAGGCCCATGTGTAAATTCCGTCTGGGCCCCCTCCTCTCTAGCCGTCAGCGCTGTAGACTCTGGGCACTAGAGGACCATAGCGCTGTCCCAGAGTCTAGTGTCGCACCATTTTCCTGGTGATTTCTGCAGCGCTGTTGCTGCCGATGCAGGCCCCTCTAGTATACAGTAAGTATTGAAAAAAAGGGGCCCGTGTGCACCGCACACACTGCATCCATTATAAATACACCAGTGCGTAAACGCCTGGTGCTCTCTCAAAGTACACAGAACTAAATAAATGGCTTCATAGCAGTTCAGTGATAATGTAATGATAATGAAATAGAGCTCTTCAATTAGCTGCATAAGCAACATTCCAGTTCAGCTCCTGTACTTTCAAAGCCTGGAGAACAAGCATTTCTATGAACAGATCACTCGTCAAAACCAGGGTGGTTAGCTGGAGAGAGATGTTTATTGTTTCCCTGAAACTCTTTGTGAACAAGTTACATTTTCATAAAAAGATTGTAACCCTGATTTAGGGTTTAAACAACACTTATACTGAGGTAGTTATAATATGGTGACTAAAATGGAGTATAAGCATATATATTATTCATATAAAAGTTAATGGATGTTGTAATACTGTATGCATGTTTTGAGGTAAATAATACAGTTCACATATATGTAATTGTATATACATTGATGTAAATGTAGTGGTGAATACAATGAAGGCTTATTTTATGGTTTCACAGTGTATCTAAAGGGTTAATGTCCTTGTGCTCCTAACTGTCAATCACCTAGTGGGGTGATTGCCAGTGGGCGGGGCATCACCTCAGAGTGGGTCATGTGACTACTAGAGAGGGGTGGAGAGGTGCTGTGAGTGTAGCTGAGGGAGAGACTGCATATCCCTTGGTGAGAGGACATAGTTTTTTGCTGCTCCGGCCGTCGCCCGCATTAGAGCTGAGCGGTATACATTGCGGCGGCCGGAGGGGGCTTAGTGTGTGTAGCCAGAACAGGGCTTCCTTACTGTAAAGGTGGTGACAGCAGCATTGAGACTCAGAACTGTTCATAGAACCCGGCATTAGCGCTAGTCACCTCACCCAGCAGTATTGGAAGGGCGCACCTATGACAGGGAGACAGAGAGGGTTCCTCCTATTACCGGCACAGACTCTGACAGCCACAACAAAGAAGCCAGGACCAGCAGCAGAGGCTCCATTCTGTGTGGCTGTAAGTGTAAGGGAGGAGTCGGGGGAGCATCCTGCAGCAGCATCACTAGATCGTAGAAGTGTGAGTGCATAATCCAGCCATTTATATTACCCCTACACTAAGCACAGCAAGCCATAGGTGACTATTGTACATAGTCAATTTCATATTGGGACTAAGGACTCCAGGGCTAGGCCGCAATAATGGCTATTAAGCAGGAGGATAGTAATGGGTCACAGTAGTCAGAGTGACCTATAATGACAGTTCCATGTATGGCTTAATCATAGTGCTAAGGAGAAGGTAGAAAGCACTGGGTATATATATGTAACAGGAGGAGTGGAGTGAAACTTGAACTGTTTAACGCTTCATAAATAGTTTTAAAGCTCCCCCATATATCAGCATCACATCAGTCAAAGGAGAGCCAGAGACATTGTTCCGCAGCGCTAAATAGAAAGTAACACCCTAAAGCTGCCACCTAATGTGTGTATTTATGCCCCTGAATTAGCAGAATTAGAGGCAAGGACAGTAAAGGTAGCCATACTACAGTGACATTGGATGGATGTTAAAGCCTCTTAGCCACAAAGGATTAGACTATCATCCCGATTCAAGGACTAGCTTGTGGCACTTTAATACAACTGTGTTATATGTATATTCGTGAACCCGTAAGAAGGACTGACACGTAAGAGACTATTAGTTTTAAAGTTAAAGGATTTGAGTTCGCTGTGACTATGATAAGAGAAACCATCTCTTGCAGATATATTTAATATAGACTCATCCTAAGAGACAACAATAATTTGAGGCATACAGGAATCGAAAAGCTATATATGCTCTGAAATATAGAAAGCATCAGCTACTTCAAATGGACACAAGGACGCAGCATAACAAAGGTTTATCATACCAGCTTCTTAGGAGTTTACTTTAATACTGGACAACTACGGTAACATTTTTACTGAGGAAAGGATACAGATTCCTTGGTAATCAACTGTTGATGTTACTATCTATGAGCTAAATAGATACTTTCTGTTATCTGCCAAGGAGGAACTATAAGTAACCTTATAGGAGAAAGTAATCGCTACCATAAGTAGACTGAGCCAAACATCTTTCTCTTTAACTGAAGGGAGAACTGATAGTTGATACTAAAACATAGTGTCAGACATTCTGTATTAACTGCTGTTATTTTTAGGAAGTTTATGGGCCCTTATAGTGCACTATCATATTAAGAGTACCCGGGTCACTCTAACACCTAAGGGTGTCTTGAAAAGAAAAAGGATTTGTTGTATTGCATGCAGGTACTGTGTATAGGCCTAATTGACAGGGGGTTAGCATGGATTAATGACTTAAAGGGGAATGTGTAATTGATGAAATGTTATTGTATACTTAATCCATTTGGTACTGGTCATTAAAGTGTTATACTTTCCAGGTGTGTCTGGTCCGTCTGGAAGTTGATCTGAAGATCCAGGAAGAAAGAGACAGGTATATTAGATAATATATCTATGATATAAGGGAATCATCCCCTAAGAATAGAGATCAGGCTTACTCAAGCAAGCCTTAACGGTAGTTAAATACTACACATAGCTTGAGTGGAGGCACAGCTATTAGGTAACCATCCCTTAATAGAATACATAGACAGCTCTCGTTCAAGGTATTGAGGGTAGGGTTACAAGATGTTTTGTTTTACTTTCCTGTTCAGGAAACAATATTTACTATTTTTAACATTCTTCTGAAAAGATCCACTGACAATGAAATATCGTTCTCATGGTTACCAATGTGAAATACATTTTTTCTCCGCTTGGTAAAGCATTGCACTCAGAACCTAGTGCTACTTTCACATTGCTTAATACACGCCATAATATTCTTCATTGTGTCTCACTGACTTAAAATACTTGAGAAAAACATCCAAATGGCAGAGATGTAGTCCTGGTCTGGATTTGAAGTCATGACCACAAGGCTGTGTTTAAAAAAAACATACTAACCGCTGTGCTACCATGCTACCACTTTAGAGACTGTTTATAAAAGCAGAACTTGTTTACATAAAGAAGGAATTGCACAACTTTTTTAATCTTAAAGCTGTGCTATATCTATAGCAGTATATACAGTATTCATGTTTTCTTCTATCTGTGTAATGTTTGCTCTGGATTTTATATTATGATATCACAAAAAAGCTGTATCAAAATAACAAACTAATAGTAATAATAATAATAATAATAATAAATATCAGAGGACACACAGGCATAAATACTGCCACCTCATGAGCTATATTAAATCCCAGGCTAAATCTAGAAGTTGGTGCTTTCATAGAATGCTTGCTTACTATTTATAATAAGATTTGCATGTGTATCTTTGTATTTATAGCAAAATTGATTATATTTTCCAAATTTGCATGAGCCATGTAGTATCAAAACTTTTATTAATTTTTTTAAATTATTATTATTATTTCTAATGGTATCTATAATAATGTAAAATGCTTTGCAAGTAAAGGGTTAATATTTGATGGCTTCATTATATGTTGTGAACTGAAGGGGAAACGTTCATGAATGCTGTGTAATTGCAGCCTTGGACAGATCACCTGCTGGATATTTACGTGAAAGAAAACCAGAGGCACTGTGGAATGAAAATCCCCCTGGCAAGTTTGCAGAACAACTATGGACACGCTTTATTGATGCTAACCAATACCTCACAATGGCATACCTTATATAGTTGTTAAGGTGTCTGTATGAATAATACTTAAAATAAGCCCAAAACACTGGCAGAGTCTTAATATAACATTTAAAGGGTGTACATGTATATGTATATATATATATAAAATATAAAAATATATATATGTGTATTTGTGTATGATACTGTGTGTGTGTGTGTGTGTGTGTGTGTGTGTGTGTGTGTGTATGACACTGTGTGTGTGTGTGTGTGTTGTTAAGTTGCCGGCAGTGTCGGACTGGGGAATAGAGGGCCCACCGGGGGAATGCAGTGTTAGGAGCCCATGTTTAGGGGTGTGGCCAGTCTGCAGAGGGGGTGTGGCCTGCCACCTTATTGGTTTGACTAACCATTAGAGAGTGCAACGTCTGGGCCCCTTCATAAATATATACAGTAAATTCAGCTGCTGCGTGTATGATAATGTACCAGATTAATAACAGATTAATAACAGCAATGCACTGTAGAAAATACACCACGGTCCAGTATAAGGTAACATATGTATAATGTATAATTCAAGTGCATAGTCTAGAACCTGATCCTTAGAGCAGGAGGTGTGCTCCCAGGCAGTAGGGCCCACTGGTGGTTTCCTCTGTTCCCCTGTGGGCCAGTCCAAGCCTGGGTGCCGGTAGGAAGAATACTTAAAATAAGCCCAAAACACTGGCAGAGTCTTAATATAACATTTAAGGGGTGTATATGTATATTTATGTGTGTGTATGTATATATATATGTGTGTGTGTGTGTGTGTTTGTTGTTAAGGTGTCGGTATGAATGATACTTAAAATAAGCCCAAAAGCACTGGCAGAGTCTTAATATAACATTTAAGGGGTGTATATGTATGTGTATATATATATATGTGTGTGTGTGTGTGATACTGTATATGTGTGTGTGTGTGTGTGTGTGTGTGTGTGTGTATGATACTGTATATGTGTGTGTGTGTGTGTGTGTGTGTGTGTAAACAGACACAATTTTTTAGCGTGTCTAAAATAATTAAAATCTCTGAAATTCATAATGAATTGCTTAGATTATAATTTTTATTCCACCAATTCTGTCTATTGCTACAGGTAATTGAGTTAATTGTCCCTATAGAAATGTAAGCCCTTCTATATGCCGGTGAGATGTGGAGCCTGATTCTGAGTTGCATGCTGTGGCGCCCATGTGTGCATCATCTGTCATTGTACAGCCGCACGTCTGCAGGAGCAGGGGTACTGAAGCTGGGCACACACCTGTACGATGTTGACTACGCATTCCCGCGGATCGTTAGCCCCATCTTCTGGCCGGCCCTACTGCAGAAGATATCACCAGCGAACCAGTGCTGTTTAAATAATTCTTTGCGGTTGTGCAACACCAACCACATAAGAATCAGGTCCAAAATGATGTGAATGCGTTGCATTTCCTCTGAAGAACTGTAGGCCAAGATCCTCTGTGATCTTGTTGTGTCACATGAAGAACGCATCATGATGCATCTTGATCCAGTTGTAACACAGACTAGTCACCTGAATAATTAAATATTGCACCATTGATGTTTAAGTTGTAGCTGCTAAAAAAAGTACCAGCATTATATTCTCCACGTTGCATTGAAACAATTACACGTTTGTTTGATATTTGAAGTGTAGCTCTTCTTTTTTCTGTGTCACATCACGAGCTGAGATCGGCCTGGCTTTCGTATAGATTGGCTCATACTTTGGGTCTAATGCTTTCATGTTTTTCTGATATAATATATACATGTAGAAAATAAGTGGCTGTGCTCATCTGCCAACTCTTAATGCCAAGCACAGGGTGCATATGATTTTAATGTAAAAAAATTTTTGTTCCTTTTTATTGGGTATTAGTGTAGATTAATATTTTTTTAAATTTTTGTTAGAGTAGAATAGTATTTACTTCTCAAGATGGTCAGATTCTTTTAAAGGGGTTTTAATAGTAATGTAGGGGTATTATATTGTTTATATATACGGCTTACTACTTGCCTTTTTAACATTATGCATGTAGGTATATTTTAGTTTTCTAATTCTAGTTTTCATATCTCACTACAGCATAACTACAGAATTCCTATTTTTTTTTTACTATTTTGAAATGTTGCATTATGTTTTACATAACGGCATGTGCGCAAAACACCTTCTTTTTATGTCATTTTCAGCAGCTGTTGTGTGTGGGCAAGAACACTTGTTTTTAGATTTTACAGGTAGCTTTAACTTAGTGTTGGTGCACTTGTTGGTGGCTCCATGCTTGGTATTTGCTCTGTGCCTCTACTGCTGTAAAATTAGCTTTCATGCTAATAGTTAGAATGATGTGCTGCCATTTGCTTCATGCTCTGACAGTGTTTCTTACTGTATCTTGTCCCCACTTTCACACTGTAACATCTGGCAGGGAGGGGTTTGAGGGACACCACAAAACATTATTGAAAGAGTTTTATTGATTTTGTTTTATTTTGTTCTGCAATCAAGCATTTGGAAAACAATCTCTAGAAATCCTGTGTTTGCCTCTGAAAGTAGCCTGACAGTTTGTAGAACTCCTGACCAGGGCTGCCAAGAGTTCTTTTGGGCTCTGTCACTAGTGGGGTATGTCCAAGCATAGGGTGCAGGGCCATGCACATGATAAATTCTGAGACACCATTTACATGCTGAAGGAATGTGCTGCCACATCATCTGGTAGACGTAACAGCCCCTCCTTGGCAGCACATCTTGGTGATCCTGTGCCTGCTCAGGGTTGCATTGGCCCACAGTGAAAATCCCCAGTAGTACCTGGTTTGTTTGTATGAAACTACACCAAGATTAGGATCCTGCCAACCAAAGTTTATGGTCCTGACACACCCCTGTTTATATAGGACCCCTGTTCTTTGCATGTCCTCTCTAATTGTTGGCCAAGTCCCTCTGTGGTGGCTGGCCACACACCGTCTGGTGAGTGGCCACACCCCTTAAGCTTGGCCCCTACCACTTTATTGCCTAGTGGGCCCTTCATGAAATTGTTATACCTTACTTAATGGGTTTTTATTTCTGTATTTTTTTTTTTTTACTTATTATTTGCTTTAACTTCAACAAGCATTGTGTGTATTTTACCAAAACCCAGAGTCAAGTGTGCAAAAGTTGTGACCATTGCTGAACTAAGGTTTACATATTAATGACTGTGATATACGCATTCCTGTATATGTACCATGAAAGGTATGTTTTGTATTAAAGAAAAAGTAATAGAAACTAAAGATTTAGCAGAGCACAGTCCTCCTACAAAGCAGATTGTGAGTGTGTGCAGCATATAAATAATTACACTCTATAGGCTGTACAAAGGCATTGTGATTGATTTATATTTTGTGAGACTGCTTCAGTTGTTTTTTCTGTTTTATGGAGATTGTTAACTGAAGACCAAAGACGTTCTAATGAATTGCAGCATGTTACAAAGATGCAGTTCCAAATTTCCCTAGTCAGGGACCAAGTGTTTTATAGATTCCCTAAATAAAAATATTACGGCCACATACCCACACTTAGATAGATAGATAGATAGATAGATAGATAGATAGATAGATAGATAGATAGATAGATAGATAGATAGATATTAATACAAATATATTAAGTTTACTTATATATAACACACAAATATTCCAAATCTTGCGCTTTAAACTTGGGAGCAAAACAGACATAGTAAGAGGGCCCTGCTCGCAAGCTTACTGTAATAGGGAAAAAGGCTTTAATACACAAAGATATGTGCTACAAATTGCATATTGGTCCAGTCAAGTTGCAGAGGTTCTTGGTGGACTCTATGATCCAGTCACACAGCAATGCTGGCCTAGGGTAAGTTATGATTTATAAAAAAACATGTATTCCCATGGATGGGTGGGTAGCGGTCTCAGCTCATTGTTTTGCCCAGGGCCTTCAATGCTGTTAACATGGCTCTGCCTACAGTTATCACTCGCACACCCCTAGTTATGGCCCTGAATGTACATCAGATATACTTACACCCAACTAAGTCATAAGCACAATAGAAGATTTTACTAATTTATTTTTATAGTTAAAAACTAATTTGATATTGGGTTTGATTTAAATAAAAAAAATCTATAATAGTTAATGGTGGGAATTCAAATGTTATCGCCCCTGATCCAATATCTAAAGTGATGGGAGGTCGCAGGGGGCAATATTAATTTGATGCCCCCATTGCGCAGATCACACCCATTAGTGTCGGGTTAAGCCATGTAAAGCGGCTAAACCCGACTAAACTAATAGGCGCGATCAGGAAAAGTTTCGTTTGGGCGTCCAAATGGATCACTTAATACAGATTTCAGCTCGTCACCCCCGGCGGGTGCAAGCTAAAATGTTGACGCCGGCAGCCGATCAGACCCGAACAGAGCTATAGTATATTTGAATATCTCCACTGGGTGCCATCTAGTGGCTGCCGGTGTCAATATGATTTGAATCTCGCCCAATGTGTTCCTTCTCATGATCTAATAGATGTTGCTAAGAAAAAAAAATTTTGTAAAATAAGCATTACCCGCTATATAATACACAATGTGACAACAAGCAGGAAGGAGTTGGGTGGATTCAAGTGACAGTTCAGAGAGCCATATTCAGCCCCAGGGCTGCTTGTTATCCTTACCCACAAGTGATATGCTGACAGACGGGTCTGCCGTACTAGCAATAATACAAATGCCTCTGTACTAGACTCAGCCTATCTTAATCTGCCCTTTCCCTCCCTTGTTCTGCCTTTTCTGTAATAAGGAGGTGCAGGTGGCAGAATCAAACAAATCAGTATATACTTGTAAGTGTATGACTTCTTTTGTGCCTATGGGGGTAATTCAGAGTTGATCGTAGCAGGAAATTTGTTAGCAGTTGGGCAAAACCATGTGCACTGCAGGTGGGGCAGATATAACATTTGCAGAGAGAGTTAGATTTGGGTGGGTTATATTGTTTCTGTGCAGGGTAAATACTGGCTGCTTTATTTTTACACTGCAATTTAGATTTCAGTTTGAACACACCCCACCCAAATTTAACTCTCTCTGCACATGTTATATCTGCCCCCATGCAGTGCACATGGTTTTGCCCAACTGCTAACAAATTTGCTGCTGCGATCAACTCTGAATTAGGCCCTATGTGCTGTATGAAGAAGTGTATTTTATATCAAACCAACTGGAATAGACTGAACAAAGCAAAGTCCCCACCCCCAACCCCTCCGCCCCCATGTGTATGCTCTGGATCAGGTCGTATGTCTTTCTTTTTGCAGATAATGCATTTATGTATGAGAATGCCTTGGCATGACCTGGATTTAGGGAGTGCCCCAGTGGGAAGGCATTGCTAAGCACTCACATTTTCATATCTATCAATGCACCCATGGAAATCAGGATGTGTTACAGGGATGAATTCCATAAGCATAAAACTCTGTTATGTACATTGCCAAAAAAGCAAATCCATCAATTAATATTTTTGGCAGAACGCACAGGGGATGAATTGATAGCTGGCGCAAAGCATATATTACATTTAAACCATGCAGGGCAAATAAACGTCCACAATGAAGCCATCCTTCTAGATCATATATTGCATTGGTTTTCATTTGCTTTTTCTGTAGAGGGCAGTGAAAAATAAAATATTTTGGAGACATAAAATGTGAACGATCTCGTCAATTCCCACTGAATCCGTTATATCATAAAGAAATATCCATTTTGTGCAATGTGTACAGATGCCTGGCAGTTATCCAGGCTATACTATACTGCTATATATGGATGGCTTTGTTATCCAAGTTTGTCTTAGAGAATCACTGCCAAGACAATCAACAGTACCAATTGTTCAGGAGGTTTTTCGCTTTTTTTCATTTAGTAAACTGTGAGTAGGATTTATGATGGGGGAAAAACTATAAATCAATAGGTAACCCCAACTGTATTCCTTGTTCTGTTATCTCTGGATGGTAATATTAAAAGAAAATAAATGAAAAATGCTAACTCAGTGCATTTTTCAGTGTATAAATATTGCTCAAAGAGCATTCGCCCTCTGAGCAATATTTATACACACTTTTGTTTTGTCTATTTATTTATTTATTTATTTTGAAATTATTAACTTTTGTTCCGCAGGTGTAATTGAAAGCTATAGTCTAACCCTTAATTATTTCACTGCGCATGTTTGAAGCATTTTGCCAGGTTGCTTATATGCATATCCCTGGAGACTGGAATGGTGAATCGGTCAGTTTACTCTTACCTCTGCCGGACTTAGTATTGCTGACTTATTATTGCTAAATTAAAGCAGTAGCAGGTTTCCTATTACTGCCTAATAGCCCTTGATTAAGAGCAAACCCAACTAAAGGGTGCTAATTTGTACTTGGACCCACCATATTGCAATGCGTGCCATGAAAGTATGTACTAATTTGTATGTGTAACATGAATAGTGAGCAGATTTCTTTTTATGCTAATATTCAGAGTTGAATCCATCCAACTCAGTCTTTCTGCACACATATAATTCCTCTTTTCCACTAAAGTCCTGGGTCTGACCCAGGATTTCGAACTTGGTTCCAAACCAGGTCAGACCCGAGACAACCCCTTTCACACTGCAGCTCTGGCCCGAGTTATGCCCAGGTCGGCACTGTTTACACTGCACACGGGTGCAGCGCCAGTGTTTGGAGATTATGTCATCTACTTGCGCCAGGAAAGCGTCTCTCCCCGTGCAGCTCACCTGGGTCCTTCCTGTGTAAAATCCTGCTAGGTACCCGGGAAGGATTACCAGGTAACTGGACCCTGGTGGAATTTCTTTTGACAAAAATCCCAGGTTGTTGCATGTTCATTTGCAATAACCTAGGATTTTCAAGTCAGTGGAAAAGGGGTCTAAGTCGAAGCACAATATGATATTACCAAAATGCACCTTCTAGCTGGATTGACTCTCTTTTGAGTCCTCACATCTATAGAACACAGGCACTGCTCTATAATATTGTAAGTCCTCACATCTATAGAACACAGGCACTTCTATAGATGTGAGGACTCACTCATTATAGAGAAGTGCCTGTGTTCTATAGATGTGAGGACTCACAATATTATAGAGCAGTTCCTGTGTTTTATAGATGTGAGACTCACAATGTTAGAGCAGTGTTTGTGTTCTATAGATGTGAGGACTCACAATGTTATAGAGCAGTGTTTGTGTTCTATAGATGTTAGGGCTCACAATATTATAGAGAACACAAACACTGCTCTATAATATTGTGAGTCCTCACATCTATAGAACACAAACACTGCTCTATAACATTGTGAGTCCTCACTTCTATAGAACATAGGTACTGCTCTATATAGTATTGTGAGTCCTCACATCTATAGATCACAGGTACTACTCTATAACACTGTGAGTCCTCACATCTATAAAACACAGGAACTGCTCTATAACATTGTGAGTCCTCGCATCTATAGAACACAGGTACTACTCTATAACATTCAGAGCCGGCCCTAGCCAATATGATGCCCTAGGCAAGATTTTGGCTGGTGCCCCCTAGCACCACCGCTGGTGTCGCCTCAGACCTTGCACCCCCTATATTTTAACCCCAATTCCAATTACGCCACACAGTACTGCAACTTTATTTACATATGATCATGCAATAGTGCTCATAATTCATATTACATCCCACAGTATTATCACTTTACTTTATAAACGTTACTCCTCACAGTAGAGCCCCTTATTCACATTACATCACACTGAATTGCTCCTTATTCACATTACACCACACCCTATTGCTTTTTATTCACATTAGATGACACAGTAGTGCCTTTTCTATACGCAACGCCACATAGTAGAGCACCTTATACACATAATGCCACACATTAGTAATGCATTTATACACATTCCACACAGTAATGCCCCTTACACATATGAGACACCTTATTAATGTCCTTATAAACATAATGCGCCACCTTACACATTATGACAACCTTCATTAATGCCCTTTTGCACATAATGTCCCTTACACATATGCCGCACATTATTAGTGCCCCTATACACATAATGACACACATAGTGCCCCCTACACATTTGCTGCACATTACTAGTGCCCTTATACACATAATGACACACATACAGTAGTACCCTGTTACACATATGCCGCACATTATTAATGCCCTTATACACATGACACACATAGTGCCCCTTACACATGTGTTGCACATTATTAATGCGTTTTTACATGACACACATAATGCTCCTTACACATATTTCGAACACTACTGCACAACCAACCCACTCACATGCACACAGCAATCACACTGCCACTAACACTGTGACCTCTGCCTCTGCTTGGATACAGATGTGTCCTCATAAATCTTGCCTCAACGCTAATGTCGAGCACCTTTTTTATGAAAATCCATATTATTTGCATTGCTATGTAGCTAGGATGCACAAGCAGCTTCTGCTGAATAAAATGATATGCAGCATGCCTATATACTGTGTGAGACTGTGGCTGTATCTGCATATGAAATGCTACACACAGAATATAGGCATGCTGCATATCATTTTAATCAGCAGAAGCTGCTGATGCCCCTAGGCATATCAAATGCCCTAGGCAATTGCCTAGTTTGCCTATGCCTATGGCCGGCTCTGATAACATTGTGAGTCCTCACATCTATAAAACACAGGAATTGCTCTATAACATTGTGAGTCCTCACATCTATAGAACACAGGAACTGCTCTATAATATTGTGAGTCCTCACATCTATAGAACACAAACACTGCTCTATAACATTGTGAGTCCTCACATCTATAAAACACAGGCACTGCGCTATAACATTGTGAGTCCTCACTGTTACGCACACCAGTGCTAACAGGAGTATACCGGTGTATGAACAGAGAGGGAAGCGAACAAAACGAACTCACAGACAGTATAACATAACATACATAGGAGGTGATGCAATAACTAATAAACACAAAGTGAACGGAGAAGCCCAAAGGCTCAGGAATTGGGTGTCTCCCTAGTGTCAGGAATGCTCAGATGGAATAGAGCGGACAATGAAGCAATGTGTAGTGATTTAACATGTGGAGCACCTAAAATTATGTTGCTAAGAGCAACAGAAAAAACCCCAAAGGGTTACCAACGGGTGTGGGAATAAACTCCTTGGTCAGAGATAGAAATATAGACACAAGGAGAGTATCCACAATCCTAACCCCCACTTGCAGGGCACAGGTTCAGCTTACTGCCACTAAACTGACACCTGGACGCCCTGCACAGTGAGGGAGGATTAAGCAAGCAGGTCTGAGAGTACAGCCGCAAACCTGCTGGGTTCACAGAATAGCAAAAGAACCCCAGCAGGTCAAACAACTGACTCCAGTCTTACTGCTAGGTCCAGATTGGCAGAATGAAGTACCGAATCCCAAGGCCTATTCGCAGTAAGCAACAAGTAAATACAAAGTCACACAGTACTAGCTAACTCTCTGGAACTGACTAACAAACAAAGATTCAGCAGCATTTGCCTAGCCTGAGAGGATGGTTTATATAGCAGGTGCTGTCCACGCCCCACTCAGACCTCACAGACTGTGAGCACAAAACCAGCGCCGGATTCCCTGCCGTGCACAGAGCCTGTAACCACTACACAGTAAAAACCCGGACCAAGGTATCAGCTGCGCTCAGGTTACTTAGCTAACACTTGCCTCCCGGTTGCCATGGCGACGTGGCAGCACAGAGCAGGAGATCCTAACAGTACCCCCCCTCTGACGAGGGGTCAAAGAACCCCTACCACCGGGTTTATCGGGGAACTGCGAGAAGAAAGAGCGTATCAGTCTGGGGGCATGAAGATCACAACTGCGCACCCACGACCGCTCCTCCGGGCCATACCCCTTCCAGTGCACCAAAAATGACAGCCGACCCCGAACCATCTTGGAGTCAAGAACCTTTTCAACCACAAACCTCTGACCCCATATCAGAAGAGGAGAAGGTCTTCCACTGGAAGAAGGATTACTAACCGCCAGTTTTAAAAGGGAACAATGAAATGTTTTATTGATATCCAATGAACGGGGCAGATCTAACTGAAATGCCACCGGATTGATAACCCTGGTGATCTTATAAGGGCCGATGAACCGGGGGCCTAACTTATGAGATGGCTGTCTCAACTTCAAATTCTTGGTGGACAACCAGACGAAGTCTCCTAATTTGAAGCTGCAGGGTCTTCTCCGCTTATCAAAAACCCTTTTGGTCACTAATGACACAGACACAAGGGCTTTCTTCACTTTCCTCCAAATACCCCTAAGGACCGAAACAACAGAGGAACCACCAGGCGTGGAATCCAGGGGGTCAAAAGAATTGGCCTTAGAATGATGCCCATACACACAAAGGAAGGGAGAGATCCCTGTAGCAGAGTGAGCCGCGTTGTTATAGGCAAACTCCACCATGGACAGATGAGCAACCCAGTCAGTATGACACTTGGAGACATAACACCTGAGGAACTGCTCCAAGGACTGGTTCACCCTCTCAGTCTGCCCATTAGACTGTGGATGGTAGCCTGACGACAAGCTCACAGAAATCTGGAGATCAGAACAAAATACCCTCCAGAATTTGGCCACAAACTGGGATCCACGGTCAGAGACCACATCAAGTGGCAACCCGTGGAGGCGCACAACATGCTGCATAAATAACTCAGACAGGCGTCTGGCCGATGGCAACCCAACCAGTGGAACGAAATGCGCCATCTTCGAAAACCTGTCAACGACAACCCAAACAGCTGTCATCCCCGAGGATTTGGGCAAGTCCACCACAAAATCTATGGAAATGTGGGTCCATGGCTTAGACGGAATAGAGAGTGGATGTAATGGGCCGACAGGAACCCCTCTAGGAGTTTTATTTCGGGCACAAACGTCACATGCCCGAACCCACTGATCCACATCCCTAGTCACCGAGGGCCACCACACCGCCCTAGACAGCAACTCCCGAGTTCTGGCAATACCCGGATGCCCTGCCGACCTCTTGGCATGGAATTCCAGGAACACTCGCTGTCTTAACCTAGGAGGCACAAACAAGAGACCTACCGGAAGGTCTGGAGGAGCCTGCTCCTGTGCTCTAAGGACTAATGACAAGAGGTCCTGGGTAATGCCCACTTTAATACATGATGGGGACACAATGGGCAATGGCTCCTCGGTGGTCTCTTGAACTGGAGCAAAACTCAGCGAGAGCGCATCAGCCTTTTGACCCAGGGCGATATGTTATCAAAAAATTAAAGCGAGCAAAAAACAAATCCCATTGTGCCTGCCTGGCATTGAGCCGCTTCGCTGACTCTAAATATGCCAGATTCTTATGGTCGGTGAGAATTGAGACCACAAACTTAGCCCCCTCAAGCCAGTGTCTCCACTCCCCGAGTGCATCCTTTATAGCCAACAATTCCCGGTTACCCACATCATAATTCATCTCGGCAGATGAAAATTTACGGGAAAAGTAAGCACAGGGATGAAGGCGATTATCAGACACCCCCATCTGAGAGAGCACTGCCCCAATACCTATCTCAGAGGCATCCACTTCTACCACAAAAGGACGCTCTGGATATGGGTGTCGCAGCACCTTGGCCGAGACAAATGCCCTTTTGAGACGGGCAAAGGCCGCTTTGGCCTCACAAGACCAGTGAGCAACATCCGCCCCTTTCTTAGTGAGTGCCACCAAGGGGGCCACTATAGACGAAAATCCAGCGATAAACCATCTATAAAAATTAGCAAAGCCCAGAAAACGCTGAAGCGCCTTCAAACTAGTGGGCTGCACCCAATCCAGGACTGCCTGTACCTTAGAACCCTCCATTTGGAAACCTTCTGAGGAGATAATATACCCTAGAAATGCGATTTGCTGGACTTCAAACTCGCACTTCTCCAGCTTCGCCCCAAGCTGGTGGTCTCTGAGTTTCTGGAGGACTAAGCGTACATGCTTCCGATGTTCCTCCAGGGAATGAGAGAAGATTAGGATGTCATCTTGATAAACAACTAAGAATCTATCCAAATATTCCCTGAGCACATCGTTCATGAATTCCTGGAAGACTGCCGGGGCATTAGAGAGCCCAAAAGGCATCACCAAATATTCATAATGCCCTGAGTGGGTATTAAAGGCAGTCTTCCATTCATCCCCCTCTCTTATTCGGATTAGATTGTAAGCACCGCGTAGGTCAATCTTAGAGAAAATGGTGGCAGTACGAAGCTGGTCAAACAAAACCGAAATGAGAGGCAGTGGGTACGAGTTTTTAATCGTGATACGGTTCAATTCCCTGAAGTCGATGCAGGGTCGCAACGAACCGTCCTTTTTACCCACGAAAAAGAACCCCGACCCAACTGGGGACTGTGCGGGTCTGATAAATCCCTTAGCCAAGTTCTCCTGAATGTACTCTGCCATAGCCTGAGTCTCAGGACGTGACAGGGAGTACAACCTGCTCTTGGGAAGCTTAGCATCCGGCAACAAATCAATGGCACAGTCATAGGGGCGATGGGGAGGTAGCACCTCCGCAACTTTTTTGGAGAACACATCCGCAAAATCTGCATAACATCCTGGCAATCCTGGCAAACTTAGCTGCGAGAGCCTGTCTGGAAGGCTCAAGCAACTCCTGAAACAATCACTACCCCAACTAAGAATCTCCCCAGAGACCCAGTCAAATTGAGGGTTATGGGCCCTTAACCAGGGTAACCCCAAAACCAATGGGGCAAAAGAACAGACAGTCACATAAAAAGAAAATTTTTCAGAGTGTGTGGCTCCAATAAACAAAGGCTGGTGCAGGAGGTAATTTTACCCTGGGACAATGGTTCCCCGTTTAACCCACAGATCTCAATCTCTGATGCCAAAGGTACTGAGGGAACAGAGTGTTCCAGGGCGAATTGACGGTCCATGAAAACCCCATCGGCCCCACTGTCTACAAAGGCCTCAGTCTTGACAGTTTGACCGAGGATCTCCAAAGTCACCGGAATGAGAAAAGTCTTTTTGGGAAATTCTGACTTCTGGCCTGACAGGATATTTCCCATCACCCTCAGGCCCTGAAGTTTTCCGGTTTTTCTGGGCATGATACTACAACATGACCTTTATTCCCACAGTACAAACACAAACCCTGCTGTCTCCTCCGCGTCTTCTCACGCGAGGAGAGGCGGGTAGCCCCAATCTGCATAGGCTCCTCGGAATATTCCTCAGAGTCTGAGGTTCCCTTGGGAAAAAAGGAAACTGCGGTCTCCCTTTCAAGCCTACGCTCTCTCAGCCGTCTATCCACCCGGATGGATAACTGCATGAGCTGATCTAAGCTATCAGGCGAGGGATATTGTACCAGTTGGTCCTTTATCTGGTCAGAAAGGCCCCTTCGGTACTGGTTTCTCAGGGCTGGGTCATTCCACTGGGTATCATGAGCCAACCTCCGAAACTCCGTACTATAAACCTCAGCTGGCCGTCGCCCTTGCTTAAGAACCGTAATCTGAGCCTCGGCTGAAGCCATCTTGTCAGGGTCATCATACAAAATGCCCAGGGCCATAAAAAAAGCATCAACACTTTTAAGCGATTGACAGTCAGGCTGTAACCCATATGCACAGACCTGTGGGTCTCCTTGTAGCAAGGAAATCACCATGCCCACCCGCTGAATCTCCGACCCAGAAGACTGGGGCCTAAGCCTGAAATATAGCTTACAGCTCTCCTTGAAACAAAAGAACTGCGAGCGATCTCCAGAAAAACGATCCGTTAGATTTACTTTCGGCTCCTTAACCCCTGAACTTGCCGCTGCTGCAGGGGGAGCTCCGGTAGCGGCCTGCGGGGTGTTCATTTTAATGGACATCTCATTAAATTGTCGAGTCAGGACCTGCACCTGATCGACCACCTGTTGCAAAGTATTTTGAGGGGTATGCTCCATATTCCCACAAAATTTCAACAGGAGTAAGGCTGCTGAATATGTTACGCACACCAGTGCTAACAGGAGTATACCGGTGTATGAACAGAGAGGGAAGCGAAGCAAACGAACTCACAGACAGTATAACATAACATACATAGGAGGTGATGGAATAACTAATAAACACAAAGTGAACGGAGAAGCCCTAAGGCTCAGGAATTGGGTGTCTCCCTAGTGTCAGGAATGCTCAGATGGAATAGAGCGGACAATGAAGCGATGTGTAGTGATTTAACATGTGGAGCACCTGAAATGATGTTGCTAAGAGCAACAGAAAAACCCCCAAAGGGTTACCAACGGGTGTGGGAATAAACTCCTTGGTCAGAGATAGAAATATAGACACAAGGAGAGTATCCACAATCCTAACCCCCACTTGCAGGGCACAGGTTCAGCTTACTGCCACTAAACTGACACCTGGACGCCCTGCACAGTGAGGGAGGATTAAGCAAGCAGGTCTGAGAGTACAGCCGCAAACCTGCTGGGATCACAGAATAGCAAAAGAACCCCAGCAGGTCAAACAACTGACTCCAGTCTTACTGCTAGGTCCGGATTGGCAGAATGAAGTACCGAATCCCAAGGCCTATTCGCAGTAAGCAACAAGTAAATACAAAGTCACACAGTACTAGCTAACTCTCTGGAACTGACTAACAAACAAAGATTCAGCAGCATTTGCCTAGCCTGAGAGGATGGTTTATATAGCAGGTGCTGTCCAGGCCCCACTCAGACCTCACAGACTGTGAGCACAAAACCAGCGCCGGATTCCCTGCCGTGCACAGAGCCTGTAACCACTACACAGTAAAAACCCGGACCGAGGTATCAGCTGCGCTCAGGTTACTTCGCTAACACTTGCCTCCCGGTTGCCATGGCGACGTGGCAGCACAGAGCAGGAGATCCTAACACTCACATCTATAGAACACAGGCACTTCTATATAACATTGTGAGTCCTCGCACCTATAGAACAGAGGCACTTCTCTATAACATTGTGGCATTGTTGTGTGTACTTCCAATGGAAGAGTTTTGTGCATATGCTTTGAGCATTGTCTGGATAAACGCCTTAGAATGTCACTTTGAAGTCACTATCAATTTTCCCTACCACATCCTGCTCTCCATGTCTTACCTTTCCTCCTGCTCAAATTAGGATGTTATGACTGTAGTTTGTGTTTAAAAGGACAGCATGTACCTACATGCTAGCTTACTTATAGGCAACGCATTCAAGTGTATCATCCCATGGAGAGATTTAAGTTGGAATTTAAACAGATAATTGTATTGAAGTTTATAAAGGAAATAGTTAAGCGTGAATCAAGGGATCATTTTTTTACGGTGAAGGATAAAGAGTATAATAATGCAGGGAAGCCTGACAGAGGTTTATATGAAGCTTTTGTCTGATATTTTCTTCAAGAATAAACCTGCCAGACGCTTCTCAGTAACATAATCAGTAGTTGTAAAGTTGGATTGTGCACATTCTATCGATAAAAACATATAAAAAGATAGAACATAACCACTAGAAAAAGGTAATGTCAATGCTTATGATTTATCTTATTCACTTTTTATCACGTAATCATGGAAAAGTAAAATTTGTCATTAAATGAAAATATATGAATAATAATAGAGCACTTCTCTAATCAGTGCATTACCACTATAGCTTTTTGTGTGGAAAAAAGGTACCTGCTCACACTTAAACTGCTGAAGGATCTGTGGTCTCAGGTTATTGGCTAATGGGCCTGATTCGGAGATGGACGGAAGTTCAATGCTGATGCAAGCAGCATTGAATTTCCGTCCGATCTCTAAGAAGGACATTGCAGGAGACGTCTCAGTAGAAGAGACACCTCCTGCATGTAGCTGCAATCCCAGCACTGCGACCGATGTCGCAAGCTGGGATCCAACATCGCGACCATTGGTCAAGTAGTTCCACGCAGGCAGCCAGCGGCGTAAGCCTCAGCATACGCAGCTGGCCAACAGATGCGGAGGCTGCGAGGCCAGGAAGTCTGCGTGGTAACACACAGACCTTTGACTCTCCCCTCCTAGAAAATGAGGGTGGCACACCCCATTTCTAGGAATGCAAGCCTCCCTCCGCCCTCTACCCACCCTCTCAATGCCGCTGCCTGTCAATCAGGCAGCAGCAGAGGGGAACTTTATACAACAGCGCGAGGTCCATTCCGTGCATGTGCAGAATGACCTTGTGCAGCCGCACATTCCCAATAAACAGGAATCTGCGTGGGCCACAGGTTGGTCCACGCCACCAGCCGAGTGGGAATACCAGCTGGTGTTCGGGATTCCAGCTGTCGGTATATCACTAGCTGTCAGGATTCCGGTGTTGGTCTCCTGAACGCTGGGATCCCAACAGCCGGTAAAGTGACTGCATACCCCCAGAAGGTACCATTATAAAAAAGCAATATATACAGTATACCCTATTATGTACATGCATACACAACGCACATACGTACGTATATTTAATTTATACAGTATGCGTGTGTGCATTTCAGATGTCTAACAGTACTATGCTCAAGACATGTTATTAACAACCTTGGCTGTTAGGAGTTCAGTTTTGCAATACTGGAAAGTGCATTTAGAAGTTTATAGCTGGAAGTAGTATCTGTGGGTATTGTGCCTAGTAATTATAGCTATCTAGGCAAGCTGTCCGTGCACATGTATCATTTATTAGTCATGTTTATGCAAACAGTTATAGCTGGGCACAGCAAATTGACCACTCACATCATAATTATAAATCCAAGCAGAAGCAGAAGTGTATATTAATTATTAAATGCTCAGCTATAATAGCTCATTTTTGATGAAGAAATGTACTGTATCACGTAACAGTAAAATGACATGTCCCAGGCTCTTATAACATATTAAATAATATCAAGTATGCATACAACTTATTAGAAAATGATTTATACTAGAGAAGCAACAGCTAGAGACTATGCTGAAAATGTATGTAAAACCTGATGATAGGTAGATCCTTTTGTTTTAGAAATAAATCTTATACACTAAAACTGTGGTTGTTTAAGCCAATTCCCTCTGGACATAATATTAATGCAAATGAGAAACTCATGGTGGAAGGGCTTAGACAAACCTGATCAAAGCCCATCTGAGAAGAGATCACTAGGTATAAAGCAGCAGTATACTGTAATATTCTGAAGTTCACTCTCTCACAGAATAAGGACCAATTTATCACTGGTGGCAGTGGTGCCCGGAAATGTATCATTCCTTATTTCTCTTTATACACAGTATCATTGTACACAGAGCCGGCCCTAACCAATATGATGCCCTAGGCAAGATTTTGACTGGTGCCCCCTAGCACCACCGCTGGTTCCGCCTCTGACCTTTCATCTCTTTCCCAGCACCCCCACCCCTCATCCATAGCAGTCCTTATTTTGGTGTTTGTACCCCCTATATTTTAAATAGGAACAGTTCGCACATTTGGCGCACAGCCCAAAAAGGAGTGTGGTTTTGCTGGCAAGGGGCATGACCACACAATAGTAACCCCAATTCCAATTACGCCACACAGTACTGCAACTTTATTCACATTTGATCATGCGATAGTGTCCATAATTCATATTACATCCCACAGTAGTATCACTTTACCTTATAAACGTTACTCCTCACAGTAGAGCCCCTTATTCACATTACATCACACTGAATTGCTCCTTATTCACATTACACCACACCCTATTGCTCTTTATTCACATTAGACGACACAGTAGTGCCCTTTCTATACGCAATACCACATAGTAGAGCACCTTATACACATAATGCCATACAGTAATGCCCCTTACACATATGAGACACATTATTAATGTCCTTATAAACATTATGCGCCTTACACATTATGACAACCTTTATTAATGCCCTTTCACACATAATGTCCCTTACACATATGCTGCACATTATTAATGCCATTATACACATAATGACACACATAGTGCCCCCTACACATTTGCTGCACATTATTAGTGCCCCTATACACATAATGACAAACATACAGTAGAACCCTGTTACACATATCCGCACATTATTAATGCCCTTATACACATAATGACACACATAGTGCCCCCTACACATTTGCTGCACATTATTAGTGCCCCTATACACATAATGACAAACATACAGTAGAACCCTGTTACACATATCCGCACATTATTAATGCCCTTATACACATAATGACACACATAGTGCCCCTTACACATATGTTGCACATTATTAATGCATTTTTACATGACACACATAATGCTCCTTACACATTTTCCGAACACTACTGCACAACCAACCCACTCACATGCACACAGCACTCTCACTGCCACTAACACTGTGACCTCTGCCTCTGCTTGGATACAGATGTGTCCTCATAAATCTTGCATCAATGCTAACGTCGGGCACATTTTCTTTTATGAAAATGCGTCTTATTTGCATTGCTATGTGGCTAGGATGCACAAGCAGCTTCTGCTGATTAAAATGATATGCAGCATGCCTCTATACTGTGTGAGACTGGCTGTATCTGCATATGAAATGCTACACACAGAATATAGGCATGCCGCATATCATTTTAATCAGCAGAAGCTGATGATGCCCCTAGGCATATCAAATGCTCTAGGCAATTGCCTAGTTTGCCTATGCCTATGGCCGGCTCTGATTGTACAGTACTATTTAGGCAAGAACATGGAGGCTGCCAGAGACATATCAAAGGATTTCCCTCTACTGATAATGCCTCCATAAGGCCAAAGCTGTTAACACTATAAGAAGATGGTGTTAGCTAATGACAACAAGCTCTGATCTCTACTGCTTGAGGTTCTACTTAAATAGTCCAGATACTTACATCATGCTGATACATTATTTTCAAGACAATAGGTGATGATAAATAGGCCCCTTAGTCTTTAAGTCACTGTGATGAAAATCCTTTGAGACAATGGGGAAGGTTTATCAAAGCTCAGAGAGGGATAAAGTTCAAGATAATCAGCTCCTGTCATTTTTCAAACACAGCCTGTAACATTGCAGTTAGGAGCTGACTAGCTGGTACTTTATCTCTCTCTACATTATCACTACTCAAGGCTTAGTACTTAGACCCCTTTATCTCTTTCTACTTTATCTCTCTCCTATATTTGCTATATTTCAATTACATTACACATTACATTTTATGAATCACAAAGGAAATAGATAATAGATAATTTAGTAGTATTATGAGTGATCTGTTTTATGTAGTACAGTTCACAAACAAAATATATTCTTACAAGTTCTGGGGCTCATGGAAAAGAATAAACCCACCTTTGAATTAGTTCTATATTTTAATGTTGTAAATAACGTGCAATAAAATTTGTCATCCCATTCCATCTCTTGTCACACATACAGTATATCTTCAAAGAATGAGGCTTCACAGGAAAATTTACTTCTTCCTCTAGATCTTACTGCCCGTTCTGCACAGATTTTACACCGCAGTATGTTTGAGAAGGCTATTAGCATGAAAGCTTTTCCAGTAATTTTCAACATATTCATTAAATAGGATTAGTATTTAATTTACAAGGTAAGAGCTCTTCTTAGCCTTTGTTCATTCTTGCATTTATTTTGTCTACTTTGTGGAATGTTCCTGTTTTATTTGTGCCCTCTTTCCCTCACTGTCCCACACTGCAGAGTCCTGAAATATACTGGAGAGTGTGCAGTCAGTTTCTTTGGGATAAAACTACAGTATATACTGTCAGGTATAGGCAACTTGGTACACTCCAGGAGCCCCTTTGGGTGGATGTATAACCTTCAAAGGGCATCACATTACCCTTAATCTCAGTCACAAGACAATACATTTAATCACAGAAAGAGACAACACTGTGTACTAACATAAGTACAGTATCATCAGCGGCCTGCTTCAGAGTTGCACACCACATCGATGTCGGAAATAGTTTTTTTTACTACACATGCATCCCAGTTGTGCTTGTAGTTGTGACTGCAGACACATGTATGGAGAAATGTATTGTAAATGTGCTGGGTGGTGACTGGGAGGTGGCTATTCAGACGCACAAGATGGACCATCTTATGGGTGTGTTATTGGAGTGTCACAGGTGTGTCGTTGAAGTGTTTGCGTACAAAGACACATAACTGGATGCCATACTCAGAAGGAAAATCTGCACCTGCCGTGGGGTTGGTGCAAGTTTCAATGGTGCAGCTGATGATGGCTTCTATAGATGCACCAATTGGTGTCAGGGCATCTGAAGATACTCAAAGTGGGCATCTCTGTCCTTGCACATTGAGTCACATGCTTGCACAACAGGGGAAGGACTGATACCAGTATTAGTATATAGTCGCAGATGCGACTAATCAAAAGATACCAGAGAGTACAACTCAGAATCAATACACAGGCGTCATTTTACACAAACGTTACAGACTATAAACAACAAATGTAACAACACAGTTGTAAGGAGCTGGCGGCCGCAAGTGAGTGTTTTATAGTTGACCACTCTCCCGGAAATTCCGAGAGACTCCAGGATTGGGGGAGTTTCCTGGCTGCCAGGACTGTGAGGAACTCTTCCGCATGCTCCCATTTTCCTATCATGTGGGAAGGACAAGGGGCATGATTACATTGTTCATTATGAATCTCATCAGTGTGGCCTGAACCATAATGCCGTTTATCATAGAAAAATGCAGTGGAGGCTGGGCCCATGATGATGAAAATCATAGGATCATGTCCCCATCACACACCTGGACCTCCACCTTGACCGATATACCAGAGGCCTCCCAGTAAAAAGTTTACAAATACTATATGTATTATTGGAGAGCAGCATTCGCACCCCTTAACTGCTATAATGCCCTGATTGATCTTTTTCCCCCCTATTATTTGTCTGTTTTTGAACCCAATATTCAGTAGGAGGAGGGGGCTGGCCTTATAAACAGCCAATACCTATCGCTCTCTGTGGTGTGCATGATCATTTTGTTTGGAGGACCCAGACAACAATGAGCAGTTATAATGATAAGACTCATGTCACCAATCTTTTTTAAATATTTGGTATCATGGCCATATTGCGTTGACCTTTCTACTTAAGCAATATTCATGTTTTTCAAAAATATTAAGTTGGAAAGTCTTTTGTGACATGTTTACTTATCCATATTGTTTCACATACAGGTATTGTCACGCAGGCAAGATAGACCAGACAATTTACCAATTGGCATATAGAAGAAAGGTGCAATTCGGTTTCCAATGTGTGTTCAGTGTCCTCACCACGACCACTCAAACAACTACCGTTGGGTTTATTTGGGCTATGGCATATGGACCCTTTTTATCTAGTAGCTTTAATAATTAGTTCTATAGTCAATCAGTATAGAGACTTTGTGTATTTTAATGCCTAATTTTCATATGATTTATCTATTATCTTAAGTTATAAGCTAGATTTACGTTACAAATAATACACATACAAGTGCAGGCATCTTGGTAACATGGTAGTTTACAGATCCAGATTGAAACGTCCCTATACTCTAGTTACTTTGGTCTCTTTGGTGATAGGCTTATTGCATTCCATATAAATAACTCTGGTGTTTTGACAGTTCCACAGAGTATATGTGTATTATGTTTTTTTTGTCATATTTCATTCATTTATTGTTTTACAGCTATTTTTGTAGCATGTTGTGCCAGGTCTGTTTAATGAGATATTGCTTTGTACCAACTGTTACTGTGTTTTACATTATGTTTCTTTATTTCTCTATCTGATGCTATCATCTGTTGTTTTCTCAGTATCCCCAGAAGTCTGATTTCCATTAGATGTTCTTTTGTTTCCAGCATCCCACCAGTTAGTGTTCATCTGCTTTTTCTGAATGTATACATATCAATTCACTACAATTACTATTATGGCCAATAAAAAAGTGATTATAATTGATATTGTCCATGTGTTAGGTGATACTATTTCAAAATATATACCTATAGGAATCCTGTTACAGGATCTCGGCAGTCAAGATACCGATGCCCTAATCCTGACACTACTCGGAATGCAGACGCCGGCTCCCGATATTGATATAGATAATAGAAGATCCTATACATGGAATGTCACATTACCCCAATGAAACCTTCTTATGTATTTCTCACCCTTTATGATACAACATTTCATTTCAGTCCACAAGACTTGGTTTGAAAAGAATTAATTGACATAAAAAAAAGACTTGAAACTGATAAGTTATATTAAAAGTTCAACTTTATAACTGTAAAGGCAATATTTTGATGTTTTCAATCCTCCCACAAACCCTTCAATTACTACATAATCATTGTGATAAAAGCAGTTACCTTTCATTCCTCTTTATAAGATGGTGTGCAGTTTCTGCCTTCCATTGCTACATGTACTAAGACATTTCTTACGATTGGCTGCAGGTTAACAACCAATCAGATTTGTGCACAAGAAGATGCCAGGAGACAGGAAACTTGCAAAGGTGAGGATACTTTTGGGAAGTAAAGGGGCTATTTTCTTCTGAGATTTCAAAACAAATAGCCACATAACTAACTTGAGGACATGTTATATTTAGGTGTGTTTTATATAAAATACTTATAGTAAGAGTGCTATAGCTGGCCCTTCGGGTGTAGTATGGTATGCTGGCGACCGGGCTCCCGGCGTCCAGCATACCGGCGCCGGAATACCAACCGCCGACATACAGATAGTGTGGTGAGCACAAATGAGCCCCTTGCGGGCACGGTGGCGCGCTACATGCGCCACGCTATTTATTCTCCCTCCAGGGGGGTCGTGGACCCCCAAGAGGGAGAAAAAGTGTCAGTATGCCGGCTGTCGGAATTCTGGCGCCGGCTGTCGGGATTCTGTCGGGATTCCTGACAGCTGGCAAACTGAAGACCACCCGGCCCTTCTATATGATTTATATCAGTAAAAATGTCCAGAGGTAACTAAAAGGACAAGACTAATGTTTAAAACAAAATTAAAAGGTCGATAAATAATGTATTATCTAAATAAAAGCAAAAATCCAATAACCAAAAAATAAAATCACACATAAACAATGTAGAGAGCAAGTTTAAAACATGGGGGATTCAACTCCAGCAGTAAGAACACTTAGGAAGAGGAACATGGATTTAACATGTGGTACTGTACCTCCCAATAATAACAGCCAAATAACACAACTTGCAAAAGTATAAATGCAAAAGAATAAAAAGAAAACAATGTGACTGCACAACAAACACCAATACAATAAACTCCAAAACACTTGTTCACCAAAACTACATGAACTTATATAATAAAGTGTATTTTCCTTTGTAGTCACTCTGCTAAATCTGTTTTCAATATTGCATTATGACGGAGTTTGTGAGTTATGTGACATTTTATGTGAAACAAGACTTTGAATTGCATGTTCAATATTTTTTTCTGTTTGATATATTTTTTATTACATAAAATGGTCACACTGGTTTGAAAGGAGGTAACTGATACAACCTGCCAAAAACCATGATGTCATTACGGACTTTCTCCTTTTCTTGCAAGTTATCTTGCCTTCAGCACTGATCTCTGGCACTCTTGATAAGAAAGTGTGCTTGTGAATCATAGACTAGAAGCGTAACATAAACATTCTCGACATCAGAACTCTTCACATAAGCGGAGTCCACAGTACAATTGCCATATCATTTCACATAGGCTGTATATCCAAGGTGGAAATACTATATTCTCTTAGGTATGATAATAACGATGCATGATATAATCTATAAGTGTATATACAAAAAACACACGTGCTAGGTTTTTGTACATTTCTATGCTACATAGCGTACATTTTCTTATATCCATATACATATGTCATCAAGATTATACTTCATCTGTCTTTATATTTTTATGGAACGTATATAGATATAAGATCAGAAGTGTGCTATCTATTTATTTAAGCTGTATTTGTATATAAAAGAGGATTAGTAAGGATTTTATCTCAATGCACAGAATATACATAAGCTGTCTATACACACAGTACAGTAGTTCCAAAGACATTGTAGCAACTGCTTGAGGGCTTGTATTTGCAGGCTGTAATTCCCCACATTCATTCAACCTCAGCCAAAGTACTGAAGAGCACCACCTTGCCTGGGTAGGAAGCTGAACTGCAAAGTGAATTTAGCTCCTTTATTTGGAATGCAGTAATCAAAACAGGCACCTAATTATCAGTCATAGAATAAAACAGTTCTAACCTGCTAAAGTACAGAATTACACAAAGGCAAGCAGAAGAGAGCTGCACGTTCACCCTGTAACTGTGGGGCCCAGTAATAGTAGACAGTGACTGATAAAGTACAGTACGGTCTACTTACTGTATTTATAGACCATATAGATCACATACAAACATAAACTTTGATCTTTAATTAATGGCAGTTCAAAGAAACCTGTGGGACACCAACTGTTGTTCTAGAGGTCCCTGCAAAATGGGTATGCTGGGACTTGTAGTTCTACCACAGTTGGAGTGCCTAGCGATCTAAAAAAGGAAATCTCATACTGACCATTATGCATTACAAATCTGTATGTTGTTTTTGGCACAATGCAGATGTACTGTAAAGCATATACATTCACATACCTGTATGATGTGATCTCAGCACGGTTCCCAAAATGTCCTGAACATCCAGGATTTTTATAGGTGGTCTGCCCTGCCAGCAGCCTGGCTTGGTCCAAGTCTTTGTGGCACACCTGTCATCCCTAGATGAGTGATGGACAATTCCGCAAAACTCCTTATATTTCCAGGCTAATGCCTCAGCAACTTAATGTGTGCTGCTTCTCTCGCTGGAGAACACATGCTTTTGAAAAAGTACAGAAGAGATTATAGTTAGTTTAGAGTGTGCAGAGTTTTTCCCCTCTTTTAATGTATACTTGTAAACTCTCTTACACCACCTAGAGGCATACCTGGTTTAGTTTCTCCATGCAGATTTCTTTCAGGAATAATAAAAAAAAGAAATACCGGTTTGCTTCAAGGGATGTACTATATCATAAATAGCTGTCTGTATAATTGTAGCCTAGAGAGTTAGGAAGCTTTGGCACAATCAAAAGGGGTTTTCCACTCTATTCTGAATCTAAGTAATAAGGCGGCTTTCCTTTTAAGTGAGGGCACTTTTTACCGCCATTAGCATATGACATTCACTGGAACAGCACCTTGAGGACTTATAAATGTGTTCATTTCGCAATGAATAATAGTTATTTATTGCATGAATAAAAACTGTTTTGTGTTTAAATTACTGGACACAGGTCAGTTTCAGTCCCAGTCGGCAGGATATAAACTTTTTTGCAGACGACTTCATATACTATATTCATTCATATGAAAAGGAAAGGAAAAATTGCATGAAAGCACTAGAGAGTATAGTCCAATAATAAATAACAAAATACAGTAGAAACAGCAAAAGCCATTTCTACTTATTTTTCCAATATAATGACTGTGTTTTAGAATTTTCATGGCAAGCTACTGTAGTTACAGGTCTGAACTTTTGGAGGACTCATCAGGAGTCAGGTATTGGTGCAAAGTGCATACAGTATATACCAGCACACATTACCAAAGTACAGCATTATAGTGCTTGCTGTACCTGATCATCAGAGAGATATTAGCAAACCATTTTGTGAGTTACATATCTCTGCTCTGAAGTCACTAATACAGCAAAGTACAGAATTATAGTCAGGGGTGTACGAGCGGCAGTGTCGGATTCTCCCACAGGTGCACAGGGGAAATCACCAGTGGGCCCCACTGTCTGAGAGCCCCACACTCTTCTCTAGGGGTCAGGGTTCAGACCAAGCACTCAAGTTATACATTATTTCTCTATGACTAGAGGGTCAGTAACTTTGTGGAGTAGGACCATTGTTGAACTTGGTTGAGCAATTCCCTCTGCAGTGGCTGGCAACAGCCCCTCTAATAGCTAGTCACACCACTTAAATGTGGGCTCCTACCACTGCATTCCTCAGTGAGTCCTTCATGTCCCAGTCCATACTGGTAAATGGTGCCCTTGCACAGTGCGCAAGGCCCAGGGGGCAGTACCGTCACTGCCCCAAGCCTCCCCTACTTTGTCTCACCTCCTCTTTCCCATTCTGCTTTCAGTCTCCTATTTGCCAGCTAACCTCCTTCTTTCTGTGCAGAATATTCTTCTTCTCAGGGCCGCCGTAACAGCCATAAAGCACTGGGGCTCCTATCCATCCATTCACGCAAATAAATAAAATAAAAATCATAAATTACCTCTGCTTGAGTTATGCACTGTCCCTCCACCAGCTAACCTACAGTGAATGGCTGTCAGCACTTTCATTGGAGGTTAGCTCCAGCGAGTTACTTCCTCAGGCTGCAGGCTGGGATGCAGTTAGAGGATGCTGCCTAGCTGCTCTGATTATGTGTAACCCGCAATCAGAGCAGCAGTCAGCATTCTCTACCTACTTCCCAAGTAGCTCTGAAGGAACCAGCCAGGGGGATAGATGCCCACCCCTGCTCGAAGGCCCCTAGAATTTGTGGGGCCCTGGACAGCTTCCAAATGTGCCTATATGTTAAGATGGCCCTGCCTATTCTCCCTGTGCTTACCTACACAACCACAAGACATATCCCTAACAACCGGAAATGGACAGGCATTTGGCAGCTTTGAGTAATGGCGCTATGAGCTCAGCCCGCTGCATATGTATACTAGGACCTTGTGCTGTGCTGGCAACTACTCTACAACATACCCGGTGACTCACAGCCTACACACCAAAATTACAGCCTCCTCCCCAGATCCATCTGACAGGTAGGAGTTGCATTGCAAGCGCCAACACCCCCGGCTCCAATAAACAGTATCTGTCACGATCCGGGTATCTGGACGCCATTACCTGCCTTTCAGATGTCTCCTGAGGCTCGCTCAGCGTTCCAAGGCCGGATCTCATCTGTGTCCACATACTGCACATTCCTCCTGTCACACTGAGATGCTGTCACAGCAGCGCCATGTTTGAATCCTGCATGGCGTCTCCCATTCTCCGCGGCATCCGCCGCTCCTGTGTTATAGGTGCAGGTTGTCAGTGTAGTGTTCCATGCCTGCCGCGGCCTCTGTTGTCATCCACGAGTCTCAGCATACATTTTTCAGTCTGGCGTCTCCTGTCCTCTGTGGCCGGCGCTGCCATTACAGTTATGTTTCCACATGGTTTCCCAAGCCAGTTTTCCCTCCAAGTTCTAACATGGGCGCAGCCATGTTGGATCTAATCACATGCTTCAGTTCCTCCAATCCACTGCCTGGAAATCTGCATAATTGCCCAGCCAATACCTGCATTGCTGCAGGTATAAGTATCCTGTGCCAGGAAATGGTCAGTGCTTTGTTAGTCATACCTTGTTCCAGTCTCTCTCCTGTGGTTGTGTTTCCAGGTTCCAGCTCCTGTCTCCAGCATCCACCAAAGAGACCCGCACCTGCCTACCATCCTGCGGTGCAGCCTGACTCTGCAGTCCTCCGTGGCTGATCCAGCTTCCAGCTATTTCATCTGCTTCCAGCAGTATCCTTCAATTCCTCTGTTTCCACGCTCCCTAGCATCTTACTTTATTCACTCCGTGTTTCATCACCTGGCTGGTTCCACCCAGCATTCATTCAGTGACTTTATCATCTGGCTGATTCCATTCCGCATCCACTCCGTGTCTTACCACCTGGCTGGTTCCATCCAGCAATTACAACAGCTGATTCAAGTTACCAACTTCATCTGTTCCATCTACTGGCATGTTCCTTGGATATCTTCACTACTACAGCCAGGCCTGGTAAGATTATTCCATCTAAGGACTGTAACAGCTGTTCTTACCTACCAGTGTCCCGTGTAACCATTTCATGGTCAGAGTGCTCCAGGAATCATATTATTTATCATTGCCATTATTTACCTTGAATGCTGTTTGTTTACACAGAGTCTGTTAATAAACTTTTATTTTGACTTTTACCTGGTTGTCATGGTCACACCTTCGGGTTTTCTTTTAACACTTACATGTCCAGGGATCTGATTAAACCTCCCCGGTTTAAGTTCCTCTCAGCCCCTACAACTGAGGCTTTCTCCTGTCAGCCAAAACCCTCAGTTGTGACAGTATCAGCTTGCTGCATCAACCAAATCTCAAATCAGAGTTAGATTGAACAGGACTTCAGTTGGGAGAGGACATACTATTAGACCAGGATCTAAAAAAACATTCCTGGTATCATTGTTATGGCACTCTAGAAATTCCAGTTTATAAAAGACTGCCTATATCTTTATTAGAGTCATTATTTATAAGCCACACCCCTTTTGCATAGTTTCCCATTTTTTAAATGGGGGGGACGGGGACATACACTCTTTCTGGCACAGGGCACCATAAGATCTAGTTGCGGCTCTGATTATAGTGCTTTCCTCACCTGAGCATAAGAGATACATTTAGGGGCATATTTACAAATTATCAGGTTTAGACCCATTGAATAGAATATCTTATTGCCGCTATCCTTGGCAATAAGAAATTAACATTGGCCTAAATGTATTAAAAGTCACATGCAGGGACAGGGGCTTGAAAAGGAGATGGTGTTACCTATCAGGGCCAAACAACTTGGTAGAGCTGACAGCTTTGCAGCCCTAATAGAGACCTCTTTTTAAGGGAATATGCTGTGAAAATCATTTAATAAATAGGTCCCTTAGTGAGGTACCAAGTAATCGTTCTGCAGATGCCTAAGTGTGTACCACTCCAGACGGATGGCTTTTAAACTTGTAAAAGAATAATTATATACAACTTCTACCTTTTCTGACTATAAAAAATAGGATTAGGTTAATTTGATTTGCTAATTGAACCAATTAAATGTATTATTTCATTTTGCATTGCAGTGTATATAAATATTAATTCTAATTTAAAGATATAATATGTATGAAAGTCCCCTGGTCATACACAAAGAAATGATTGTGAACTCACAGTGGTTAAAATCCAGACAAAACATCTGCAGAGCTGACGCAGTATATGCAGTTGTTTAGCCTGTGGCCCTTCTGTCTGCGAGACTGTCCTGGTCTGTCAGTCACCGGCTCGCTGCACAATGGTTCTTATTAAAGTACTATGGTCAATACTTTTGGAACATTTTTAATTTAACAGGATATGAAAAATCAGGCTACAGAAACTAGTGAGATCATAACTACTAGCTGATAATAATTATCCTTTGTGACTATATTAAACTAATGACAATTTACCTTCTCTATTGTCAGCAATGTTTTAGGTGCCTACAGGCATTCATAAGTAAGTTGCAATGAATTTAAGAAGTATCAAACTTACTGTATTCTATACATCAGGTGTGCCCTTAGGTAACATTTACCGCCATGGTGTCTGCCAGCAGCTAGGAATAATGCCTGGGCTGTTCAAATACACGGAAGTGGCTATCCAAGACTTTTCTGAGTCTGTATTGTGTCTAGATGCTTATTCCAAGGCAAAAGAAGTGCATTATATTTGTACAGTATAGTTTGCTTTTTTGGCATAAAATATTTATGCAAAACTCTCTGTGCGCTGCTATAAGTGAAAGGGATTAGAGATGTGATAAATAAAAATCTGAATTTGGTTCATGAGATTCCTTATTCAATCTAACATATTCTCTTTTTGGTATTAAAGAGAATTAAACTGCACATAGCATAATACCGTCAATAGAATCTTTTATCTATGAAATATTGGGAGACATCAGAGAGAAAGTCCACATAAAGCATGCTATTTTCCATCACCATATAGTACGGTGCTTACTCCAAAGCAGCTTGATGACAGCATTGATATGATCTTTGTACTGGAGTGATCCTCTACATTGCACCACTTCAGCTCACCCAATGGGAATCCGCTAAAAATCAATACACACTCCAATCATTTTACTATAAATTTATATGGAACAACAGAGCCTCCACGCAGAGATGTCCTCTTCAAGGGCTCAGTAGCTGGTAGTCTCGGCCTCTTGTCACTATTGTGGCAGAGACAGCATTTTTCCAGGTGAAAGTAATGTGGAGGATCCAGACCAGGTTTTGGAAGCAGTAGCAGAATCCCAGGGGTGTTATCAGCAGCACCAGGCATTTCCTGATATAAGAGTTTCCAGGGCAGAGTCACCTTGCTCTTGATGGTGGAATAGCTACCCAAGTGATAGGCCGGGGTGTGTGGGTTAGACTAGGGACCACTGGAGCCTATCAAGAGTCTGCCATGCTGAGAGTGCCTGTATGCTACTGCCTGTAATACCGACTGCATATGGATTTAACTCGCTATGTGGTGACCTGCTGTTTAAAATAAACACACGAAAGTGTTCATCTGAGTCCCCGTGCTTGTGATCCTTGTCACAAGTGGTGGAGAACGCGAGCAAGGACACGGGGTACAGCTGAAACTGTTGGTAAGCATACGTGTTTAAACTGCAAGTTTTCCCTTTTCTTTCCTTCCTTAAAGTGGCAGCCTTAAAGGGCTATAGCAGGTGTTAGACTGCTCGGTGCAGCGGTGGGCCCTTCAGGCTGACCCCCAGACATTTGAGGAGTTGACAGTGATGACTGAGCGGCACCTGACGCTGGGAAAGCTGAATAAAGCCAGGTCAGGATACGGGCCACCACCTAAACCCAGAACTCAGGTCCCAGTAGTTAAACCAAAGGCTCTGCCTACCTTGGTGTGCTTTGAGTGCGGCGAGCCTGGTCATGTGCGGCAGGACTGCCTGAAACAGGGCAAGCCGATGGATTGCAGTGCGGGGAAAATGGCTCGGCCGTTGGTCAGCAAGGCGGCGGTGGGGGTAACTGTCAAAGTCGAAAAATATCGTTATTCTCATGCCTTGTACTAACCCCATGCGCTTGCCCGCTGCACATGCACATTCTCTCCCGTGCGTGCGCATATTCGCAGTTGCGTGATGGCGCCTCCACGGACATGCGCTCAAGCGCGTGGTATGTGCATTTACGGTAGAGTTTGTGTGCCTCTGGCGGGCGACTCAATTGTCACATAGTTAATCCAAATAGTGCATTTTGTAGGTTATGGTCTCCTTAATAATATCAGTAAGTTTGTTTAGTGTAACTGGTTTATGGACAGAGAAATCCCTCTTTACATGATATGAAGGGTCAGACAGGTTTTAAGCAGTGGTGTTTAGTATGCAACGGTAGAGTATATTATTAGAAACATTCCGGTATTGGTTTGAGAGAAATCAATCGCTCCTGCGAATAGTTATGTCTATAAGAAGTTTATGGACATTTGCTATATTTGCAATTCATTATTCATGCGGCGGGAATCCTGAGATTCCCTCCCACCTGAGCAGTATGAAATAGTCACAGCCCACCTGTTTGAATCAACCTATGACCTTTTGTTATAATGTAAGGACAGATTCCTGCGTCCAATGAACAATGAGATTGTAGGCCCCTTTGTAGTGTACTGTATGCAGTGTATATAAGGCAGCCAGCTTGGGCCAGCTCAGTCTACTCTCCACAAAAGGTTTTCATCACTGACTAACTTGAGAGCTGGTACCAGGACTGCGCTGCGATCATTCCCCAGTGTGTAAGTGTTTCTCTGTAACCAACTTGTTCTCTGTTTGTATTTGCCATACTCTCTCTCTCTCTCTCTCTGTTATTGTTACGCTGTTGTATATTGTATTTGTGTAGTTATTATGTTTAGATATTGATGTTAGCCTGTAGTGTATAAAATGTTAACTGTATTTTCCTTTTTTTACATAACTAAAAGGGAAGGCGTATCCCTTTGTATCCGTATTGGTGGTGAGGGATACGGTAGTGCTGACTAGATAAGCGTCTGCATCGCTACGCTGTAGGAGTGCTGGTGGAATCCGGAACCGGAAGGTAAGAACAGTACGCTATTGTCTTTTAAAACTGTTTTATTTCTGTTTGATACGCATTGCATACGCAACACACGCACACACCTGCATTTGTCATTTGTGTAATTTTCACATCTCGCCTTCCTGTTTTGCCATTTATCATTGATAACGTGCTGAGAAAGATCTGTTGCTATTGGTAGTTAAAAGTAAAATTAATACGTAAGGGAGTAATTTGTAAAACACGCGCACGGCTTGCCTAAGATACAAGGAAGTTCTGTGTGGTGCTTGGTAGATGATTACAGTTAAAGATCATTTACATTGATATAAACGTGTTACTTGTGTTACTGTGGACGTGTCTGGCCTGTGTACACGTGTCCCTAACAAAGGGCGGGACAAGCATACGCGACGCAAGGGCTGACGCACGCAGCGTATATTACGCAACGGAACGTATGGGTACGCCCACGTAATATAAATCACACGATAGTATTGTTTTAGTAGGCGATACGGAGGCAACGCGATAATAGCGCAAGTCAATCTCAGTGTCCTAAATTTTAGCGTAAATAATCCTTCTCTAGTTGTAACTCCTTTCAGGACTAGACTGTGATACCGAATGAAAGGGATTTCTGCGCAGAAACTAAAGTAAAGAGTATATGAGGTGAAAGAGTGTGTATACATATATATAAGTTTCTCATTTTTGGGTGGAATCACAGGAAATCGAGTTCTCGTGAGGTACATACGTGAAAGTGACAGCATGGTGGCTTGGGAGGCATCCCTTGTTAACATATTAAAATAAGAGCATTAGAGATAACGGACCAGGAGGTCCAGAGACAGACCAGGAGGTCTAGGTACAGCGGACTAGGAAGTCCGCTACAGATAAGAGTCAAGAAGCACAACACCAGGAGGGTTGGTGCAATACCCATATAGGCCATTAAGCTCTGGCTGAAGGAATTCGCAGCCACAATTTTCGATTCCACTGGTCGTTACGCACATAAGATTAGTTGCTTATGTGCAGAACGATTGTACCGCATGTAATTGTGTGCATTAGTTAGTAACTTGACCCAGTACCATTTGCGTACGCTAGAGGGGTCATAAACGCTATTTGTACATTCTAACGTGATTTGTGTAATTTTTTTTATTTTAAGGAAGGTTCGCTGGTCACTCAGGAATTCTCTAACAACCAATAGTTACTGGGAAGGGTAAGTGCTCTTCGGATCACACCCACATGTTCCAGTAAATAGAGGTTCAGGTCACAGGGGCCCTAGGTTGAGTACGCCAGCGCTAAGGCAGTGTGTGGGCGTATTGGTCAACATGGGCGGAGTGAGTGGAGGTACTCGGTAAACTTTCACCGTCAGTCTACCCCGGACATCTTGGTTTTTGTAAGGGTTCGCTGAAGACCCTGATTTGAAGGTCAGAGGTAGCGAAAGCAACACCTGCAAAGATGGGGGCCAGTTGTTCAGGTAGGGGGCGATCAACCCTGGTCCAAGTTGATTCAGTAAACCGACCAATCGGGTCGGCAAGGTATATCATGTGTGAGAAATACGGTTCACACACAGAGGTTTTGTGCGATGAATGGGAAAGAATGACTGTGCATGACGGGGAAAAGTTCCCACGGGTAGGCAGTTTTAGCCCCGAGGTGTTACAAAATCTAAGGAGAAGGATATGTCTCATTAAATCTGCAAAGAGACGGATCAAACATTATGATTATTTACAATTATGGCAACAGGAAGGTGAAATACAGAGAGGATTGGCTCAAGCGGCTGGATCTAACCCTATCAGAAAACTGATAGCCACCGCTCCACCACCACCATACATAACGGGAGAGAAAGTGGTTACAGAGAACGGCACACTGGTGTATGATAAACATGCACTTAGTAACTGTATAGATGTTAAGAATAATGTAACTAAGATTGTTGATGCTAATACTAACTCGTGCAAGCTGTACCCTGTTTTAAACTTTCCCCAGGATTGTGACCAAGAGGATGAACCCACAACAATATCGGCACTCTCTCTAGCAGCCACCATAGCAGAAACAACAGTGGGCACGTCCCAACCAGTAAGAGCAGTATCAAAGGCCCCTAGTGAAGGGACAGGTGAGGTCGTATCAACTGGTAAGTACAGCACTGTACACTATGCTGAAACCATTACACCACATGTTGTAGAATCTACTCAGAATGATGTTATTGAACTTAATCCCGTTAGGGTAATTGCAGTACCAAATGGGAAAACTGACACTTCAGGAGTCACTCCTGTCAGAAACATCGCCATGCACTGCCCCTTTTCCCGAACAGAATTAAGATCAATGGTGTCTGAATTCCCTGATCCTAGGGAAGATCTAGTTGCAAGCCAGAAGTACATTAGAGTTCTAGGACATACTGTAGAGCCCAATAACAAAGATTGGCGGACATTGCTGAGGGCATGTTTACCCTCCAATGTCGACTCAGCGAAGTTTATAACTGACTGTAGACTAGATGAAGAAGTACCCCTTACTGAGGAGTACAATCAAGATAATGTAAAAAAAAATAATTTGCAGCTGGGAGTATATTTCCCAGCTGTTGCTAAATGGAACAAAATTTTCTCCATCAAGCAAAAGGAGGGAGAAACAGCTGCTGATTATTTTCATCGGGCACTACAGGAAATGGCTAAGTATACAGGGATAGAAGACATTAAGACAAATGTGAATCATAGAGAAGTAGCAGTATCTGTGTTAATGGATGGTTTAAAGGAAGTATTGAGGACGAGGGTACAGACCACCCAACCATGTTGGCGAGGTTTGTCGGTGGCTACGTTGAGAGAGGCCGCTATTGATCATGATCGGAACATCACCAGACACAGGGAGTCGCAGAGTGATAAGCTGATGGCTGTAAGTATACAGGCCCTTACCACAAGGCCAGCTCAGCATAAGTTTCAGACCCCTGTGGGTAAGTCAAATGTGGTAACTTGTTATTACTGTCATAAAGAGGGACATTTTGCACGAGACTGTAGATTGAAAAATGCACAAAACTCATATCAACCCCCTAGACAACGACATGACACACGAAATTGGGATCAAGGACCGCAGAGACGGAGTTATGAGCCACACGTAGGGGAAACAAAAAGGTATCCCCCAAAAAGAGACTGGCAAGTCTCTGATAGTTCCCATTTACCCCCTTCACAGGTAATAGCTGCCAGCGCAATACAGGGAGGTCACCACATACAATAGGGGTGGGGCCACACCTGTAGTCTGCAGCCAGTGAAATTAATTGCGAGCCTTGGAAGTGAACTCGAGGTCACAATTGATGTAGCTGGTAAATCTCTAAATTTCCTTGTAGATACGGGGGCGGCCAAGTCAGTGATAAATTCGACCGTGGGCATGAGAACCACTGGTAAAACAATTCCAGCCATGGGAGTAACAGGAGTAGTACAACACTACCCTTTAAGCAAACCTGCAGAGATTACGATAGGGCCTTTGCATACCAAGCATTCTTTTCTGCTGGCTGCATCGGCTCCGACTAATCTCCTAGGGAGAGATTTACTGTGCAAAATGGGATGTGTCATATATTGTACTCCTGAAGGTGTGTTCTTGGACATACCCGAAAACCACGCTCAGGAAGTGCAGGGTATGCTAGACTCCCCAACAAGATTAATGTCACACACTGTTATTGTAAATAGGTGTCCGTCCGAGGTAGAGGAAATGATTTCCCAGATACCGGAATCACTTTGGACCAAGGATGGACAAGACACTGGATTAATGGCAAACGTAACCCCAGTAGTTGTACAAGTAAAAGATGGTAGGATAGCTCAAAAAATCCCACAATACCCTCTGAAGCCAGAGGTGGAGTTAGGAGTTTACCCTGTAATAGAGCGCTTGTTACAACAGGGCATTCTCGTAAGAACGTCCAGCACTGCCAATAGTCCCAACTTCCCTGTTAAAAAGAGTGGGGGGAGGGGTTACAGATTAGTGCAGGATCTAAGAGGGATCAACAAAATAGTTGAGAGTCAATTCCCCGTAGTGCCAAATCCAGCTGTCATCCTTATGCAAATCCCTCCCACTGACAAATTTTTCACTGTGATTGACCTCTGCTCCGCCTTCTTCTCGGTACCTCTGTACCCTGACAGTCAATACTTTTTCCCATTTACATACAGAGGAGTTTAGTACACCTGGACTCGATTACCACAAGGTTTCATTGACAGTCCAAGTATTTTCTCACAAGCCTTGCATGATTGTTTACAGTCTTTTCAACCTGAGAGTGGATCAATATTAATACAGTACGTGGATGACCTACTGCTGTGTTCAGATTCACTGGAATCATCTCTGAGAGATACGAAACAACTCCTGTTTCATCTTTCAAACACCGGACACAAAGTTTCCAAAGACAAGTTACAATTATGCCAGACCAGGGTAAAATACTTGGGATACTGTCTGACACAAGGACTGAGACACCTCACCGCTGATAGAATTCAAGCAATTCATGACATGACCCTGCCACAAACCCAGCAACAGATTAGAACGTTTTTAGGAATGTGTGGGTATTGCCGTAACTGGATCCCAGGTTTTTCCATACTGGCCTTGCCTTTACAGGAGATGGTCTCCTCAAACAAACCTGATCGGATTTCGCACACAGACGAGTCTGAGATGGCATTTGAGAGACTTAAACAATGCCTAACGCAGGCACCAGCATTAGGCATGCCAGATTATGGAAAACCCTTTGAGCTGTATGGAACAGAGAGTGCTGGGTGCGCGGCTGGTGTCTTAACCCAGAAGCATGGTGATGCCAGCAGGCCGGTAGCCTACTATAGCGCTCAGCTAGACACGGTAGCGCGATCCCTCCCCACATGCTTGCGAAGTGTTGCAACAATAGCATTGCTAGTAAGTAAAAGCGAAGATGTAGTGCTAGGACACAACCTCACAATTCATACACCACATGCAGTGTCAGCCTAACTAAATTCGGCCCAAACCAGACACGTCTCATCAGCACGGTTTACAAGATGGGCATTGGCGTTGATGGCCCCCGTAAACATCACCATAAGGAGATGCAGCGCACTAAATCCTGCAACATATCTCCCAGGTGTGCCTGGACAGGCACAAAGGGTGGAAGATGAGAGTGATGGTGAAGGAGGATTTAGTAAGGAAAATGACACACATGATTGTATGGAATATTTGGCCCAAAATTTCACGGCAAGGCCTGACATCAGTGACAACCCACTGGAAGATGTAGATTTTACTTTCTACACTGAAGGCAGTTGTCACAGACAGACGGACTTGGGAGACTTGTGTACTGGATACGCAGTCGTAGATGACCAAGGTACCATAGAAGCGGAACCCCTAGGCCCACCACACTCAGCACAAGTTGCTGAACTGGTTGCCCTAACCAGAGCATGCGAACTGGCTAAAGGCAAGTCAGCCAATATCTACACAGATTCTAGGTACGCCTTCGGAGTAGTCCATGATTTCGGGGCCCTATGGCGCCTCAGAAATTTCATGACGGCAGCTGGCACACCTGTAGCACATGCAGCCCACATCAAAAGACTTCTAACAGCGATACAGGAACCCGACAGAGTGGCTGTTATCAAGTGTAAAGCTCACACGTATAGCCAAGACCCGGTATCACTTGGTAACAGCCGAGCAGACGAAGCTGCTAAATCAGCAGCCAGTAACCCCATACAGACAGACAGCACACAACTGATGGTATTTAATACTGTAAACACACAGAAATTATATGAAATGCAAGATTTGTGTTCACCACAAGAAAAGGCAGTTTGGAGGTCAAAAGGATATGGCCAGGAGTCCTCAGGACTCTGGACAGATGGACAGGGTAAGCCAGTGGCACCCAGAGCATACCTTCCAAGTCTAGCGGAAGCGGCACATGGACTGACTCATCTAGGCAAAGAAGGAATGTGTAAGTTGGTAAGAGCTTATTGGTGCGCCCCAGGATTTTCTTCCCATGCGGGTAAAAGAGCAATGACATGTCTCACCTGCTTGAGGAAGAATATCGGAAAGGCAATACCAACATGGCCATCCCATATCCCTCCTACAGATGGTCCTTTCCAGGTAATTCAAATTGATTTCATACAATTGCCACCTTGTAGAAATTTAAAATATGTATTGGTTTGTATTGACGTGTTCTCAAATTGGGTTGAAGCATTTCCCGCAGCCACAAATACCGCTGTGTTTACTGCAAAGAAAATTGTGCAGGAATTTGTGTGTAGGTACGGTATCCCTAGAATCATTGAGAGTGATAGGGGTACCCATTTTACAGGTGAAGTTTTTCAAGCAATGTGTAAGTTGATGGGAATTAATAGTAAGCTGCACACTCCGTACCGCCCCCAGGCGAGTGCGAAAGTGGAAAGAGTAAACAGCACTATTAAAAACAAATTAAGCAAGGTAATGGCTGAAACAGGATTGTTGTGGCCCGAAGCTTTGCCAATCGTATTATAAAGCATCAGAACCACTCCCAGGTCCCCTCTTAATCTGTCTCCTTTTGAAATTCTGTTTGGTCGACAACCCCATGTTATGATTAACCCCCAGGATGATTTGAAATGTAACAATGAAGTCACTGTAAGGTATTTGGTTAAAATGAGTAAGCAATTGAGGAATCAGAATGATAATCTAAAGTTGGTGATTCCTGATTTGCCAGACAGTAATTGTCATGACATTGAACCTGGGGATTATGTAATGATACGGAATTTTCTACGCTCAGGTTGCCTTATTGACAGATGGGAAGGACCATATCAAGTCTTATTGACCAGCACGACAGCATTGAAGGTTGCCGAGAGAGAGACTTGGGTCCATTCGTCTCATTGTAAAAAGGTTGCTGACCCAGAGAGGTCCCGTGATAAAGAACAGACGGTAAAGGTTGTATCACTAGAGTGTCTGTTCCGGGAAGGTTGAGACGACACTGAGAGCTGAGAATAATAAGACCGGAGGCGTTTGTCGAGCCAGATTTCTTTCTCCCTTTTGTTATTTTCTCCAGTTCCCATCTCCCTCCTATTCTCCTTCCCCCTTCTTATTTTTCTCCTTTTCCTCCTATAAGATGGACTTGCCCCAAGAGACTGTGATCCGGATTTTCCTGTTGACCATGATGTTGACCAGAGCAGTGTGTTTCGGTGAGAGTACCATGGAGGTCGAGAAAGGATCTGGAATGGGTTCTGATGACCAGGATGGAGGCGTAGTTTTCCAAAAGCAACATAATCACCGAGTAAAGGCGAGTATCAGAAAACGATCTGGTAGCATTGACAATAGAAGGAACTGTGAAGGATTGTTAGCTGAAGAGAACTGCATCTGTAGGCATTGTGACAATATAGTTGAGGATGGGTGCATCAAGAAATGTCAGTCCAGTTTTAATATCCATATGGACCGGCATCCATTGAGTGACTATCACTCCTTAGTGGGTAAAGTGTTAAATCAGACAGACTGTTGGGTATGCTCTCAAGTACCTCAAGGTCATAGCAAATCAGGACTAGTACCATTCCCTTTAACTGTAGGAGAGGTACTTGAGTTAAGTGGTGGGAGGCCGGTGGACAAGAGGTTTAATATCTCTAGTCCTCCTAGTTTGAAGCTCCACCAGTATCACGTAGATAAGTCCTTAGTATGCTTTAACATTTCCAATCCCCGAAAGCCGGGAAATTGGGAAGTGTCATGGAGTAATCAAACCATGACATTTTCTTTTTTTTTTTTAAATTGTTTATTTTAATTTACAGGTTATAAACTTTACCGGTTACAAACATTACAGCAGCCTCCCCCCATTCTTGGGGTGGGCTGTTCCGTCTAACATTATAGTACCAAAAGCAGAGATATAACCTTAAAATAAGGAACATATGGTTCCCATGGTGCACAGATACATCAAGGAGTTATGCATCGGGGTAAGCAGATACTGTTCAATTGAATGGGAACCAGAAAAAAAAAAAAAAAAAACAAGCTCATGATTGTATCAATAAGAGGAAAAAGACTAGAGAAAGAGAACATGAAGGGCGAGAAGAAGAGACAGGGAAGGCTGAGAGGGAATAGAGTAGAGGGGGAGAGGGGACAAGGTTGGAGAGAGGCCGCTGGTACGCCCCCGTGTTGCGCTGGCTACGCACAAGGCGCCAGTACAAGATGGAAGGTGCTATTCGGGGAACACGGAAAGGATATGTTGAGGATATCCCACGGGCTACTTATCAGGTTAGGAGAGTACAAGGGTCATAGTAGGAGGGCCGTCGAGCTCCCGGAGGGTCGTACTCCATGTGCGGGAGCCTGTGAATCGAACCATAGTTCCCAGTTTTGAAGGAACTGGAAAGATCTGTTATGGAGGTAAGCAGTGATTTTTTCCATGCTTGCGAAGTACCATACTTTGTTGATGATCTGTTGCATAGGGGGGGGCTCCGTCTTTTTCCAATGGAGGGCAATTGCGCATCTAGCCGCGTTCAAGATCTGTGTCAGTAATTTACCCGAGTTCGGAGGTGCATTGGCAATGGGGAGACCTAGCAGGAATGACCAAGGGTCTTTGTATATCCGGGTCTGGAGTACTGTACTCAGCAAGTGTGCGACTGAATCCCAGTATAGCTTGATTTTGGGACACGTCCACCACATGTGAAGGAAAGAGCCATGTCCTCCGCACCCTCTCCAGCACAAAGGCTGAGAGGAGGGAAACATTTTGTGGAGTCTAGAGGGGACTAGATACCACCTATATAAGATTTTATATGCGTTTTCCTTAACTAAGGTTGAGATAGAGGATTTCGCGGCCGCCGTAAAGACATCTGACCAATCATAGTCATCCGGTATCGGGCCAAGGTCCTGTTCCCACTTGAGTATAAAAGCCGGGGTTACCGATTTATCCCCTGCCTGGAGAAGGGAATACAGTAGGGTGATGATTCCTCGAACAAGCGGTTTGTGATAACAATAGGACTCCAGGGTTGAGAGAGGTTGGAATGGGGATGAGCTCATTAAGGACGTGACAAAATGTTTCACCTGGAGATAGGTAAAAGGATTCGCTTCCGGGAAGTCATGTTTTGATATGATATCCGGTAACGGTGCGCAGGCCCCTTCGGATAACACATCTAGAACAAAGCGAATGTTGTGTGTCGACCATGGGCGCGAGCGGGTTATGGATTGGCCTGGGACGAAAGCATGGTTGTCCCACAAGGGGGTAAGTGCCGAGGGGAATGACAACATGTGGAAATGACGTGTGCAATAGTCCCAGATCTGGCAAGTGAATTCCAGAACCGGGTGGAGTTGCAAGTGGGGAGATCTGGTCTTAGGAGGGGATAAGAGTATAGATGATAGCGATGGAGTGTGGCTAAGCGTCCTCTCTAGCTGAAGCCAACGTATGGACTGCGTAGGGGCGAACCATGCCACTGCTTGGCTGAGATGGGTAGCCAGATAGTAAAGACGGATGTCTGGGAATCCTCTCCCCCCTTCTTGCACTGGTTTGCGGAGGGTAGAAAACCCTATCCTAGGGGTTTTATTTCTCCACACAAAGCGAAGCAACCACGAATGGATTTGTGCCAGTACCGAGTCCGGGACTTTCACTGGCAGCGTCTGAAACAAATAAAGGAGACGGGGGATAATATTCATCTTCAGAGCAATAATACGACCCAGCCAAGAGATGATTAGTGATTGCCATTTATGGAGGTCGGCCTTAAGGTTTTTAAGCAATGGCGAGAAGTTTTCCTTAAACAAGTCTCCATAGCGACTCGTAATATAGACCCCCAGATATCGAATTTTAGAAGTGCACCAGGAGAATTTAAAGTTGTTTTGCATGTTGGCTATTTGGGAAGGGGAGATGTGGAAGGGAAGAGCTTCAGTCTTGGACCAATTGACTTTGTAGCCCGATATATTTCCGTAGTCAGACAGGAGAGTAAAAAGGTTCGGCAGAGAGGTGTGAGGTGAGGAAAGTGATAGGAGGACGTCGTCTGCGAACAAGGAGATCTTGTAAACAGAGTCCCCCACTTCCAGTCCTCCGATATCGGGCGAGGCTCGTATGCGGGCTGCTAATGGCTCTATCACTAAGGCAAAGATCAGGGGTGAGAGTGGGCAGCCCTGTCTGGTACCATTGGAAATGTTCAAAGGGTCTGATTGTACTCCGTTCACAGACACCCTAGCGGAAGGGGTCGAGTATAAAGCTTGTATCCCTGCGAGGAATTCCCCCTGGAAACCTAAATGAGCAAGTGTTTCAAACATAAAGGGCCAACCTATCCTGTCAAATGCTTTCTCCGCGTCCAGAGAAAGCAAGAGAGCAGGGGTATGTGTAAGGTTGATATAATGAGTCAGGCTAATAACTCGTCTCGTGTTGTCTCGAGCTTGGCGGCCGGGAATAAATCCTACCTGGTCGTTATGGATAAGGTGGGGCAAGACACAATTTAGACGGAGGGCTAATATTTTGGCATAGATCTTGATATCTGAGTTAAGTAGTGATATAGGCCTGTAATTAGCGCAATTAGATGCGTCCTTACCCTCCTTAGGAATGACTATAATCTTAGCCTCCAGTGCCGATTTGGAGAAAGAAGCTCCCTGCAGGACAGCATTGAAAAGGGTTGAGAGGTGAGGAGTAAGCTGGGGGAGAAAGGTCTTGTAATATGCGGCCGTAAAGCCGTCTGGGCCAGGGGCTTTGTTAAGTTTTAGGGTTTTGACAACAGTGGCAATTTCTTCGTCGGATATTTCTGAATTCAATTCGGCAGAAACCGATGAGTTCAGACGAGGGAGATGGCAGTGGGCTAGGAAGGTACGGATAGCCCCAATAAAGTCTGGTTTCGTCTGAGTGGTCTCATGGGCATTGTATAGCTTCTCGTAGAAGCGAGAGAAAGTTTCAGTGATACGTTTAGGGTCCCTAGTCTTCTCACCAGAGAGAAGCTGGATGGACATAACGTTGTTCCTTGCAAGTTTAGCCCGGAGCCTAGAGGCTAATAGCCGATCGGCTTTATCCCCTTTTTCGTAGAAGGATTGGTTGAGCCACTTCAGGCTGGTCTCCACCTTCGTCGTCAGGAGCATATTTAATTCCCCTCTGACCGCAGCTAGGGAGGAGAGATCCGTTTCGGACCCTGTTTTTTTGTGTTTCAGTGAGAGGGGACCAAGCATGTCTGAGAGTTCCCGGATGCGTTTAGATCTGGTCTTCTTGTTATAGGAGGAGGCGCTGATCAGGCATCCACGTATAACCGCTTTATGAGCGTCCCATAGTAACATAGGGGGAACAGATGGGGATGCGTTTGTCTCAAAGTAGTGGGAGATTTCGGCGGCTATGTGGGCTTTCGTTTGGGGGTTAAGAAGGAGTCTGTCATTCAATCTCCACACAGGATGGCGGGCGGGTGGATGTGAGCCCTGGACATCTACAGTGACCGGGCCGTGGTCTGACCACGTGTTGGGGTGAATGGAGGTGTCTATGATACATTGCGCAGGCTCCGAACTCAGGAAAATCATGTCCAGTCTTGCGTAAACATCGTATATGGGGGAATAGTATGTGTAATCTTTAGCAGTCGGCTCTTTCACTCTCCATGTATCGAAGAGAAGGTGGCGTGACAGCAGGAGGTTCAAAGCAGCTGCGTTACGCGTGTGTGAGGGGCGCATAGATCTGGGTAGAGGTTTAGATCTGTCCAGAACGCTGTCCAAAGTCACATTAAAATCCCCCCCTAATACCACATTCCCGCGTCTGTGTAGGGTTAAGAGGTTATTTAGTGAGTGGAAAAAGGGGGCCTGGTTCTGGTTTGGAGCATAGACATTTAAAAATGTATAGGGGGACCCGTTTAACATCCCCACCAGCAACAGGTATCTACCTTCAGGGTCGCTCAGTATTTCAGAGGGGATGAAATCTAAATGATTAGCAAAGAGTACTGAGACCCCTTTCTTCTTGTGTATGGGGTCGCAAGCATGGAAAGTGAGCGGGAAGTGTTTGGACTTAAGTTCTGGATGAGACTTACCCGAGAAATGAGTCTCCTGTAGGAAAACGATGTCGCCTTTAAGTTGCTTAAGGGATTGGAATAAGAGAGATCGTTTACGCGGGCTATTCAGACCTTTCGTGTTCAATGTGATTATTCTAAGAACCATGGTATGAGAACAGAGCACTCTTCATGTGGGAGCGCACCAGCTGGGCTCCGAAAGAAATAGGGGAAGGGAAAGGAAAGAGGATCGGAGAGAGAAGAAAAGAGAGGGTAGGAGAACAGATGAAGGACAAGCCTATATTAGTATCAGTGGTTAGAAGGCGGAGAAAATCCATTCTCGTTAGTCGGACCCAAGGAAGAGGTCGACCCGTAGGTCCAGGTCGTCCGACGTCGACCTTAAAGGTCGAATGGGGGGTGGGTGGACCCAGCTGCTCGGAGAGGAGCCCGGGTCCCGTGTGCAATCAGACTAAAAGTAAGTGTACATATTGCGGACAATAAACTAGGGGAGCTTAAAGGGGAGGGAGGAGGGGGGGGAGGAGGGAGGGAAACAGCATTAATGGAACTGGGGGTAAACATGTCATGTCGACCACATATCAACAACAATAACATTACAGCCTGCATGAGGTAAAGAGAGAAGGTTCGGCCCAGACGGGCCTCCCGGGGACGGAACCCCCGCGGCCAGCCACGGCGAACCCCGGCCCCGAGGGCCCAGACAGGCCCCCCCACAACAGGATCACCAAGGCATTAAATGGTAAACATTAACTTAACCAAAGTCTCTACATCTTATTGGAGTCTTGGCATAATGCGGAAAGAACCCCCGCAGTCCGTCAGGGACTCGTATGCACATCGAGATCCATCATGGACATCTATACATGGCGATTCATGTATCTGGGGAGGCGTGGGAAGCGGATCCGACGGTGGTCCAGTTTGAGGCTGGGGCTGTGAGAGAAGGGGAGGTGTTGACTGGGAGAGAGCGTTGAGGAGTGGTCGGGGGGCCGGAGATGTTCAGTTGATGGAGTAGTTGAAGGGCCTCATCTGGGGACCTAGCAGAGAGGAATTTACCATCCGTTCTGACTTGGAGGGCAAAAGGGAAGCCCCATCTGTATCTGATGTTATGATCTCTTAGGGCTTTGGTTATATCTTTTAGCTCCCTCCTTCTGTTCAGCGTGACCGGCGACAGGTCCTGGAATATCAAGAGATCGGAGCCCTCGAACGGGATAGTCGACATCCTCCTGGTTTTGGCGTAGACTCGGTCTTTGACCGCGAAATAGTGAAAGCGGAGAATTACGTCTCTTGGTGTTTTGGCGTCTTGGGATCTAGGGCGTAGAGCCCTGTGGGCCCTATCTAGAAGAAGCATGTCGTCTGGAACGGAGGGAGCAAGTGAGCGGAAGAGGCGGAGTAGATAATCCGTGAGGTGATTTTGTTCCACCGTCTCGGGCACATTGCGTATTCTAAGATTGTTCCGACGGCCTCTGTTGTCCAAATCTTCCTGTTTATCCGCTAAGAGCATAACATCCGTACGCATTTGAGATATCTCCTGTTCTGATTCTTGTTGGAAGGCGATAAGCTCTTCTTGTTTTCTTTCGATGGCATCCACCCTGGTGCCCAGGCTATCCACGTCCGATTTTAGACCCGAGATAGCCTCCTGTACTTCTGCACGAATTGATTTTTTAATATTACGCATCTCGGATAGGAGAAGGGCGACATCAGCCTTTGTGGCGGGAGTGGAGGAAGAGTCATCGTCCGAGACTCTGTCAGAGGTTGCTGAAGTGGGTGGGGGTGAGGTTGCTCTCCGGGTGGAAGATGGGGTCGAGTTCTTGAAGTAGCCCACCAGGTTATGGGCATTCGACTTTTTCCCCCCTTTAGGCATGTTGGCGGAAAGAGGTGAGGTAGGTTGGTTGTCAACAGCTGGGAAGGACGAGGGAGGCTCCTATATCATTAGGATCACACACGGGACCAGGTGTAGTACATATCGAGGTCACATGCTAGGCACTTTGAAGAAGATGGTCAGAAAGGTCCAGCTGGGCATGCCACGGCATGTAGGTAATGAGTGACGTTTCTTAGCACCGGCAGGATTGGGATCCTCCGGAGGCCGGGGCTTCTTTCAGAGATACTCAAGGCCCTGCAGGCGTCACGTGTGTGGGTGTCAGGGGGGGGGAGGGCCCTGCAGGGTGCTTAAAGAGTACCGTTGCACCGGTAATAGTAGGCCGAACCCTCAGAAGTGTTATCTGGTCCAGTATTTCTAGCCCGTAGGAGCGCCTATAGGGCGGGATAGGGTGTTCAAGAGGTGAGGGTGAGAGCAGGGTAAGGAGAATCCTCACTATCAGCTGCGCCCGCTTCCGATGGCCGCTACAGGTACACAGGGGGTCTCCGGCGTTGGCGGCAACGGCTCCCACCTCTCCAGGTAACAGTCACCAGCCGCGTCTATCCGGTTTCCACCGCCACCCGGCCCGTCCAGCCGTGCCTCTGGTAGGGGAGGGGAAGGTCGCACCTCGCAGGAGCCCCTCCGAGGTAGCACCAGCCCGTGGGAGCACAATTTAACCTTGAAAGAGTATATTAAAGGAGAGAGGGCAATTGCAGGGTGAAGTGGTCGCTGCACAACAGGTTCTCCCCCCTCACAGTCTGGTGTAGTGGGCAGCAGGTACTGGGCACGGGGGTCTAGGCGGGGGTTCTGAGGTGTACTGGAAACCCAATCCCCCAGCCGTGTTTTCAAGATGGCCGCCGGGCTTCATGCACTCTTACCGTGCGGCACTATTTTGTGCTCGGTGCGATGGGGAGGTAGGGGCTATATTCCCGGGCCCAGGAGTGGGATACTGAGCGATAGCAACCTCGGCGTCCCCAGGTGATCTAGAGCTGAGCCAGGTCTCTGCTAATATGGCCGCCGTGTCTCCCGCCGTCCCGTCTGGCAGGCCGGGGATGTGAGCAGGGCCAGGATAAAGCCCCTACGAGGGCCGGTAATGTGATGTCCCGTGGGAGAAGAAAAAATGTTTATTTTGTGTGTCGGGGCAGCGGGGAGAGATAGCCGCGGTGAGACGCTGGGAAGCACCAGCGTATGACTCACCTGCCGCGCGAGGCCGCCGCCGTCCGCCGCTCAGAGCTCCGTCTTCCGACCTCACTCGCAGAGATCCCCAGAGAGCTCCGGCTCGGGGGGTAACTCCCTCCACCCGCCTGTAGTCCTCGCCGGGGTATGATGAGTTCGTCTCCCGGGTTTCGCCGTCCGCAGGTCGCAGGTCTGCGCTGTGTAAGGGGGGGGGGAAAACCGTACTCCAGCCCCCGGCTTCTGATGGAGGGGAAGGCCGCAACCCGCGGGAACCCTTAAAAGGGCTCCCCGGCTCCGCGACCGAAGCCCCTCGCCCTGGGTGACAAAGGGCACAGGTATCTTTGTCTGTGCGCCCGTGGGGTTCAGTAATCCACTGGTAACAACCGGTATATGTGTGGGGCTGCAGGAGCTCACATGAAACGCTTCCTCACAGCACACCAGCCAGGCCACGCCCCCCAAACCATGACATTTTCATATAGAGCCGATAGAATGCCCATAGACACAGAGCTTATACGCCAGATCGCCAACAGTGGAAAATATTTCCGGTATAGGTATACTCTAGGAAGTAGGACCATGCGAGTTGGAAAGGTATCACCAGGATACTGTGCACATATCGTACAACCTGATACGTGTACTAGACAGATGGGAGTTATGGTTAGGAGATTTCACATGGAAAATTTGTAACATGGTAATGTCATACTCTGTCCCATATGTTCTCCCCGATGATGCATATTTCATATGCGGGAGAAAGGCGTATAAGTGGCTTGCCCCAAACTCAGAGGGATTGTGTTACATTGGAAAAGTACTGCCTGAAGTAATGACTGTATCCCATAACAAAATGAAAGAAATTCACCGCGGTGCCCAAGCTCCTTATACTCACACTCATTACGAGCACGTCGTTAAAAGGCACCTGATAGAGAGTACAGAGCATCCGGCCTCTGATCTGATCCATGAATCCACCGGGATTCAATTCTTACTCGCGTTAGATATCACTCGCACCGCCAGAGGAGTGATAAATTATAAATATATATCTGCGCTAGCGAACTTGTTAGACAATATCATCGAAATGTATGACGACACGTTCAGGTACACTGGGAAAGAGTTACAGCCTACAAAACAGAGCTGGTTCAGCATAGGATGATTCTCAATTATCTCACAGCAGTGACAGGCGGGTATTGTGTTACCCTAGCAACTCAGTATGGAGTAAAGTGCTGCACGTATATTACAAACAGCACCGAGGACCGGGCCGAGGTCATAGACCAAAAGATGGATGACATTTTGCAATTAAAGTGGGAGTTTCGAAGGAAACACAATCTCACACTCGCTGCTGTGGGTAATGAGCTGACCAGTTTGGTGTCATGGTTGAACCCACGAAATTGGTTCTCTGGTTTAGGAGAATGGACCCAAGGTATTATAATGGACGTAGGGAAATTTCTCTTGTGTATTCTGGGAGTCGTCATATTGGTTGGCCTGATATTTAGATGCGTTCGGGCTTTAACGACATGTAAAGGTAGTACCAGAGTGATGAGTCTGAGGAGCGAGGACACTGTAATAACAACAACTAATTTGATTTATGACCCAACAATAGAGACATTAACTTTTACGATAGCCCAATATTTTAGAGACTGTAATTTAATGGACAATGGAAAAGCTTTTGCTCGCTATTTATAGCAAAAGCACAGAGAGACATCAGACAACATGTACATCAAGACAAGACACCAGACAAGACCTCAATCGGCGACTGTTTATTTAAACTCACATAGTTTACGACTGCATTTATAATGATTGTTTCTTATCTTCATCTCTACAACCTCCAGGTAATGACACACATAGTCGACAGGGAATATAGACACATATATCCGCATTCACATGTTCCCCCCTTCATGTATCATCAACTAAATGTGCTCCCCATTTGTTGCAACCAAAAGCCGAAAAGAGCTCGGTAGAGTTTGACAGCCCATCCACAGACCCTTGATACGGGATAAGAAGGATTCAAATGTATACTTCGCAATACCTCGAAGCTTGATTTAAAACACGTACGGCACGATGATACATGACCCCTCAAACATGGATCTCATACACACATGCTTTTACTATCTCACTAGGTCATACTTTTCCTACCTTCTCCTCTCCTCCCCTTACCCAATCATAAAAAGGTGTTTACATGATGACATATATTTTTCTGTTTTGTTTAGGAAGTGGCAGTTATTGGTGACTGCCAAAGGGTGGACTGTCAAAGTCGAAAAATATCGTTATTCTCATGCCTTGTACTAACCTCATGCGCTTGCCCGCTGCACGTGCACATTCTCTCCCGTGCGTGCGCATATTCGCAGTTGCGTGACGGCGCCTCCACGGACATGCGCTCAAGCGCCTGGTATGTGCATTTACGGTAGAGTTTGTGTGCGTCTGGCGGGCGACTCAATTGTCACATAGTTAATCCAAATAGTGCATTTTGTAGGTTATGGTCTCCTTAATAATATCAGTAAGTTTGTTTAGTGTAACTGGTTTATGGACAGAGAAATCCCTCTTTACATGATACGAAGGGTCAGACAGGTTTTAAGCAGTGGTGTTTAGTATGCAACGGTAGAGTATATTATTAGAAACATTCCGGTATTGGTTTGAGAGAAATCAATCGCTCCTGCGAATAGTTATGTCTATAAGAAGTTTATGGACATTTGCTATATTTGCAATTCATTATCCATGCGGCGGGAATCCTGAGATTCCCTCCCACCTGAGCGGTATGAAATAGTCACAGCCCACCTGTTTGAATCAACCTATGACCTTTTGTTATAATGTAAGGACAGATTCCTGCGTCCAATGAACAATGAGATTGTAGGCCCCTTTGTAGTGTACTGTATGCAGTGTATATAAGGCAGCCAGCTTGGGCCAGCTCAGTCTACTCTCCACAAAATGTTTTCATCACTGACTAACTTGAGAGCTGGTACCAGAACTGCGCTGCGATCATTCCCCAGTGTGTAAGTGTTTCTCTGTAACCAACTTGTTCTCTGTTTGTATTTGCCATACTCTCTCTCTCTCTCTCTCTCTCTGTTATTGTTATGCTGTTGTATATTGTATATGTGTAGTTATTATGTTTAGATATGTTAGCCTGTAGTGTATAAAATGTTAAATGTATCTTCCTTTTTTTACATAACTAAATCTCGTTAGTAAAGGTTTTGGAACCTTAGCAAGGTATTGTGTGTTTATTACATTGCTGAGAGTATTCAGAGCGTCTCAATCGCTCAAGAGGCTTTTATATAGTAGAGGTTAATTAGCATTGCATTGTGTTCACATTACAAAACCAAGGTTTACAGTATAGGCTCAGCCTTTCATTGTGTTGCATACAAGGTTTACTGTGTGTCATCCTGTGAGCGTCTGCGCCGCTTGTGTTCCTCTTGTAGGGCACAGCGTCCGCTACGCTAGTAGCGTAGCATTACGGTACTCGGACCGCCTATAGCGTGCTCGATACCCAGCGTAAGCCGTGAGCGAACGTGTCGCTCGTGCGTCTCGACCACGGCCTAGCGTCTGCTACGCTAAGTGCGTACCCTAACGGTACCCCGTACGCCCATTGCGTACTGAGTCTCTTACCAATATATAGTGAATGTTATAAGATAAATATTTAGCTTTATCATAACCCAAGCAGAGTCCTCACTGTTCTGGGTGCAGGTACAGGTGGAAAACTGGAAGATTTGGGCCCTGGTGGATACCGGCAATGAGCTCACCATTGTCGCAGTCAATGTGGTTCCTCTGGGAGCTGATAAGGTCCAGTCTCCTGTCAGGGTGTTGTGCATCCATGGCGATGTGGAGGAGTGCCCACGTGTATACTTACTCCTGACATTTCAAGGTCAGTCATTAAAGGAGGTAGCGGTGGTGACCTCCAGTGCCCCCATATCCACTTATCCTGGGCCGGGACTTTCCATTGCTGCAGGAGCTGGTTACCTGGCATGCTACCAACAAACCATCAACCACCGAAACAACTCAGAAGCCAGAGACCAGAGACTACCAAAGTTTAGCATCCGGGAGAGAGGCTGCCGGTCCCAAACCAAATCTGAGGCCCATAGGAACCCAGTTGGTGAGAAGATATCACTGCAGGACTTTGGGAGAGATCAACGCGATGACAGCAATTTGGTACACGCTTTTGAGACTGTTAAAGTAGTTAACAGCAGGGTAGTTGATGCTTTACCATCAGAGAGTGTACCATATTTTGTTTTGGAAAATTATTTACTACATCGTGTCGCTACTTTACAAGGGAAAAAGATAGATCAGCTCTTGGTTCCCCGAAAACTGGAGCGGTTGGTGTTAGAAGCTGCCCATACGCATTTGTGGGGTGGCCATCTAGGGGAGGAGAAAACACTCCAACACATCCAGTTAAGGTTCTTTTGGACCGGCATCTATGCTTCCATTAAGAGGTATTGTCAGGAATGCCCAGTCTGCCAGAGGACAGCCCCTCGGCCAGAGTTTAGAGCTCCACTGGTACCACTAGCTATCATTTCCGTACCTTTTGAGTGGATTGGTATGGAAGTGAACAAGCCCTAACGGGCTAAACGCGTTTTCCACGGATTTAACCAGGAGACCTTCCTTTGGAGCTTTATTTACTGCCACCCATCTCTCAAACCTGACACCCTGAGTATCATCCTTTTCACATATTTATGTCTTTTGTGTTAGAAATACCGCTGCTGTATGTATCCATTGCTTTAGGCACACCATAATACTGCATAGCTTACAGTGGGTTCGTTCGGATGCCTAGCTCAGCTTTTTCCTACAGATTGTAGAATAGACTTAATTGCTGCATTTCATTCGTCTATTTTTCCTTCAATGGATTATGATACTTCATAGGCTGATGTCCCATAGTTTATCCAAAGCAATGATTATATCTTCTTGATACTGTATGTCCTCTGCATAATAGGAATGTGTATGTGAATTACACAATTGGGATCTCCTGTGCTTATTACAGCCTATAAATCCCACGGATTACAGATCAGGTCTATTTGGCTGCACTCTGCTCACTATTATGATTATTTTAAAAAATGCGGTACACTCAATGGGCTGATGTCATCTTTTACCTATGGTAATGATTTCTCAGATAGTGTACTTAGGAATGTCCTTTGCACATCAGTAATAGATACGTGATTTGTGCTTTGATTCATCAACTTACCTGAACCTCATATTCTGCGGCTTTGGTCTCCTCTCTGAGACACCACTTGTTAGCTGATTGGACTCAGCTCCCAATCCTTCCTTTCTCCTTCATACTGCTCACTATCCTTCCGTGGACTCTCATTCACGATCCAGGGCTTACAAGCGCCACCGAAGTGTCGACTGTTTTCACCCTGCCTAACGTGAACAGCAGATCCACATACTGAATGACCCCATCTTTTCTATCATCTCTTTCTGCTATCATTCTTATATAGGTGCACTCTCATTGGTAGATAACCTCTCTACTATCATACCACGCTGCCTATGCCCGATCTCGTCCGATCTTGGAAGCGAAACAGCGTCAGGCCAGGTCAGTACCTTGAGGGGAGACTCCCTGGGAATACCTGGTTTTGTAGAGTAGGTACTATTCCCCTTCTATTTGAAGGGTGGACACCAACAGCAGTATCACCACTAAAAGCTATTTCCAACATTCTATCCACTCCAATTCATGTTCAGGTTATTTAAATTTAGATATTCCTAATCTTTCTAAAACAATGGATTGACGGGTGAGCAGCTAACTGCTTGGTATTAATTTAATCCAAGCGGTCCTCCAAGATACAAACTGACCTCTTAGGTTGGTCTCATTAATACAGATTATCTGTACTGGTCAGGAGAAACGGGTGCTAGACTATCTTGTGTCTGCAGCCTTTCTAATTTCTCTCGGTGATTAAACAGACCAGAACAATTTTATACACACATTTTTTTCTCACACACTTTCTCACATCTGTCCTATGCTTACATTTTTCTCTGGATCATAGAGGGATTATTTTTCATTTTTAATGGTAATCAATAAATATACGTTTTAATGTTCTCTTTCGTAATTGAATGATCATTTTCTTTTTTTCATAAGAGTGCGCCCACACAAGAGCTTTCTTTTTCTCCCCTTGTAAGTAATGGATCTGATAGGGCCAGTGGAAAAATCTGCTCGAGGGCACCAATACATATTGGTGGTAGTTGATTATGCCACCAGGTACCCAGAGGCTATACCCCTGCGCAATATGAAATCTGGCACTATTGCCAGAGAACTACTAACCATGTATACCCATTTAGGAATACCAAAAGAGTTCTTAACAGACCAAGGTACACCTTTCGTGTCTAGACTCATGAAAGAGTTATGTCGGTTGCTAAATGTAAACAGGATTGCCACCTTGGTGTACCACCCGCAGACAGATGACCTGGTAGAAAGATTTAATAAAACCCTTAAGCAAATGATAAAGAGGGCAGTGTCACAAGAAAAACGAGATTGGGATCTGCTCCTACTGTACCTTACTTGATGTTTGCGGTAAGAGAGGTACCCCAATCCTCTACAGGGTTTAGTCCCTTTGAGCTCCTCTATGGGAGACAGCCCAGAGGAATTCTAGATCTCTTAAAAGAAGGGTGAGAAGAACAACCATGCCAGGACCCTAATGGCATTCAGTTTGTGGCCCAGTTATACGGCCGTCAAAGGCAGATTGCGCCACTACTGAACGAACACATGGAAAGGGCCCAACAACGTCAGAAACAGAGGTATGTCGTCACCTCAGTCAACCGGTCCTTTAATCCGGGATACAAAGTGTTAGTGCTGGTGCCCACCACAGAAAGCAAGATGCATGCACAATGGTGGGGCACTTATGAGATCATCGAGGCAGTGGGACCGATCAATTACAGGGTCCGACAGGAGGGTAGAAGGAGGGAGGTACAAGTCTACCATCGGCCCACTTTGGTAGCTAAAAAGATTTCAGAATGCCAGGTACCCACTGAAATCACGCGTACTCCTGAACAGAAATGGGAAGTGGTGAACTTGGCGAAACGCTACCAAGATGTGTTTTCTACCATTCCGGGAAAGATACAGATCATCCAACATGCTGTTGTGACTCCACCCGGGGTGGCCATTAAACAGAGGCCATATTGCATACCCGAAGCGAAGCGGGCAGCGGTAAAGCAGGAGGTGAAAGAGATGTTACGCCTGGGGGTTATAGAGGAATCCACCAGTGAGTGGAATAATCCAATTGTCCTAGTACCAAAGCCTTCAGGTGCCTTACGGTACTGCGGTGACTTCCGTAAATTAAATTAAGTGTCCCTGTTTGATTCTTACCCTATGCCCCGGGTTGATGAGTTGGTAGAAAATTTAGCCAATAGTCAATATCTCACTACACTTGATTTGACAAAAGGTTATTGGCAGATTCCGTTAACAGAAGCTGCTAAGGCAAAAACAGCCTTCTCTACCCCAGAAGGCTTATTCCAATATAAAATGCTCCCATTTGGTTTACATGGTGCCCCAGCAACCTTCCAGAGAGCTATGAATAAGTTGCTGCCGCCCCACAGGGAATATGCGACTGCATATTTAGATGACATTGTTATTTTCAGCTCTGACTGGGAGTCACACCTACCAAAGGTAGAAGCCGTTTTACAGTCTCTATGAGCAAACGGGTTTACCGCCAACCCCGAGAAATGTGCCATTGGTATGATTGAGGCCAAGTATTTGGGGTACATTGTGGGCAGTGGGCAGGTTAAAGTTCAGCCTAATAAGGTAGAAACTGTCCTCACCTGGTCTGGTCCTAAATGTAAATCATAACTTATGACATTTCTCGGTTGGTCAGATATTATCGCAGGTTCATTCAAGATTATGCCGTTAGAGCGGCTCCACTAACCGAATGTCTTAAAAACAATTCCCAGACAAGATAACATGGTCTGGACCAGTGGAAACTGCTTTGCAGGATTTAAGATGAGCTTTGTGTACTGAGCCTGTCTTGCAAGCTCCTGACTTTAAAAAGCAATTTGTGTTACAAACGTATGCCTCTGGGACATGATTAGGAGCAGTCCTATCCCAAGAGGTAGATGGAGAGTAGTAGCCCATCCTCTACCTTAGCCGTAAATTATTGCCCAGGGAGCGCAGGTACTTAATTGTAGAGCAGGTGTGTTTGGCCATTAAATGGTCAGTTGAGTCATTAAGGTTTATTTATTGGGACTAGAATTTATGTTGGTCAAAGACCATGCACCCTTACAGGGGATGCATACAAACAAAGAGGTGAATGTTTGTGTGACCCGGGGAAACAGCACCTCAATGCCGATGTCCTTTCCAGGAGGTTTGTAGGTCATGTTCCTCCAAGCAACCCTATGGTGAAGGTAGAGGAGGAAGAAGGCGAGTTGGGTGACCTCTGGAAGGTAGTGGAAGGCTGTGTACCTTAGCGGATGACACTGGTAGGGGTGGGCAAGGCAGAGAGCTCACCCGAAAATAGTGTAGTTTCACCAGGGTGTTTGAAGATAAGGGGGGAGGAGTGTGGCAGAGACAGCATTTTTCCAGGTGAAAGTAATGTGGAGGATCCAGACCAGGTTTTGGAAGCAGTAGCAGAATCCCAGGGGTATAATCAGCAGCACCAGGGATTTCCTGATATAAGGGTTTCCAGGGCAGAGTCACCTTGCTCTTGATGGTGGAATAGCTACCCAGGGCCGTTTCTTGGGGTGGGCGAGCCGTGCAATCGCACTGGGCGCCCGCCGTGGTACTCTGGCTTCCCACTCCTCCCTCTCCACGAGTACCCAGCTTGGGGGGCGGAGTTTCGCGGAATGACGCGGTAACATCGTGACGTCACGACATAACCGCGTCATTCCATGAAACTCCGCCCCCCGAGCGGAGTACTAAGGTGGAGGGGGAGCCAAACTATGAAGAGGGAGATGCGGCCGGCGTGAGGAGCGACTGGTGAGGCGTGTCGAAGATCGTGAATCGCCTCTGTAAGCTTTCTTTCTTTCTTTCTTTCTTTCTTTCTCTCTCTCTCTCTCTGTAAAATGGGGACACCTGCCGCAATATATAAAAAGGGGACACTTGCCTGCCGTAATGTGTAAAAAGGGGACACTTGTCTGCCGTAATGTGTAAAAAGGGGACACTTGCCTGCCGTAATGTGTAAAAAGGGGACTCCTGCCTGCCGTAATGTGTAAAAAGGGGACTTTTGCCTGCCATAATGTATAAAATGGGGACTCTTGCCTGCCGTAATGTATAAAATGGGGACTGTTACCTGCCATGATGTGTAAAATGGGGACTCTTGCCTGCCGTGATGTATAAATGGGGACTCTTGCTTGCCGTGATGTATAAAATGGGTACTCTTGCCTGCCGTGATGTGTAAAATGGGGACTCTTGCCTGCCGTGATGTATAAAATGGGAACACTTGCCTGCCATGATGTATAAAATGGGGACTCTTGCCTGCCGTGATGTGTAAAATGGGGACTCTTGCCTGCCATGATGTATAAAATGGGGACACTTGCCTGCCGTAATGTGTAAAATGGGGACTCTTGCCTGCCGTGATGTGTAAAATGGGGACTCTTGCATGCCTTGATGTATAAAATGGGGACTCTTGCCTGCCGTGATGTGTAAAATGGGGACTCTTGCCTGCCGTGATGTGGAAAATGGGGACTCTTGCCTGCCGTGATGTGGAAAATGGGGACTCTGCCTGCCGTAATGTGGGGATTTAATGTATCAAGGGCATTGCGGTGTGTGGCATAATATTGTGCAGGGGGCATTACTGTATGGAGCTTAATATGGTAGAATTATTTTTTCCTATGGTGGGCGTGATCTGTTGGTGCAGGGTCAAAAACTGGGGTGTGAGGTAATCTTTTCAGACGAGGCAACGCCCATTAAAATGAGGCCACACCCAATCAAATGATGCCACACACCTTTGCCAGGGAGCGCGCAAGGTTTTTGTTTTTTTAATCTAAGGGGGGGGGGGGGGGATCACATTTTTTTTATGTCATTGGGGTGCATTTTTAAATCTCGCACTGGGAGCCAAATTGGCTAGAAAAGGCCCTGTAGCTACCCAAGTGATAGGCCGGGTTGTGCGGGTTAGACTAGGGACCACTGGAGCCTATCAAGAGTCTGCCATGCTGAGAGTGCCTGTATGCTACTGCCTGTAATACTGACTGCATATGGCTTTAAATTGCTATGTGGTGACCTGCTGAATATGTTCATCTGAGTCCCCGTTTTTGTGATCCTTGCCCCACTATCTAAGTACAAAACAAGACTCTAGACTCTGCCAAATGATAGTTAGGCACTCTCGTAAAGGTTCCAAATGTTGGGTTTACTTGGAATATGAATTTGGCAAGGTTGCCTCTGTTCCCAATCTCCCTTTGCTCCTCCGCAAACATAACCCCTATCTCAGCCATCTCAGTCCCTTCAGTTGCTCTCATTTTATCCGTCTGGGATTCTCTCTCCTCTAAGTTCAGTCCACTTATCCTTGCCCCAAACTAGTCTTTGGCATCATCCCTCTTCACCCCCCCCCCCCCCCCCCCAATTCATCCCATATGGCCTCTACCTGACCAGCAGCAGGCATTACCCACTTTCATCACATTCTTGGTGGGTTTGCTCCGTAATCTTTCACTGAACTGTATGAAAGACACTTCCTCTCACAATTCTGTTTTTATCAATACAGTACCTCTAGGTTTGGAACCTAGCTACTTCATATCTTCCATCCACTGATTTTCTACGCAACCCAACAGCAATGGCCTCGCTTAATCACTTATCTTTGCCCTTATGCCACCTCACCTTCTACTCCTATTGTTGTTTGTCCTTTTTTTCTTCCCCTTTTATACTCTCTCTTCTTGTTCTTTCTTCTCTTTTTCTTCCCAGCTCACTTCCCCTCCCCTGTCTTCAACTCTGTACCTAACCTTATACCCCCTTCCAATCCTAGGTTATTTTTTATCCTTCTAACTCTTTACATCTCCAAACTTGCTCTTTCGTTTCCCCCGGACTATCTATGAGTCCTTGTCTAAGGCTATTTGTTTCCGACTTCCAAGACACTGGGGTCTGTTTGCTAAGCCTCGGATGGAGATAAAGTGGATGGAGATAAAATACCAGCCATTCAGCTCCTAACTGCCATTTTTCAAACACAGACTGTGGTATGTCAGTTAAGAGCCTATTAGTAAATAAACCCCTATGTTGGTGATTCTCTCTTTACTCCACAGTCTTAATCTTCTTTCCCTGAGATTCCTATCTCCAAGCTGGGCTCACTCTCAAAGTCTTTTCTCTCAGTAGATAGATAGATAGATAGATAGATAGATAGATAGATAGATAGCTGCTTGAATGCAACAAAGTTTAGTGATTCATAATAGGGTATCCGTCAATGTTTCAAGGTCCGCAGACCTTTTCGTCAGGACAAAGCATAAAGATTATTAAAAGTGTCATACCTTTATAAGATGTACCTGTCCTCGCACATCTGTCCGCTGTTCCCACCCGGCCGGCAAAAGGAGGGACTTCCGGGAAAGCGTCATCTCACTGCCTAAACGGTCGGTAACTAAGTACACGTAGCAACCGCATCGGAACTCCATCTCCAATGTCCGTCCCGGGGAAGGGGAACAGCAATATGTGTGCCTGCCACAGACAACACAATAACCTATACATGAGTGCAAAATAATGTGTAGATATATAACAACAGTAAAAAATGTGCTCCAAACAAAGTGCTCACATCATAAACCTACATTTCACTGTGTCTGTGTAAAAGTGCAATAAATATATAAAATATTTTAAAACCAGGTGTGCCAGAGTTCTCTTTCATATAAGTAACTATCAAACGTAAAAAGGAAGCTATAAAAAAGATATAAAAATGGGTTATAAAATGAAGAAATTCTTTTGTCTTTAAACTAGTGATGAGCGGGTTCGGTTCCTCAAAATCCGAACCCCCCCGAACTTCACCCATTTTACACGGTTCTGAGGCAGACTCGGATCCTCCCGCCTTGCTCGGTTAAACCGAGCGCGCCCGAACGTCATTATCCCGCTGTCGGAATCTCGTGAGATTCGTATTCTATATAAGGAGCCGCGCGTCGCCACCATTTTCACTCGTGCATTGGAGATGATAGGGAGAGGACGTGCAGCGTTCTCTCAGTTTCTGTGTTCAGTGTGCTGCAAATATCTGTGCTCAGTGTGCTGCAAATATCTGTGCTCAGTGTGCTTGCAAATATCTGTGCTCAGTGTGTTGAAAATATCTACATTCTCTGCCTGAAAAACGCTCCATATCTGTGCTGCATTGTAGTATATAGTAGGAGGACAGTGCAGAATTTTGCTGACCACCAGTATATAATATATAGCAGTACGGTACAGTAGGCCACTGCTCTACCTACCTCTGTGTCGTCAAGTATACTATCCATCCATACCTGTGGTGCATTTTAGTTGTGCGCAGTATATATAGTAGGAGGACAGTGCAGAATGTTGCTGTGACCACCAGTATATATAAAGCAGTACGGTACAGTAGTCCACTGCTCTACCTCTGTGTCGTCAAGTATACTATGCATCCATACCTGTGCTGCATTTTAGTTGTGCGCAGTATATAGTAGGAGGGGACAGTGTAGAATGTTGCTGTGACCAACAGTATATATAGCAGTATGGTACAGTAGTCCACTGCTCTACCTCTGTGTCATCAAGTATACTATGCATCCATACCTGTGCTGCATTTTAGTTGTGCGCAGTATATAGTAGGAGGGGACAGTGCAGAATGTTGCTGTGACCACCAGTATATATATATAGCAGTACGGTACAGTAGACCACTGCTCTACCTACCTCTGTGTCGTCAAGTATACTATGCATCCATACCTGTGCTGCATTTTAGTTGTGCGCAGTATATAGTAGGAGGGGACAGTGCAGAATGTTGCTGTGACCACCAGTATATATATATAGCAGTACGGTACAGTAGACCACTGCTCTACCTACCTCTGTGTCGTCAAGTATACTATGCATCCATACCTGTGCTGCATTTTAGTTGTGCGCAGTATATAGTAGGAGGGGACAGTGCAGAATGTTGCTATGACCACCAGTATATATATAGCAGTACGGCACAGTAGTCCACTGCTCTACCACTGTGTCTTCAAGTATACTATGCATCCATACCTATACTGCATTTTAGTTGTGCGCAGTATATAGTAGGAGCGGACAGTGCATATTGTTGCTGTGACCACCAGTATATATATAGCAGTAAGGTACAGTAGTCCATTGCTCTACCTCTGTGTCGTCAAGTTTACTACAAAAGTTCAGTAAAATGACCCAAAAATCAAAATTAAAAGCGTCTGATGAGAAGCGTAAACTTGCCAATATGCCATTTACGACACGGAGTGGCAAGGAACGGCTGAGGCCCTGGCCTATGTTCATGGCTAGTGGTTCAGGTTCACATGAGGATGGAAGCACTCATCCTCTTGCTAGAAAACTGCAGTGCCACTCCTAGATGGGCCAGGTGTTTGTGTCGGCCACTTGGGTCGCTTAGCTTAGTCACACAGCTACCTCATTGCAACTCTTTTTTTCTTTGCATCATGTGCTGTTTGGGGACTATTATTTAAATCTGCCATCCTGTCTGACACTGCAGTGCCACTCCTAGATGGGCCAGGTGTTTGTGTCGGCCACTTGGGTCGCTTAGCTTAGTCACACAGCTACCTCATTGCACCTCTTTTTTTCTTTGCATCATGTGCTGTTTGGGGACTATTTTTTAAATCTGCCATCCTGTCTGACACTGCAGTGCCACTCCTAGATGGGCCAGGTGTTTGTGTCGGCCACTTGGGTCGCTTAGCTTAGTCACACAGCTACCTCATTGCACCTCTTTTTTTCTTTGCATCGTGTGCTGTTTGGGGACTATTTTTTAAATCTGCCATCCTGCCTGACACTACAGTGCCACTCCTAGATGGGTCAGGTGTTTGTGTCGGCCACTTGGGTCGCTTAGCTTAGCCATCCAGCGACCTCGGTGCAAATTTTAGGACTAAAATTAATATTGTGAGGTATGAGGTCTTCAGAATAGACTGGAAATGAGTGGAAATTATGGTTATTGAGGTTAATAATACTATGGGATCAAAATGACCCCCAAATTCTATCATTTAAGCTGTTTTTGAGGGGTTTTTGTAAAAAAAACACCCGAATCCAAAACACACCCGAATCCGACAAAAAATTTTCAGGGAGGTTTTGCCAAAACGCGTCCGAATCCAAAACACGGCCGTGGAACTGAATCCAAAACCAAAACACAAAACCCGAAAAATTTCCAGTGCACATCACTACTTTAAATTAGCACAAAAACTCATGATGTATCACTATAACACCTATTCGCTACAAATTTCTGTTTCTATGCAAAGTGTCATAAATGGCATATTGGCAAGTTTCCGCTTCTCCTCAGACACTTTTAGTTTAGATTTTTGGGTCATATTACTGAACTTTTGTTTTTTTGGATTTTACATGCTCTCTACTATGACATTGGACATCGGCCTTGGCAGACGATGTTGATGGCATTTCATCGTCTCTGCCCTGACTAGTGGCAGCAGCTTCAGCACTAGGTGGAAGTGGATCTTGATCTTTCCCTATTTTACCCTCCACATTTTTGTTCTCCATTTTTTAATGTGCGGAATTATATGCCAGTAATATATCTGGAATTAGACGGCAGTAATGTCTGGAATTAGATACGACTAGATAGATACCAGATACCACTGTGACTGGAATGAGGATGACCTATGCACAGTGACAGGACACTACCACAGCACTCTACAGCAGCAAGATGCAGCACAAGACAATGGACTTTTAGTCACCACAATGCAGCACTGACACTGAGCACAGATATTAAGCACTGTTCAGGATACTAGAAGTGACACGGAGCTGCAAGATACAGCAATGGACTACTGTACTGTACTACTATTTACTGGTGGTCACCACAATGCAGCACTGTACTACTATATACTGGTCACCACAATGCAGCACAGATATTGAGCACTGATCAGGAGAATAGAATTGAGTCTGACACTGAGCTGAAAGATACAGCAATGGACTACTGTACTGTACTACTATATACTGGTGGTCATCACATGCAGCACTGTACTACTATATACTGGGCACCACAATGCAGCGCAGATATTGAGCACTGATCAGGAGAATAGAACTGAGTCTGACACAGAGCTACAAGATACAGCAATGGACTACTGTACTGTACTACTATATACTGGTGGTCATCACATGCAGCACTGTACTACTATATACTGGTCACCACAATGCAGCACAGATATTGAGCACTGATCAGGAGAATAGAACTGAGTCTGAAACGGAGCTGCAAGATACAGCAATGGACTACTGTACTGTACTACTATATACTGGTGGTCACCACAATGAAGCACTGTACTACTATATACTGGTCACCACAATGCAGCACAGATATTGAGCACTGATCAGGAGAATAGAACTGAGTCTGACACAGAGCTACAAGATACAGCAATGGACTGCTGTACTGTACTACTTTATACTGGTGGTCACCACAATGCAGCACTGTACTGCTATATACTGGTCACCACAATGCAGCACAGATATTGAGCACTGATCAGGAGAATAGAACTGAGTCTGACACGGAGCTGCAAGATACAGCAATGGACTACTGTACTTTACTACTATATACTGGTCAGTGGCGTAACTAGAAATTTTTCTCCCCCAAGCCAAAAAATTCTTCGGCGCCCCCCCCCCTTCATGCTCCATAATTGGGAGCAAGAAAGGGATAAATATGCGCGCGCCCAAAAAGGGGCGTGGTTTTGCTGGAGTGGGCGTAGTTTCGCATAAAGGGGCATGACATTGCAGGAAAAGACTACCTTATACCCCAGTTTTGCAACCTGCACGCCCATACGTTGGCCACCACAGGAAAGAAAAATAATCCTGATTCATGCCCCTTACATTATTTGTCATTTTTCCTCCTTATAGTAATGCCCAGTATACATTATGCCACATACTGCAATGGCCCTTAGACATTATGCCGCACACAATAATGCACGACACAATATGCACACACTGTAATGCCCCCGACACATTATGCCACACACCGTAATGTCTGTGACACATTATGCCACACACCGTAATGCCTGTGACACATTATGACAGGAATCGCAATGCCCATTATACATTATGCTACACACTGCAATGCCCCTGATACATTATAGCACATACAATGTCTGTGACACATTATGACACACACCGCAATGTCCGTGATACATTATGCCACACACTGCAATGCCCGATACATTATAGCACATACAATGCCTGTGACACATTATGCCACACACTGCAATGACCTTGAGACATTATACCACAATGCCCGTGATATAGTATACCATACACCGTAATGCCTGTGACACATACCGCAATGCCCTGCCCGTTATACCCTATGCCACACATCGCAATGCCCGTTATGTATTATGCCACACTGCAATGACCCTGAGACATTATACCACATACCACAATGCCCGTGATATAGTATACCACACACCGTAATGCCTGACACATTATGACACACACCGCAATGTCCGTGATACATTATGCCACACACTGCAATGACCCTGAGACATTATACCACATATCACAATGCCCGCGATATAGTATACCATACACCGTAATGCCTGTGACACATTATGACACACACCGCAATGTCCGTGATACATTATGCCACACACCGTAATGCCCATTACACATTAAGTCCTACAGTAAGGCTTCTAATTACTTTTCAATTACCTGCTCGTTGTCAGGGGTTTCATGCACTGGGTGTCATGCTCGTTGCCAGGGGTTTCATGCTCTTGGTTCCATGCACGGTGCCAGGGGTTTTCATGCTCAGGGTGTCATGCTCGTTGCCAGGGGTTTCATGCACTGGGTGTCATGCTCGTTGCCAGGTGTTTCATGCACTGGGTGTCATGCTCGTTGCCAGGTGTTTCATGCACTGGGTGTCATGCTCGTTGCTAGGAGGTAGTCCTTGTTGCTAGGGCTGTGCTCCCAGTGCCACATATGTCCCCAGTGCCAGATATTCCCCCACGGTGCCAGGTACTTACATGCCCCAGTGCCAAATATAGTCGTCGTCCCCATGTGCCAGGTACACATATACCCCCCCAGTGCCACATATGCCCCCAGTGCCAGATATTCCCCCCAAGTGCCACATATGCCCCTAGTGCCAGATATGCCCCCAGTGCCATATATTTCCCCCCCAGTGCCAAATATGCCCCCAGTGCCATATATGCCCCCAGTGCCAGATATTCCCCCCCAGTGCCAGATATTCCCCCCGTGCCATATATGCCCCCAGTGCCAGATATTCCCCCCCAGTGCCAGATATTCCCCCCGTGCCATATATGCCCCAGTGCCAGATATCCCCCCCAGTGCCATATATGCCCCCAGTGCCAGATATTCCCCCCCAGTGCCATATATGCCCCCAGTGCCAGATATTCCCCCCCAGTGCCATATATGCCCCAGTGCCAGATATTCCCCCCAGTGCCAGATATTCCCCCCAGTGCCATATATGCCCCAGTGCCAGATATCCCCCCCCCAGTGCCATATATGCCCCCAGTGCCAGACATCCCCCCCAGTGCCATATATGCCCCCCGTGCCATATATGCCCCCAGTGCCAGATATCCCCCCCCAGTGCCATATATGCCCCCAGTGCCAGATATTCCCCCCAGTGCCACATATGCCCCAGTGCCAGATATCCCCCCCCCAGTGCCAGATATGCCCCCAGTGCCAGATATTCCCCCCAGTGCCAGAAATGCCCCAGTGCCAGATATTCCTCCCTCTCCCCCCCCCAGTGCCATATATGCCCCCAGTGCCAGATATTTACCCCCCCCCCCCCCCCGCCGTCGCTTGTTGGAGGGACACGGAGGGCACACAGCTCGCCTCTCCTGTGTCCCTCCTGCTGCATCATCTCCGGCGGCCGCGGGTCTATTAGGGGGAAGTGCCGGTTCGTGAGCCAATTAGAGCTCACGGACGGCACTTCCCCCTATTAGACCCGCGGCCGCCGGAGATGATGCAGCAGGAGGGACACAGGGAGGCGCGCTGTGTGCCCTCCGTGTCCCTCCAACAAGCGGCGGAGGGAAGGAGACTGCAGACTGACATGCGGACGCTCGTCCGCATGTCAGTCTGCTGTAAATCAGTGGCGCCCCCGCAGCCCCTCGCCCCCAAGCCACCGCGAGGACTGCGGGGGCAGTAGTTACGCCACTGATACTGGTGGTCACCACAATGCAGCACTATACTACTATATACTGGTCACCACAATGCAGCACAGATATTGAGCACTGAACAGGAGAATAGAACGGAGTCTGACACGGAGCTGCAAGATACAGCAATGGCCTACTGTACTGTACTACTATATACTGGTGGTCACCACAATGCGGCACTGTACTACTATATACTGGTCACCACAATGCAGCACAGATATTGAGCACTGATCAGGAGAATAGAACTGAGTCTGACACGTAGCTGCAAGATACAGCAATGGACTACTGTACTGTACTACTATATACTGGTGGTCATCACATGCAGCACTGTACTACTATATACTGGTCACCACAATGCAGCACAGATATTGAGCACTGATCAGGAGAATAGAACTGAGTCTGACACGGAGCTGCAAGATACAGCAATGGACTGCTGTACTGTACTACTTTATACTGGTGGTCACCACAATGCAGCACTGTGCTACTATATACTGGTCACCACAATGCAGCACAGATATTGAGCACTGATCAGGAGAATAGAACTGAGTCTGACACGTAGCTGCAAGATACAGCAATGGACTACTGTACTGTACTACTATATACTGGTGGTCATCACATGCAGCACTGTACTACTATATACTGGTCACCACAATGCAGCACAGATATTGAGCACTGATCAGGAGAATAGAACTGAGTCTGACACAGAGCTACAAGATACAGCAATGGACTGCTGTACTGTACTACTTTATACTGGTGGTCACCACAATGCAGCACTGTACTACTATATACTGGTCATCACAATGCAGCACAGATATTTAGCACTGATCAGGAGAATAGAACTGAGTCTGACACGGAGCTGCAAGATACAGCAATGGACTACTGTACTGTACTACTATATACTGGTGGTCACCACAATGCAGCACTGTACTACTATATACTGGTACCACAATGCAGCACAGATATTGGCCACTGATCAGGAGAATAGAACTGAGTCTGACACGGAGCTGCAAGGTAAAGCAATGGCCTACTGTACTGTACTACTATATACTGGTGGTCACCACAATGCAGCACCCTGAGCACAGATATTGAGCTTTTCAGGCAGAGAATGTAGCCACGTCCTCTCTGCACAATTAACAATGCATGAGTGAAATTGGTGGCGACGCACGGCTCTTTATATGGAATCCGAATCTCGCGAGAATCCGACAGCGGGATGATGACGTTTTCCTGCGTTCGGGTTTGCGTGTTAGGCGGGAAGAACCAAGGCTGCCTCGGACCCGTGTAAACCACGTGAAGTTCGGATCTCGACGAACCGAACCCGCTCATCTCTAATATATATATAAAGTAATAAATAAATGTAAAAAAAAGATATATATATATATATACACACACATACATATATATATATATATATATATATATATATATTGTGACAAGAACACTGGAATAGTGTTTGAGGGCAGGTATGTTTGTCCCAGGTTCTTGTCTTATATGTTTTAGAAACAGGAAAACCTCCATGAAAATGTTTTGTTTTGTTAGAACCTTTTCATTTGTTGGAAAAGCTGGATAAGGGCCCTGAGAGAGAGAGGGGGCAAGCTCCAGACATTGGGCCCAGTTCGGGTCTTTGGCCTCACAGAAGGCTAATCAGGGCTTTCAGCTGTACAAGAACCTTATAGGGCTGCTAGCCTGATTAGTGTGTGCAGACTGCCTGAGGAGACTGGAGAACCTCTGTGAGAGAAATACGCTTCCTTATACAAGTGAGCCATACAGTGTTGACTGGAAAACTTTGTGTTTTTGTTTAGAGACAGTTAGGAACGTCTTGTGTTTAGTTAGTGCCGGACAGGCAAGGTATTTTCTTTTGATGTTTGTTTTATTTTCTGTTTAATAAAACTGGTTGTGGCCAGTTGCACCACAAACTGGACTTGTATGATTCCTCAGCTGCTGCTTGCTGCCATTTACCCCAGGAAATGGCACCTTGTTCCCTTACAGTGTTACAATATATAAATATATATATATATATATAATAAAGTTGTAATGTATGTCTGTTCATTCCAGCATCACACAAAAACTTCTGGATGAATTTGGATTGTGTTTCCACTATTGTATAGCGTAGTGACCAAGAAAGAAACTGAGGTATGTATGATCTCGATCTGACATCAGAGAGAGGAGCAATAAAGGAAAAAGCAGATGCTTGACAATCTGCATGTGCAGTGTGCAGGCTCTTCAAGTCTAAAATGACTATATGTATATACATACTTTTTCATCAGACTGGCCAACTTCTCTCCAACTTGTGATGTCACAAAAGTAGGTGGACAGTGTCTGCCTACTTCTGTATGTTGTGAATAATTTTTTTTATCTATTTCCATAAAATTGTGCTACTTTTTATTTTATTGATCACAAAAGACAAAAACTTCTGTTTTTTTTATCCAGTACTACAGTACTACACAAGACCATAGTAAATAGAGAAAAGCACTACATAAAAAATTTATTTTTAATTGTGAATGAAGTTCTCCTTTTACAACACTTACTTTGGAAGCTGCCATCCCAACAAACTACTCTGTCATCCACAACCTAAGACTGGACCGCAGGGGAGGTGGGGTAACTATCTGCTTTAACAAGTCACTTAAACTTAGGGTCCACCCTATGGAAATGACCCACTCATTTGAGTGCATCGCTGCCTGTTGTTCAGTAGTGTTAGGTTTTAGAGTACTTCTCATTTACTGCCCCTCTGGAGATTAAAAGACATTTCTACAAGAAATCACAGACACTGTTGCTGGTCTAGTTCTGGAGCATCAAAGATGCTCATCCTCTGCAATTTCAATGCATGGGTTGATGATGAGCTCTCACACCTTGGTCAAGACCTCCTGTGCACAATGAATGGTCTGGGCTTCACAAAAGTCATTACGTTTGCCACACATAGAGTTGGTTACACTCTTTATATTGTCGTTCAGATTGGACTGGAAATCTCAGACCTAAAAATAAACTTAGTCACGTGGTCAGACTACCACTTAATTCAGTTCAAAGTTGCAACCCCTCAAATTAGATCTTTGCCTACGGAGTTCACCAGGTATCGTCCAAAGAGGGGCATGACTCCCCAGGCTCTTGCAGTGAATTTGGATCTCTCTGCGATATTGGGTGCCTGTGAAGATACCTGTTCCCTAGTCCATTATTACAATAGGGATGCAATGGACGACTGCAATGGATATTATCAGCCCTGTGTATATACGACCACGCAAACCACACCGTCAAGCTCCTTTGTTTGATAACAGTGTTAATGACCTCAAGAAAAAGGGGTGTAGACTTGAAGGATGATGGAGGAAGACTAACCTGGTAGAGAATAAGATAAAACTAATAAAGCATTATGAAGAATATCAATCCACAGTCACCCGAAATAAATCAAAGTTCCTGCCATCAAAGGAGGGCAAAACTACCATGCCTGCCATTGTAAGCCACCTGTTGTCCTTGACCAGCTTTGACCCAATGGATGTAAAAGATATTGCTGAAATTGCCCGAATGTTGCGTCCCACTACCTGTGTTCTGGACCCAGCCTCAACCAAGCTCCTAATAAGGTGTATGGACATAATTGGCCCTGTATTTGCAAAAATAGTTCAGTGCTTTCAGCAAACAGGAATTTTTCCTGAACCCTTAAAGGCAGAAATTGTTAGACCTCTTCTTAAAAAAACTAATTTAGATCCCGAGTGCATGACTAACTACAGACTTGTATCAAACCTTCCTTTTCTAGGAAAGGTGATTGAGAAAGTGGTGCTAATCAACTGTAAACCTGCCTGACAACCCATGACATTTATGATCCATTCCAATCAGGATTCAGGAGAAGACACAGAACTGAAACCCTAGTGTGTGTGTTAAATGATCTTCTGATGGCAAGAGACAGAGGTGACAGTTCCATCTTAATCCTTCTGGATCTCTCTGCAGCATTTGATACCATGGAATTCTGATTGAGCGCCTGAAAAATGTATGTGTACCGGCACAGTCCTTAGCTGGTTCAAATCATTTCTCACCGGCAGGTCACAGAAAGTTTCATTGTCACTGGTGCCACTGCCATGTGGTGTCCCACAATGTTCTATACTATCCCCCATGCTATTTGCAGTATAGATACTACCACTGGGTGAAGTAATCAGACACCATGGACTGGTCTACCACTGCTATGCATAACTATGATACATAACTGTACCTGTCCTCTGCTCCGGGTACTGAGAACCCAATAACAAACTTAAACGGTTGTCTAGCTGAGCTCTAGGAGTAGATCAGTGCCAGTTGGCTGCGACTGAATCCAGATAAAATAGAGGTCATTATGATAGGACCACAATATCAAAAGACAAGACTGCAGCATAGCCGACCAACTGGACTTACACTTGGAGATTCAGAATTACAAACCACTGATGATGTGCGGAATCTTGGTGTTGTCCTGTATGATGGCTTGACCCTTAAACATAAGATATCAGCCACAATCAAATCCCCATTCTTTCATCTGAGGAACATAGCCAGAATCAAAATGTAGCTGCCAGGCTGTTAACCAACCAGTCCCGTTCCAGCCACATATAGTAACACCTATTCTCCACTCCCTCTATTGGCTACCGGTAAAATGGCGAATCGTCTTCAAGATTGGCTTGCTGACTTTTAAAGCTCTAAATGACCAGGGCCCAAGGTACCTGAAGCAGATTCTTATTCCATACTGCCAAACTCGATAACTGCGATCTGTAGTTGAGGCATTATTAGCAGTACTGTACCTAGAATATCCAGTAATTCATCTGGGGGTCAAGCTTTTATCCATGTGGCACCAACTCTATGGAATTCACTTCCCCATGCAGCTAGAGAAGCCCTCACTCTAGAATCCTTCAAAAATGAACTCAAGACTTTCATGTCTTGCATTTCCATAACTGTCCCTTTAATATCTCCATGCTCTCTGTATTTTATGAAAAGCTTTTCTGTTCTTCAAAGTTTCTATACTGTATCATGTTAATTCTGTTAAGTGCCTTGAGTCCTTTTTGAGTAAGAGCGCTATATATTTTTTTATAATTTTTTTATTATAAAAATTATTATTATTATTATTATTATTATTATTATATGGCAGTTAGGAGCTGATTGGCTAGTGCTTTATTTCTGTCCAAGATTTGATACATTTCCCCATATATCTCAAAGGTTTAATACATCTCCCTAAGGTCACACACTTGTACTTGGTTCATATGATCTCTTTATCACATATCCTGAAGCTTAAACTTTGCTTGAACACAATTATCTCTTCTATTAATGTTAGCATAGGTAACTAAGGGGAAGATAATCAAAATGAGAAGAGAGATAAAGTACCAACCAATAAGCTTCTAACTGTCATGTTTCTAGCACAGCCTGTAACATTGCAGTTAGAAGCTGATTGGTTACTGTATCCCTCTCCTCTTTCTCTCCCTCCAAGATTTGATAAATCTCCCCCTAAATTGTCAAATGCAGACCTCCATCTATCTACTATTATTTCTGTAATCTTCTCAGATTAATCTCTCAGAGAGCCTCCTTCCATCTCACTACAGAGGGGTGCACACGGAGAGATCAGTGCTTAAATTCTATGCATTCTGACTAGATTGCTTAGAAGTTAAGCACAGATCTCTCCGTGTGTATGCCCCCCCAGTGATAGCGATGCGCAGCCCCGCGCGTCGCTATCACTGGTGCTAGATTGGCCTGGATGCAGGCACAATCTAGCACATCGTTCATTTCACCGCTGGGTGAAATGAGCAGCCCCCCTCCCCCCTTGCTCAGCACACATTGCGCTGTGCTGAGCGGGGGGAGAGATGTGTGATGAGCGGTCTGTGATAGATCGCTCAGCACACATCTCTGTCAGTGTGTACTGGCCTTACCATATGTTTTCTCTTATCATGATACTAACTACCTCTCCTCTCCCCAGGGTCATTACTGTTGTTTACTCCCTAATGAGTGCATTCCGCACTAGTGTTAGCCTAAAGGGACTTTGTATATGGAGCACATGCTTAATTTAGTGACCTATCATTTTCTAGTTCTTGAAGATATCTTGCTGTGATTTTGTTGTCACTCATCCTTTAATTGATTGGTTCAAAGTTCCAGCAGCTATACCCAGGGCTTCCGCTCAACAAATAAATGCTGTATGATGGCAATAATATTAGAAAAGGAGAACAAGTAATTAACCTATGGAGACCTGGTACTTGGCTTACTACCAGGAACATTAAATTAAGAGTGCCTTCCCTGGAATTTGCTCCTCAGTTCATTGACCCATGTAAAGATATTTGCCAACAAATGAGATCTCTTTTCAACTGAAATGTTTTCATATTTCTCTTTTGAAACCCTGTGTGATTGTTTTTCCTTCCACAAGCATTCTCTTAATACTGTATATTATCTTGGTTAATCAAGAGGAATTTGAGATTAATAATATATTGGTCAGTGGTATTAGGTGAAGTGAGCTTGTCAGTGTCCCCCAATGTCTTTGTATTGGGAGGAAGGGATGGGTCTATGGGGGTCATTCTGAGTTGTTCGCTCGCTAGCAGTTTTTAGCACTTCAGACTGTTCAGTTCCTGTTTTGACGTCACGAACACGCACTGCGTTCGCCCAGCCACACCTGCATTTTTTCGAACACTCCCTGAAAACAGTCAGTTGACACCCAGAATCGCCCTCTTCCTGTCAATCACTCTGCGGCCAGCAGTGCGACTGAAAAGCTTCGCTAGACCTTGTGTGAAACTACATAGTTCATTGTAATAGTATGACGCGCGTGCGCATTGCGCCACATACGCATGCGCAGAAGTGCCGTTTTGTTGCCTGATCGCTGCACAGCGAATGAAAGCAGCTAGCTAACAACTCAGAATGACCCCCTATGTCCAACAAAGTCTGTGTAATAAGACAAGGGGAGATATCTGTGTCCCCCAATATCTGTATATTAGGGGTCAGTGAGCCCATATGTCTCTGTATTAGGAGGAGGGCAGTGTTCATTTTTGCTGGCTTTGGTTTTATTTCATCGTCCGGTTTTGGATTCGGTTTTTGGATTTCGGTTGCGACTGGTTTTGGATTTTTTTTTTAAAAATACCAAAAAAAGCTAACATCACATAATTTGGGCCTTTTTTGTTGCTACGGTATTATTTACCTCAATAACATTTCATTTCCACTCATTTACAGTCCGTTTTGACCACATCACAGCTCACAATATTGTTTTCATCCGCTTTAGGCCAAAGGCTGGTTACTAAGCGACAGAGCAGGGGGACAAACACACGACAGTTTATAGCACATATAAGAAACATTTGACACACAGTAATGGCAGAAATGAATAGTGGTGCAAGATGCAATTATCCTTGAACAAAGTTGCACTGGGGTATAGCGTACTGGGATGCCCTGCATATAACAGTACAAACAAATTTTACAACAATATTTTATTTTTATTTTTTTAACTTGGCTCACACTATATGGAGTCAGACCGCTTTTCCGCAAGTGCACTGGGTTACTATAGCGTGCTAGGGTGCAGTGCACAGTACAAACAAATGCAACAGTTTTTATGTTTATTTTTTCAGACTGGTAGCTTGGCTCACACTGCGTGGAGTCAGACCACTTTTATGCATGTGCACTGGGGTACTACAGCATACTAGGGTGCAGTGCACATTACAAACAAATACAATTGTTTTATTTTAACTTTTTTTGCTGACAAACTTGGAGTCACACTGTGAACCCAGTGGGTGGAGCCTGTGGAGTCAGTGCAGGACCACTGTGATGGAATTATACTAATGGGACTGGACACTAGAGATGAGCGGGTTCGGTTTCTCTGAATCCGAACCCGCCAGAACTTCATGTTTTTTTTCACGGGTCCGAGCGACTCGGATCTTCCCGCCTTGCTCGGTTAACCCGAGCGCGCCCGAACGTCATCATGACGCTGTCGGATTCTCGCGAGGCTCGGATTCTATCGCGAGACTCGGATTCTATATAAGGAGCCGCGCGTCGCCGCCATTTTCACACGTGCATTGAGATTGATAGGGAGAGGACGTGGCTGGCGTCCTCTCCGTTTAGAATAGATTAGAGAGACACTTGATTTACTAATTTTGGGGAGCATTAGGAGTACTCAGTACAGTGCAGAGTTTTGCTGATAGTGACCACCAGTTTTATTTATAATCCGTTCTCTGCCTGAAAAAAGCGATACACAGCACACAGTGACTCAGTCACATACCATATCTGTGTGCACTGCTCAGGCTCAGGCCAGTGTGCTGCATCATCTATTATCTATATATAATATTATATATATCTGTCTGACTGCTCAGCTCACACAGCTTATAATTGTGGGGGAGACTGGGGAGCACTACTGCAGTGCCAGTTATAGGTTATAGCAGGAGCCAGGAGTACATAATATATTATATAGTGAGTGACCACCAGACACACAGTGCAGTTTATTTAATATATCCGTTCTCTGCCTGAAAAAAGCGATACACACAGTGACTCAGTCAGTCACATACCATATCTGTGTGCACTGCTCAGGCTCAGGCCAGTGTGCTGCATCATCTATATATATTATATATCTGTCTGACTGCTCAGCTCACACAGCTTATAATTGTGGGGGAGACTGGGGAGCACTACTGCAGTGCCAGTTATAGGTTATAGCAGGAGCCAGGAGTACATAATATTATAGTAAAATTAAACAGTGCACACTTTTGCTGCAGGAGTGCCACTGCCAGTGTGACTAGTGACCAGTGACCTGACCACCAGTATATATAATATTAGTAGTATACTATCTCTTTATCAACCAGTCTATATTAGCAGCAGACACAGTACAGTGCGGTAGTTCACGGCTGTGGCTACCTCTGTGTCGGCACTCGGCAGCCCGTCCATAATTGTATATACCACCTAACCGTGGTTTTTTTTTCTTTCTTTATACATACATACTAGTTACGAGTATACTATCTCTTTATCAACCAGTCTATATTAGCAGCAGCAGGGCCGGCTCTAGGCATGTTCGAATAGAGCGGCCGCACAGGGCGCCACCCTTAATGGGCGCCGCGCGCTGGCGCCGCCATATTCGATGCTGGAGCCGGCCCTGTGTGTGCAGCATTGGCCCGTGTGCACTGTGCGCTATGCGCGCTGCGCGGCGCCGGTGTCTGACGTCAGACGCCGGCGCCATAGTGCACACAAGTGGCCACCCGGACCCAGGCTCACTCTGACTCGCTGGCCGCCCGCCCGCCCGCCAGCACTCCCGCCCGCTCGCCAGCACACTCGGACAGGCGGACAGCAGCAGTACTCCTCCCCAGCAGCGCCGCAGGTATTGGGGGGATCCGCACTGTGGGGGCATTTCTGGCTATGGGGGGGGGCATTTCTGGCACTGTGGGGGGCATTGCATATCTGGCTCTGTGGGGGCATATCTGGTTCTGTGGGGGCATATCTGGCACTGTGGGTGGCATATCTGGCACTGTGGGGGGCATTTCTGGCACTGTGCGGGCATATCTGGCACTGTGGGGGCATATCTGGCTCTGTGGGTGGCATATCTGGCACTGTGGGGGGCATATCTGGCACTGTGGGGGGCATTTCTGGCACTGGGGGCATATCTGGCACTGTGGGGGCATATCTGGCTCTGTGGGGGCATATCTGGCACTGTGGGTGGCATATCTGGCACTGTGGGTGGCATATCTGGCACTGTGGGGGGCATTTCTGGCACTGTGGGGGGCATTTCTGGCACTGTGGGGGCATATCTGGCTCTGTGGGTGGCATATCTGGCACTGTGGGGGGCATTTCTGGCACTGTGGGGGCATATCTGGCACTGTGGGGGCATATCTGGCACTGTGGGGGCATATCTGGCACTGTGGGTGGCATATCTGGCACTGTGGGTGGCATATCTGGCACTGTGGGTGGCATATCTGGCACTGTGGGTGGCATTTCTGGCACTGTGGGTGGCATTTCTGGCACTGTGGGGGCATATCTGGCACTGTGGGGGCATATCTGGCACTGTGGGGGTATTTATCTGGCACTGTGGGGGCATTTATCTGGCACTGTGGGGGCATTTATCTGGCACTGTGGGGGCATTTATCTGGCACTGTGGGGGCATTTATCTGGCACTGTGGGGGCATTTATCTGGCACTGTGGGGGCATTTATCTGGCACTGTGGGGGCATTTATCTGGCACTGTGGGGGCATATCTGGCTCTGTGGGGGCATTTATGTATCTGGCACCGTGGGGGCATTTATGTATCTGGCACCGTGGGGGCATTTATGTATCTGGCACCGTGGGGGCATTTATGTATCTGGCACCGTGGGGGCAATTATGTATCTGGCACCGTGGGGGCAATTATGTATCTGGCACCGTGGGGGCAATTATGTATCTGGCACCGTGGGGGCATTTATGTATCTGGCACTGTGGGGGCATTTCTTGCACTGTGGGGGCATTTCTTGCACTGTGGGGGCATATCTTGCACTGTGAGGGCATTAATGTATCTGGCACTGTGGGGGCATATCTGCGCTGTGGGGGCATTTATCCATCTGGAACTGTGTGGCCATTTATGTAGCTGGCACTGATGGGGGGCATGTCACGTGTAGCTGCCACTGCTGGGGGGCATGTCATGTGTAGCTGGCACTGCTGGGGGGCATATCATGTAGTGTTCCCGCTAGGCGTCTGTGGCTGGGCAGTGTGTCTCAGTGCTCTACCTGGCGCAATGTGTCTAACGTGCTCTTATAGGAGGTTCTACCTGGTGCAATGTGTATTAGCTGCACTACTGTGTGGTGTAATGTGAATTGCCACTATAATGTGGCTACGCACCTTCCCCACGAAGTAACTCCCCTAAATTTTTGCTGCGCGCCTTCGGCGCGCACTGTCCATGCTTTAGCGTGTGGAAATGGGTACAACAAGCATTACAATATGTACATCATTTTGCCCACCTAACTTAAAAATGTGCCCTCCCTGTGATCAGCAACCTGCCCTAAAAAGTGAACACTATCATGTGTAGCTGGCACTGCTGGGAGTCATGTCACGTGTAGCTGGCACTGCCGGAGGGCATGTCATGTGTAGCTGGCACTGCTGGGGGGCGAGACCACGCCCACTTTTTCAGGAGGCCACACCCACTTTTTCAGGAGCGCGCGCCTTCGGCGCGCGCATGGGGGAGGGGGGGGGGGGCACTTTTAAATTTTCTCGCTCAGGGTGCTAGTAGGCCTGGAGCCGGCCCTGGCAGCAGACACAGTACAGTGCGGTAGTTCACGGCTGTGGCTACCTCTGTGTCGGCACTCGGCAGCCCGTCCATAATTGTATATACCACCTAACCGTGGTTTTTTTTTCTTTCTTTATACATACATACTAGTTACGAGTATACTATCTCTTTATCAACCAGTCTATATATTAGCAGCAGACACAGTACAGTGCGGTAGTTCACGGCTGTGGCTACCTCTGTGTCGGCACTCGGCAGCCCGTCCATAATTGTATATACCACCTAACCGTGGTTTTTTTTTCTTTCTTTATACATACATACTAGTTACGAGTATACTATCTCTTTATCAACCAGTCTATATATTAGCAGCAGACACAGTACAGTGCGGTAGTTCACGGCTGTGGCTACCTCTGTGTCGGCACTCGGCAGCCCGTCCATAATTGTATATACCACCTAACCGTGGTTTTTTTTTCTTTCTTTATACATACATACTAGTTACGAGTATACTATCTCTTTATCAACCAGTCTATATATTAGCAGCAGACACAGTACAGTGCGGTAGTTCACGGCTGTGGCTACCTCTGTGTCGGCACTCGGCAGCCCGTCCATAATTGTATATACCACCTAACCGTGGTTTTTTTTTCTTTCTTTATACATACATACTAGTTACGAGTATACTATCTCTTTATCAACCAGTCTATATTAGCAGCAGACACAGTACAGTGCGGTAGTTCACGGCTGTGGCTACCTCTGTGTCGGCACTCGGCAGCCCGTCCATAATTGTATATACCACCTAACCGTGGTTTTTTTTTCTTTCTTTATACATACATACTAGTTACGAGTATACTATCTCTTTATCAACCAGTCTATATATTAGCAGCAGACACAGTACAGTGTGGTAGTTCACGGCTGTGGCTACCTCTGTGTCGGCACTCGGCAGCCCGTCCATAATTGTATATACCACCTAACCGTGGTTTTTTTTTCTTTCTTTATACATACATACTAGTTACGAGTATACTATCTCTTTATCAACCAGTCTATATTAGCAGCAGACACAGAACAGTGCGGTAGTTCACGGCTGTGGCTACCTCTGTGTCGGCACTCGGCAGCCCGTCCATAATTGTATATACCACCTAACCGTGGTTTTTTTTCTTTCTTTATACATACATACTAGTTACGAGTATACTATCTCTTTATCAACCAGTCTATATTAGCAGCAGACACAGTACAGTGCGGTAGTTCACGGCTGTGGCTACCTCTGTGTCGGCACTCGGCAGCCCGTCCATAATTGTATACTAGTATCCAATCCATCCATCTCCATTGTTTACCTGAGGTGCCTTTTAGTTGTGCCTATTAAAATATGGAGAACAAAAATGTTGAGGTTCCAAAATTAGGGAAAGATCAAGATCCACTTCCACCTCGTGCTGAAGCTGCTGCCACTAGTCATGGCCGAGACGATGAAATGCCAGCAACGTCGTCTGCCAAGGCCGATGCCCAATGTCATAGTACAGAGCATGTCAAATCCAAAACACCAAATATCAGTAAAAAAAGGACTCCAAAACCTAAAATAAAATTGTCGGAGGAGAAGCGTAAACTTGCCAATATGCCATTTACCACACGGAGTGGCAAGGAACGGCTGAGGCCCTGGCCTATGTTCATGGCTAGTGGTTCAGCTTCACATGAGGATGGAAGCACTCAGCCTCTCGCTAGAAAAATGAAAAGACTCAAGCTGGCAAAAGCAGCACAGCAAAGAACTGTGCATTCTTCGAAATCCCAAATCCACAAGGAGAGTCCAATTGTGTCGGTTGCGATGCCTGACCTTCCCAACACTGGACGTGAAGAGCATGCGCCTTCCACCATTTGCACGCCCCCTGCAAGTGCTGGAAGGAGCACCCGCAGTCCAGTTCCTGATAGTCAGATTGAAGATGTCAGTGTTGAAGTACACCAGGATGAGGAGGATATGGGTGTTGCTGGCGCTGGGGAGGAAATTGACCAGGAGGATTCTGATGGTGAGGTGGTTTGTTTAAGTCAGGCACCCGGGGAGACACCTGTTGTCCGTGGGAGGAATATGGCCGTTGACATGCCAGGTGAAAATACCAAAAAAATCAGCTCTTCGGTGTGGAGGTATTTCACCAGAAATGCGGACAACAGGTGTCAAGCCGTGTGTTCCCTTTGTCAAGCTGTAATAAGTAGGGGTAAGGACGTTAACCACCTCGGAACATCCTCCCTTATACGTCACCTGCAGCGCATTCATAATAAGTCAGTGACAAGTTCAAAAACTTTGGGTGACAGCGGAAGCAGTCCACTGACCAGTAAATCCCTTCCTATTGTAACCAAGCTCACGCAAACCACCCCACCAACTCCCTCAGTGTCAATTTCCTCCTTCCCCAGGAATGCCAATAGTCCTGCAGGCCATGTCACTGGCAATTCTGACGAGTCCTCTCCTGCCTGGGATTCCTCCGATGCATCCTTGCGTGTAACGCCTACTGCTACTGGCGCTGCTGTTGTTGCCGCTGGGAGTCGATGGTCATCCCAGAGGGGAAGTCGTAAGCCCACTTGTACTACTTCCAGTAAGCAATTGACTGTTCAACAGTCCTTTGCGAGGAAGATGAAATATCACAGCAGTCATCCTACTGCAAAGCGGATAACTGAGTCCTTGACAACTATGTTGGTGTTAGACGTGCGTCCGGTATCCGCCGTTAGTTCACAGGGAACTAGACAATTTATTGAGGCAGTGTGCCCCCGTTACCAAATACCATCTAGGTTCCACTTCTCTAGGCAGGCGATACCGAGAATGTACACGGACGTCAGAAAAAGACTCACCAGTGTCCTAAAAAATGCAGTTGTACCCAATGTCCACTTAACCACGGACATGTGGACAAGTGGAGCAGGGCAGGGTCAGGACTATATGACTGTGACAGCCCACTGGGTAGATGTATGGACTCCCGCCGCAAGAACAGCAGCGGCGGCACCAGTAGCAGCATCTCGCAAACGCCAACTCTTTCCTAGGCAGGCTACGCTTTGTATCACCGCTTTCCAGAATACGCACACAGCTGAAAACCTCTTACGGCAACTGAGGAAGATCATCGCGGAATGGCTTACCCCAATTGGACTCTCCTGTGGATTTGTGGCATCGGACAACGCCAGCAATATTGTGTGTGCATTAAATATGGGCAAATTCCAGCACGTCCCATGTTTTGCACATACCTTGAATTTGGTGGTGCAGAATTTTTTAAAAAACGACAGGGGCGTGCAAGAGATGCTGTCGGTGGCCAGAAAAATTGCGGGACACTTTCGGCGTACAGGCACCACGTACAGAAGACTGGAGCACCACCAAAAACTACTGAACCTGCCCTGCCATCATCTGAAGCAAGAAGTGGTAACGAGGTGGAATTCAACCCTCTATATGCTTCAGAGGTTGGAGGAGCAGCAAAAGGCCATTCAAGCCTATACAATTGAGCACGATATAGTAGGTGGAATGCACCTGTCTCAAGTGCAGTGGAGAATGATTTCAACGTTGTGCAAGGTTCTGATGCCCTTTGAACTTGCCACACGTGAAGTCAGTTCAGACACTGCCAGCCTGAGTCAGGTCATTCCCCTCATCAGGCTTTTGCAGAAGAAGCTGGAGGCATTGAAGAAGGAGCTAAAAGGGAGCGATTCCGCTAGGCATGTGGGACTTGTGGATGCAGCCCTTAATTCGCTTAACAAGGATTCACGGGTGGTCAATCTGTTGAAATCAGAGCACTACATTTTGGCCACCGTGCTCGATCCTAGATTTAAAGCCTACCTTGGATCTCTCTTTCCGGCAGACACAGGTCTGCTGGGGTTGAAAGACCTGCTGGTGACAAAATTGTCAAGTCAAGCGGAACGCGACCTGTCAACATCTCCTCCTTCACATTCTCCCGCAACTGGGGGTGCGAGGAAAAGGCTCAGAATTCCGAGCCCACCCGCTGGCGGTGATGCAGGGCAGTCTGGAGCGACTGCTGATGCTGACATCTGGTCCGGACTGAAGGACCTGACAACGATTACGGACATGTCGTCTACTGTCACTGCATATGATTCTCTCAACATTGATAGAATGGTGGAGGATTATATGAGTGACCGCATCCAAGTAGGCACGTCACACAGTCCGTACTTATACTGGCAGGAAAAAGAGGCAATTTGGAGGCCCTTGCACAAACTGGCTTTATTCTACCTAAGTTGCCCTCCCACAAGTGTGTACTCCGAAAGAGTGTTTAGTGCCGCCGCTCACCTTGTCAGCAATCGGCGTACGAGGTTACATCCAGAAAATGTGGAGAAGATGATGTTCATTAAAATGAATTATAATCAATTCCTCCGCGGAGACATTGACCAGCAGCAATTGCCTCCACAAAGTACACAGGGAGCTGAGATGGTGGATTCCAGTGGGGACGAATTGATAATCTGTGAGGAGGGGGATGTACACGGTGATATATCGGAGGGTGAAGATGAGGTGGACATCTTGCCTCTGTAGAGCCAGTTTGTGCAAGGAGAGATTAATTGCTTCTTTTTTGGGGGGGGTCCAAACCAACCCGTCATATCAGTCACAGTCGTGTGGCAGACCCTGTCACTGTAAATGATGGGTTGGTTAAAGTGTGCATGTCCTGTTTTGTTTATACAACATAAGGGTGGGTGGGAGGGCCCAAGGACAATTCCATCTTGCACCTCTTTTTTCTTTTCTTTTTCTTTGCATCATGTGCTGATTGGGGAGGGTTTTTTGGAAGGGACATCCTGCGTGACACTGCAGTGCCACTCCTAGATGGGCCCGGTGTTTGTGTCGGCCACTAGGGTCGCTAATCTTACTCACACAGTCAGCTACCTCATTGCGCCTCTTTTTTTCTTTGCGTCATGTGCTGTTTGGGGAGGGTTTTTTGGAAGGGACATCCTGCGTGACACTGCAGTGCCACTCCTAGATGGGCCCGGTGTTTGTGTCGGCCACTAGGGTCGCTAATCTTACTCACACAGCTACCTCATTGCGCCTCTTTTTTTCTTTGCGTCATGTGCTGTTTGGGGAGGGTTTTTTGGAAGGGACATCCTGCGTGACACTGCAGTGCCACTCCTAGATGGGCCCGGTGTTTGTGTCGGCCACTAGGGTCGCTTATCTTACTCACACAGCGACCTCGGTGCAAATTTTAGGACTAAAAATAATATTGTGAGGTGTGAGGTATTCAGAATAGACTGAAAATGAGTGTAAATTATGGTTTTTGAGGTTAATAATACTTTGGGATCAAAATGACCCCCAAATTCTATGATTTAAGCTGTTTTTTAGTGTTTTTTGAAAAAAACACCCGAATCCAAAACACACCCGAATCCGACAAAAAAAATTCGGTGAGGTTTTGCCAAAACGCGTTTGAACCCAAAACACGGCCGCGGAACCGAACCCAAAACCAAAACACAAAACCCGAAAAATTTCAGGCGCTCATCTCTACTGGACACAGCACATCACAACCACTTAGATGGACATAGTGACAGCAGCACAGTCCCTTAGATGAACACAGTGACAGAACAGCCCCTTAGACGAACACAGTGATGGCACAGCCCCCCAGATAAACACAGGACAGCAGCACAGTCCCTTAGATGGACACAGTGACTTATATTCCGCAAAGCCACTTGGATGGACACTGCAGAGCAGAACGCAGCATACAGCAGTGTGATTGGAGTGAAATGGCTCTAAATGGGAGGATGATGTTCGGCCTCGATTTGAAAACCGAGCCTGTCGGGAAAACCCGAGCCAGAACTTGGATTTGACTCGGGTCCCAGAGTTCGGAGCTGTTTGGAGCTGTTAAGGTAATATGAACGCTCATCTCTAGTCCTGATATCTCTATTAGGAGGAAAGGAGGGATCAGTGTGCCCTGATGTCTGTATATTAGCAGGAAGGTAGAGGTCAGTGTGCCCTGACGTCTGTATATTAGGAGGAGGGGATTGGTCAGTGTGTCCTGATGCCTGTATATTAGCAGGAAGGGTGGGGTCAATGTATCCTGATGTCTGTATACTAGGAGGAAGGGAGGGGTCAGTTTATCCTGATGTATGTATATTAGCAGGAAGGGAGGGCTCAGTGTGTCCGGATGTTTTGAAATTGTATTGGGCATTGACATGAAGGTGGCTAATGCACAGAGATGGTCTGATTTATTGTATTGGTGTGTTAAGGGGGTGTCGCAGGCATGTTTATAATAGTGGTTACATACAGAGAAGCAGAATTATTCACCTAGGGGCATAGTCAGATGGATAATCTACACCTGCTGTAGGGCTGCTTCAAGTTCTGACCGATCCTGTGTATAAAGATGGGGTGTGGTATAGAAGATCTACATACAGTAGGTCTACAGTCATTAGGTCAACCCCATATGGTCGACATGGACAAAATGTTGACATATGAAGGTTCAACACTAAAAGGTCGACATGGTCTAAAGGTCGACATATGAAAGGTCGATGTTGAAAATGTCGACGTGGGCAAAAAGGTTGACAGGGTTAAATAGTCGACATGACAGTGTTCAACAAAAAATGGTCGACACACTTATTTTTAGCTTTTTTTGGAGTTGGATAGTTTTTTCATCTGGGACCACCATTTGTAGAAAGACGTCCCCTCGTGTGCTCGCTCTGCTCACCACTCTTTGTGCACATTGTCTCGCTCCGCATCATTCGCCACAAGGTGACTAAAGGTTATGATTTGTGATATGGATAGTCAAGGAAGAAACAAGTCCAAAATCATGGAGAAAAAAAAAGTGTGTCAATCATATGTGTGTCGATCATTGTCATGTTGACCATATGAAACTCTCGACCTTTTGAACACGTCAACCTTTTGTTGTGCGTGTCAACCATATGGGGTCGTCCTAATGACTGTCGCCCTATAATCCAGATCTCCTAAAGATGCACCAAGCTGTATTTCAGCATTTGAAGATGCTGACAGTGGGCGTCCCAGTCCCTGCACCTTCAGACGCACAGTTGTACACCAGGAAAGGACTAGTAGGGGAAGCAATATTGGCAAAAGATGCGCACATGCATGCCGCAGCGTCCAACTCAGAATCAGGCCCTTGATACTGTATGCTATGAAGGTGATACACAAGATTCCTTGGCTGACTGATTTTCACCAGTGAGTGCACATTTAAAACCACTTAACTGACGATTTTTTCCTTTCAAAATGGTTTATAACATTGGTTTTTAAAAATGTTTAATTTAATATAGCTTAAAAAGTATTTTTTGAAATATTTACATATTATATTATGCACATCTGCAGAACGGATCTCCTTGTCAAAACCTGGGGAACACAGTGGGGTGGTTTGGTAGCATGTGATCTGACCATGCCAGTTATAGTTCTAGTATGAATTGCCATCCATTTGCTGGTACTAGTTCTACAAGTACCAGCATGCAAGAATAGTCATTGGTTGTCAGTGTACATGCGTCAGAAGTGTCTCCTCTTTTAACTGGTGAGTTCTAGTGATGAGCGGGTTCGGTTCCTCGGAATCCGAACCCGCCCGAACTTCAGCTTTTTTTACACGGATCCGAGCGACTCGGATCTTCCCGCCTTGCTCGGTTAACCCGAGCGCGCCCGAACGTCATCATGACGCTGTCGGATTCTCGCGAGGCTCGGATTCTATCGCGAGACTCGGATTCTATATAAGGAGCCGCGCGTCGCCGCCATTTTACACGTGCATTGAGATTGATAGTGAGAGGACGTGGCTGGCGTCCTCTCCGTTTAGAGAAGAAATAGATAGGAGAGTGAGAGTGAGACAGTGACACTTCATTTACTGGAGCTTAGGAGGAGTACTCAGACAGAGAGTGCAGAATTTTGCTGATAGTATTAGTTAGTTATACTAGTGACAGAGTGAGACAGTGACACTTCATTTACTGGAGCTTAGGAGGAGTACTCAGACAGAGAGTGCAGAATTTTGCTGATAGTATTAGTTAGTTATACTAGTGACTGACCAGTGACCACCAGTGCAGTTTTATATTATTTAATATAATCCGTTCTCTGCCTGAAAAAACGATACACAGTGACTCAGTCACATACCATATCTGTGCTCAGCCCAGTGTGCTGCTGCATCATCTATGTATAATATCTGACTGTGCTCACACAGCTTAATTGTGGGGGAGACTGGGGAGCAGTTAGGTTATAGCAGGAGCCAGGAGTACATATTAAAATTAAACAGTGCACACTTTTTTTCTGCAGGAGTGCCACTGCCAGTGTGACTGACCAGTGACCTGACCACCAGTATATAGTATACTATATTGTATTGTGAATGTCTGCCTGTAAAAGTTAAACACACGTCGTGTGACTTGTGTGGTGTTTTTTTATTCTATAAAATAAAAAACTCATTCTGCTGACAGACAGTGTCCAGCAGGTCCGTCATTATATAATATATACCTGTCCGGCTGCAGTAGTGATATATATATATTTTTTATATCATTATTTATCATCCAGTCGCAGCAGACACAGTACGGTAGTTCACGGCTGTAGCTACTTCTGTGTCGGCACTCGGCAGTCCATCCATAATTGTATACCACCTACCCGTGGTTTTTTTTTTCTTTCTTCTTTATACATACTACATCTCATTATCATCCAGTCTATATTAGCAGCAGACACAGTACAGTACGGTAGTCCACGGCTGTAGCTACCTCTGTGTCGGCACTCGGCAGTCCGTCCATAATTGTATACCACCTACCCGTGGTTTTTTCTTTCTTTCTTCTTTATACATACTACATCTCATTATCAACCAGTCTATATTAGCAGCAGACACAGTACGGTAGTCCACGGCTGTAGCTACCTCTGTGTCGGCACTCGGCAGTCCATCCATAATTGTATACCACCTACCCGTGGTTTTTTTTTTCTTTCTTCTTTATACATACTACATCTCATTATCATCCAGTCTATATTAGCAGCAGACACAGTACAGTACGGTAGTCCACGGCTGTAGCTACCTCTGTGTCGGCACTCGGCAGTCCATCCATAATTGTATACCACCTACCCGTGGTTTTTTTTTCTTTCTTCTTTATACATACATACTACATCTCTTTATCAACCAGTCTATATTAGCAGCAGACACAGTACGGTAGTCCACGGCTGTAGCTACCTCTGTGTCGGCACTCGGCAGTCCGTCCATAATTGTATACCACCTACCCGTGGTTTTTTTTTCTTTCTTCTTTATACATACATACTACATCTCTTTATCAACCAGTCTATATTAGCAGCAGACACAGTACGGTAGTCCACGGCTGTAGCTACCTCTGTGTCGGCACTCGGCAGTCCATCCATAATTGTATACCACCTACCCGTGGTATTTTTTTTCTTTCTTCTTTATACATACTACATCTCATTATCATCCAGTCTATATTAGCAGCAGACACAGTACAGTACGGTAGTCCACGGCTGTAGCTACCTCTGTGTCGGCACTCGGCAGTCCATCCATAATTGTATACTAGTATCCATCCATCTCCATTGTTTACCTGAGGTGCCTTTTAGTTGTGCCTATTAAAATATGGAGAACAAAAATGTTGAGGTTCCAAAATTAGGGAAAGATCAAGATCCACTTCCACCTCGTGCTGAAGCTGCTGCCACTAGTCATGGCCGAGACGATGAAATGCCAGCAACGTCGTCTGCCAAGGCCGATGCCCAATGGCATAGTACAGAGCATGTCAAATCCAAAACACCAAATATCAGTAAAAAAAGGACTCCAAGACCTAAAATAAAATTGTCGGAGGAGAAGTGTAAACTTGCCAATATGCCATTTACCACACGGAGTGGCAAGGAACGGCTGAGGCCCTGGCCTATGTTCATGGCTAGTGGTTCAGCTTCACATGAGGATGGAGGCACTCAGCCTCTCGCTAGAAAAATGAAAAGACTCAAGCTGGCAAAAGCAGTAGCACCGCAAAGAACTGTGCGTTCTTCGAAATCCCAAATCCACAAGGAGAGTCCAATTGTGTCGGTTGCGATGCCTGACCTTCCCAACACTGGACGTGAAGAGCATGCGCCTTCCACCATTTGCACGCCCCCTGCAAGTGCTGGAAGGAGCACCCGCAGTCCAGTTCCTGATAGTCAGATTGAAGATGTCAGTGTTGAAGTACACCAGGATGAGGAGGATATGGGTGTTGCTGGCGCTGGGGAGGAAATTGACCAGGAGGATTCTGATGGTGAGGTGGTTTGTTTAAGTCAGGCACCCGGGGAGACACCTGTTGTCCGTGGGAGGAATATGGCCGTTGACATGCCTGGTGAAAATACCAAAAAAATCAGCTCTTCGGTGTGGAACTATTTCAACAGAAATGCGGACAACAGGTGTCAAGCCGTGTGTTCCCTTTGTCAAGCTGTAATAAGTAGGGGTAAGGACGTTAACCACCTCGGAACATCCTCCCTTATACGTCACCTGCAGCGCATTCATAATAAGTCAGTGACAAGTTCAAAATCTTTGGGTGACAGCGGAAGCAGTCCACTGACCAGTAAATCCCTTCCTCTTGTAACCAAGCTCACGCAAACCACCCCACCAACTCCCTCAGTGTCAATTTCCTCCTTCCCCAGGAATGCCAATAGTCCTGCAGGCCATGTCACTGGCAATTCTGACGATTCCTCTCCTGCCTGGGATTCCTCCGATGCATCCTTGCGTGTAACGCCTACTGCTGCTGGCGCTGCTGTTGTTGCTGCTGGGAGTCGATGGTCATCCCAGAGGGGAAGTCGTAAGACCACTTTTACTACTTCCACCAAGCAATTGACTGTCCAACAGTCCTTTGCGAGGAAGATGAAATATCACAGCAGTCATCCTACAGCAAAGCGGATAACTGAGGCCTTGGCATCCTGGGTGGTGAGAAACGTGGTTCCGGTATCCATCATTACTGCAGAGCCAACTAGAGACTTGTTGGAGGTACTGTGTCCCCGGTACCAAATACCATCTAGGTTCCATTTCTCTAGGCAGGCGATACCGAAAATGTACACAGACCTCAGAAAAAGAGTCACCAGTGTCCTAAAAAATGCAGCTGTACCCAATGTCCACTTAACCACGGACATGTGGACAAGTGGAGCAGGGCAGGGTCAGGACTATATGACTGTGACAGCCCACTGGGTAGATGTATGGACTCCCGCCGCAAGAACAGCAGCAGCGGCACCAGTAGCAGCATCTCGCAAACGCCAACTCTTTCCTAGGCAGGCTACGCTTTGTATCACCGGTTTCCAGAATACGCACACAGCTGAAAACCTCTTACGGCAACTGAGGAAGATCATCACGGAATGGCTTACCCCAATTGGACTCTCCTGTGGATTTGTGGCATCGGACAACGCCAGCAATATTGTGTGTGCATTAAATATGGGCAAATTCCAGCACGTCCCATGTTTTGCACATACCTTGAATTTGGTGGTGCAGACTTTTTAAAAAAACGACAGGGGCGTGCAAGAGATGCTGTCAGTGGCCAGAAGAATTGCGGGACACTTTCGGCGTACAGGCACCACGTACAGAAGACTGGAGCACCACCAAAAACTACTGAACCTGCCCTGCCATCATCTGAAGCAAGAAGTGGTAACGAGGTGGAATTCAACCCTCTATATGCTTCAGAGGTTGGAGGAGCAGCAAAAGGCCATTCAAGCCTATACAATTGAGCACGATATAGGAGGTGGAATGCACCTGTCTCAAGTGCAGTGGAGAATGATTTCAACGTTGTGCAAGGTTCTGATGCCCTTTGAACTTGCCACACGTGAAGTCAGTTCAGACACTGCCAGCCTGAGTCAGGTCATTCCCCTCATCAGGCTTTTGCAGAAGAAGCTGGAGACATTGAAGGAGGAGCTAACACGGAGCGATTCCGCTAGGCATGTGGGACTTGTGGATGGAGCCCTTAATTCGCTTAACAAGGATTCACGGGTGGTCAATCTGTTGAAATCAGAGCACTACATTTTGGCCACCGTGCTCGATCCTAGATTTAAAACCTACCTTGGATCTCTCTTTCCGGCAGACACAAGTCTGCTGGGGTTGAAAGACCTGCTGGTGAGAAAATTGTCAAGTCAAGCGGAACGCGACCTGTCAACATCTCCTCCTTCACATTCTCCCGCAACTGGGGGTGCGAGGAAAAGGCTCAGAATTCCGAGCCCACCCGCTGGCGGTGATGCAGGGCAGTCTGGAGCGACTGCTGATGCTGACATCTGGTCCGGACTGAAGGACCTGACAACGATTACGGACATGTCGTCTACTGTCACTGCATATGATTCTCTCAACATTGAAAGAATGGTGGAGGATTATATGAGTGACCGCATCCAAGTAGGCACGTCACACAGTCCGTACTTATACTGGCAGGAAAAAGAGGCAATTTGGAGGCCCTTGCACAAACTGGCTTTATTCTACCTAAGTTGCCCTCCCACAAGTGTGTACTCCGAAAGAGTGTTTAGTGCCGCCGCTCACCTTGTCAGCAATCGGCGTACGAGGTTACATCCAGAAAATGTGGAGAAGAAGATGTTCATTAAAATTAATTATAATCAATTCCTCCGCGGAGACATTGACCAGCAGCAATTGCCTCCACAAAGTACACAGGGAGCTGAGATGGTGGATTCCAGTGGGGACGAATTGATAATCTGTGAGGAGGGGGATGTACACGGTGATATATCGGAGGATGATGATGAGGTGGACATCTTGCCTCTGTAGAGCCAGTTTGTGCAAGGAGAGATTAATTGCTTCTTTTTTGGGGGGGGTCCAAACCAACCCGTCATATCAGTCACAGTCGTGTGGCAGACCCTGTCACTGAAATGATGGGTTGGTTAAAGTGTGCATGTCCTGTTTATACAACATAAGGGTGGGTGGGAGGGCCCAAGGACAATTCCATCTTGCACCTCTTTTTTCTTTTATTTTTCTTTGCGTCATGTGCTGTTTGGGGAGGGTTTTTTGGAAGGGCCATCCTGCGTGACACTGCAGTGCCACTCCTAGATGGGCCCGGTGTTTGTGTCGGCCACTAGGGTCGCTTATCTTACTCACACAGTCAGCTACCTCATTGCGCCTCTTTTTTTCTTTGCGTCATGTGCTGTTTAGGGAGGGTTTTTTGGAAGGGACATCCTGCGTGACACTGCAGTGCCACTCCTAGATGGGCCCGGTGTTTGTGTCGGCCACTAGGGTCGCTTATCTTACTCACACAGTCAGCTACCTCATTGCGCCTCTTTTTTTCTTTGCGTCATGTGCTGTTTGGGGAGGGTTTTTTGGAAGGGCCATCCTGCGTGACACTGCAGTGCCACTCCTAGATGGGCCCGGTGTTTGTGTCGGCCACTAGGGTCGCTTATCTTACTCACACAGTCAGCTACCTCATTGCGCCTCTTTTTTTCTTTGCGTCATGTGCTGTTTGGGGAGGGTTTTTTGGAAGGGACATCCTGCGTGACACTGCAGTGCCACTCCTACATGGGCCCGGTGTTTGTGTCGGCCACTAGGGTCGCTTATCTTACTCACACAGTCAGCTACCTCATTGCGCCTCTTTTTTTCTTTGCGTCATGTGCTGTTTGGGGAGGGTTTTTTGGAAGGGACATCCTGCGTGACACTGCAGTGCCACTCCTAGATGGGCCCGGTGTTTGTGTCGGCCACTAGGGTCGCTTATCTTACTCACACAGTCAGCTACCTCATTGCGCCTCTTTTTTTCTTTGCGTCATGTGCTGTTTGGGGAGGGTTTTTTGGAAGGGCCATCCTGCGTGACACTGCAGTGCCACTCCTAGATGGGCCCGGTGTTTGTGTCGGCCACTAGGGTCGCTTATCTTACTCACACAGTCAGCTACCTCATTGCGCCTCTTTTTTTCTTTGCGTCATGTCAAAGTCAGAAAAATATCCCCATACACTCTGCCATATTTGCACCGCACACTGGTCTGCGCTGCGCATGCGTACGCTCTCCCGTGAAGACGCATACCCGCAATAGCGTGCACCCGCGGACGCACGGTATGCGTATTTACGGTAGAGTTTATGTAACCGTGGCGTGCGACTCATTCGTTACATATTTTCACAATTAATGTAGTTTGTAGACCATGGTCCCTTTGATAGATTCTGAAAGTTTGGTTAATATAGAATGTCCCTGAACGGAGGAATCCCTCTTTGTATTGTGCGAAGGGTCTAACAGGAATCATACAGCAGTGTTTGGTACCCATCGGAAGAGTATTTAATTAACAATATTCCGGTGTTGGTTTGGAGCGTACTAATCGCTCGTGCGGATAGTTATGGACATAAGAAGTTTATGTCCATTTCTATTATTTACTCATACTCAGGTATGCGGCGGGAAACCTAGTTTCCCACCCACCTGAGCTGTTTGAAATCGTCACAGCCCACCTGTATGAATCACCCTATGACCTTTTGTTATAATGCGAAGCCGAATTCCTGCGTCCAATGGACAATGAGGTTGTAGGGACCATTAGATTGCATTGTGTGAGTAGCATAAAAGACGGGCCTGTGGCATCCAGCCTTCACTTCTCATCAAACGGTTCTCATTGCTGATAATCGGGAAGCTGGATGTCCAGAGGCGCATGCGATCATACCCTTTGTGCGTAAGTTTTTCTCCGTAATCATATTGTCTTACTGTGAGCCAATCTCTCTCTCCCCGTCTCTCTCTCTCTCTCTCTCTCTCCCTTCTCTTTCTCTCGTATCTCCCATTGACTAGTATTGTATTGTATTAGATCAGCATAGTATTGTATTGCATTTCTTGTATAGTTATTCGGTTAGGAAGTCTCTGTTATATTGTAGTGTATCATTTGTATTGTGATTCTTTTTGCAAGTATAATAGTTATAATACAGATAATAGGCTTTGGACCCTAAACCAGTATCTGTGTATTTCCTATAGTTTTAAGTGTTCACTTGAGCGTCGGTGACGCTCAAGCAGCTTTGTAGTTAGTCAGGTTACACAAGGTTGCACTTACACCCTGTATTCACATTAAGGTATTCTGTGTATTTCATTGATAAAAGGTTTAGACATAAAGGTATAGCGTTGTGAGCGTCTGCGCCGCTGGTGATCTCCTCGTGGTCTCGAGCGTCCGCTACGCCATAGCGAATCATTACTCTAGTCATAGCCAATAACGTGTTGTCCTGTGATCACTGGGCCGTGAGCGAACGTGACGCTTGAGCGTCTCGCCTTCGGCTGAGCGATCGTTACGCAACTAGCGTACCCTTACGGTACTTCTTAAGTAAACAGCGTACTGTGTTCTTAGACTTCATTAAGGGTTGTTTATGCGACAAAAGAATTTAGCATTGTCAATTGGGGGACTCGTCCTGTCCTTCTCATATCTGCACTAGGTAGATCAGCAGACATTATCCCCCAGCAAAGGGTGGGAGGTTGTCTCGCAGTGCTGACGGGATAAGCGTCTGCTTCACTTAGACAAAGAGTGCTGAAGGAATCCGGGAACCGGAAGTAAGAACAAAACGCTTGTGTCTTTTAAAACTGTTTATTTCTCTTCTGTCTTGCGTATACACGCACGCATACATATATATCTGCATTTCTTTTTCAATTTCGTATATCACTATTCCTGTTTGCCAATTTTTATAGTTGATAGAAAGTACTAAAAGAGACTTGCTGTTATTTCATAGTTTAAGAATAGAGGTAATAGTTAAAAGTGTAGACAAACACACAGGTTTGCCTGGGAGATAAGGCAAAGCCAGTGGGGTACGCGGTAGATGATCAGGGATCGTTTACATTGATAAAAGAAATTGTGTTACGGTGGATCTTTTGTTTTGCGTACACGTGTCTCTAACAAAGATTAGCGTACGCAATCCAAAGGCAGACGCACGCAGCGTACATTACGCAACGTAGCGTCCGGTTACGCCCACGTAGCTCAAGTTGTGAAAAGGCGATAAGTAACGCACAGCGGTAAGTAACGCGACGCGGTAAATAACGCAAATCTATTTTTGGAAAATTTGAAATTTAGTTTAACAGATCCTGCTCCTAATTGGTAACACAGCTGGGCTAAAGAAAATTTCTGCGCAGAAATAGATATAGAAACGAAAGTGTACATGTGTTGAGTGAGTGTGTTTTTATTACATAAGTTTATATAACTTAGAGGTTGAACCAAAAAGAAATCGGGTAGGACATACGTGTAAGTGACATATACGGTGGCTAAGGAGGCATCCTTGGTTAAATAAAATATGAGCATTAGAGTATAGCGGACCAGTATACAAGACCGGGAGGTCAGACCAGGAGGTCGTACAGAACAAGACCAGGAGGTCATAAGGAGACATAGAAGGTCCGCTATAAAGGTACAAGAAGCACAACCCCGGGGGTTGGTGCTAAAACCCATATAGGCCATTGGAAGCTCTGGCTGAAGGAATCCGCAGCCGCAATTTTCGATTCCATTGATTTCTCAGTACATAACAGGTAGTGCTTATGTACTGAACGATTGTACCGCACGTAATTGTGTGCAGTAGTTAGTAATCTGACCTAATACCATTAGAGTAAAGTGGTCACAAACGCTATTTGTACATTCTGACGTGATTTGTGTAATTTTTTATTTTTAAAGGGAAGTTCGCTGGTCACTCAGGAACTATCTAACAACCCCACCTTTACTGGAAAGAGTAAGTGTCCTGCGGGTAACCCTCATATGTTCCAGTAAACAGAAGGTTTCTGGTAGGGCCCTGTATCGAGTACGCCAGCACCATATCGGTGTGATCAGGTCGTATTGGTCGAGGTGGGCGAGTGAGTGGGGTACTCGGTAAACCGCCACCGCCGGCCTATTTTGAATAATTTGGTTTGCTGTAAGGGTTCGCTGAAGACCGTGATATAAAGATCAAAGGAGTAGTAAGCAACACCTGCAGATTATGGGGGCCAATTGTTCAGGTAGGGGGCGATCAACCTCGGTTCGGGTTGATTCAGAGAACCGACCAGTCGGGTCGGCAAGGTACATCATGTGTGAAAAATACGGAAGTCACACAGAGGTTTTATGTGATGAATGGGAGAGAATGACTGTACAAGACAGGGAGAAATTCCCAAGAATAGGTAGCTTCAGTCCAGAAGTGTTACAAAATTTAAGGAGGAGGATATGTCTCATAAAATCAACAAAGAGACGAATTCAGCATCATGATTATTTACAGTTGTGGCAACAGGAAGGTGAGATACAGAGAGGTTTGGCTCTGGCGGCGGGATCTGGGGCAGTCAGGAAACTGATAGCCACAGCCCCGCCGCCACCATACATAGCAGGAGAGAAGTTGATTACGGAGAGAAACGCATTGGGTTGTAAAACACAAACACTTAGTAACCCTGTAAATGTTAATGATGTTAACCAAGTAACTCATGCAAGTATTAACCCGTGCAAGTTGTACCCTGTTTTGAACTTTCCTCAGGAGTGTGATCAAGAAGACGATCCAGCAACAATTTCAGCTCTCTCTCTAGCGGCCACCATAGCAGAGACCACAGTAGGCACAGCAACACCCACGAGATTAGCGAAAGCTCCTAGCGGAGGGATAGGTGAGGTCGTGTCAACGGGTAAGTACGGCACCATGCATTATACTGAAACAATTTCACCACAAGTTGTAGAATCTACACAGAATGAGGTTGTTAGAGTTAACCCTGTTAGAGTAATAGCAGTTCCCAATGGGAAAACAGATGTATCAGGAGCCACTCCCATAAGGAACATTGCCATGTACACTCCATTTTCCCGAATGGAATTAAGAACAATAGTGTCCGAATTTCCTGACCCCAGGAAAGACTTAGTTGCTAGCCAAAAATACATCAGGGATCTAGGTAACACTGTAGAACCCAACAACAAGGATTGGCAGATACTGCTAAGAGCATGTTTACCTTCAAATGTCGACTCAGTTCAATTCTTAGCTGATTGTGGACTAGATAAAGATGTACCACTTTCAGATGTGTACAACAAAGATAACGTAAAAAGGATAAATTTACAGCTAAAGGAGTATTTCCCAGCCGTTGTTAAATGGAACAAAATATTCTCCATTAGACAAAAAGAGTCCGAAACGGCAACAGAATATTTTCATCGGGCACTATTAGAAATGGCAAAGTACACTGGAATAGAAGACATTAGGACCAACCCAAACCACCAAGAAGTAGCAGTATCTGTACTGATGGATGGTTTAAAGGAAACATTAAAGACTAGGGTTCAGACCACGCAACCATGTTGGCGAGGTCTGTCGGTGTCCACATTAAGAAAGGCTGCTATTGATCACGACAGAAACATCACTAGACACAGGGAGTCGCAAAGTGATAAGTTGATGTCAGTAAGTATACAGGCGCTGACCACAAGGCAGCCTGCGTATGTACCACCGAATCCTGTGGGTAAGTCAAGTGTAATAACATGTTTTTCTTGTAACAAACAGGGACACTATGCACGAGACTGTAGAACAAAGAGTGTACAAAGATCTTTTCAACCCCCTAGACAACGACACGACACACGACATTGGGAGCAGGGTCCACAGAGGCGGAGTTTTGAGCCACATACAGGGGAAACAAAAAGATACCCCCCGAACAGAGATTGGCATGCCTCTGGTAGTTCCCAGCTAACTCCCCCACAAGTAGTTGCTGCCAACGGGATCCAGGGAGGTCAGCATACCCAATAGGGGTGTGGCCATACCTGTAATCTGCAGCCAGTGAAATTGATTGCCAGTCTTGGAAGTGAACCAGAGATTGCAATCAATGTAGCTGGTAAAACTTTAAACTTTCTTGTAGACACAGGGGCGGCCAAGTCAGTGATAAATTCGACAGTGGGCATGAGAACCACTGGTAGGACAGTTCCAGCCATGGGAATAACAGGAGTAGTCCAGCACTACCCTGTTAGCAAACCAGCCGAGATTACAATAGGGCCTTTGCATACCAAGCATTCGTTTTTGCTAGCTGCATCGGCACCAACAAATCTCCTGGGAAGAGACTTACTATGTAAAATGGGTTGCGTCATTTATTGTACTCCTGAAGGTGTATTCTTGGACATTCCTGAGAATCACGCTCAGGAAGTACGAGACATGTTAGACTCCCCATCAAAATTAATGTCACATCCCATTATGACAAATAGGAATCCATCCCAAATAGAAGAGATGACATCTCAGATACCAGAGTCACTTTGGACAAAAGATGGACAGGACACTGGATTAATGGCAAACGTAGCTCCAGTAGTTGTACAAGTAAAAGATGGTAGGATAGCTCCAAAAATCCCACAGTATCCTCTGAAGCCAGAGGTGGAGTTAGGAGTTTTCCCAGTAATAGAGCGCTTGCTACAACAGGGCATTCTAGTAAGAACGTCCAGCACAGCAAATAGTCCCATCTTCCCTGTTAAAAAGAGTGGGGGGAGGGGTTACAGGCTAGTGCAGGATCTAAGGGGGATTAACAAAATAGTTGAGAGTCAGTTCCCCGTAGTGCCAAATCCAGCTGTCATCCTAATGCAAATTCCTCCCACTGCCAAATTTTTCACTGTTATTGACCTCTGCTCCGCATTCTTTTCGGTACCTCTGCACCCTGACAGCCAATATTTGTTTGCATTCACATACAGAGGAGTCCAATATACGTGGACTCGGTTACCCCAAGGTTTCATAGATAGTCCAAGTATATTTTCTCAGGCTTTGCATGATTGTTTACAGTCTTTCCAACCGGAGAGTGGATCAGTATTGATACAGTATGTAGATGATTTACTACTGTGTTCAGATTCGCTGGAAGCTTCCCTGAAGGATACGAAACAGCTCCTGTTTCATCTTTCAGACACAGGACATAAGGTTTCCAAAGACAAGTTGCAATTATGCCAACCTAAGGTAAAATATTTGGGACACTGTCTAACACAAGGACTGAGACACCTGACCGCTGATAGAATCCAAGCCATTAGAGACATGACACTGCCACAAACCCAGCAACAGATCAGGACGTTTTTAGGAATGTGTGGGTATTGCCGTAATTGGATCCCAGGGTTTTCCATATTGGCGTTACCTTTGCAGGAAATGGTCTCCTCAAACAAACCCGATAGGATCTCGCATACAGACGAATCCGAAACAGCATTTGAGAGACTCAAACAGTGCCTAACGCAGGCGCCAGCACTAGGTATGCCAGACTATGGGAAACCCTTTGAACTATACGGAACAGAAAGTGCTGGTTGCGCAGCAGGTGTACTAACCCAAAAACACGGTGATGCCAGCAGGCCAGTTGCATACTACAGCGCTCAGCTAGACACGGTAGCGCGATCCCTTCCCACATGCTTGCGTAGCGTTGCGGCGATAGCATTGCTAGTGACAAAAAGCGAAGATGTCGTGCTAGGCCACAACCTCACAATCCATACACCACATGCAGTATCTGCCTTATTGAATTCTGCCCAAACCAGACACGTCTCATCAGCAAGGTTTACAAGATGGGAATTGGCATTAATGGCCCCAGTAAACATCACCATAAGGAGATGCAGCGCATTAAATCCTGCAACATTTCTCCCAGGTGTGCCTGGTCAGACACAAAGGGTGGAAGGTGAGAGTGATGGGGAAGGAGGATTTAATACAAAGGAAGATGCACATGATTGTATGGAATATTTGACCCAAAATTTTACCGCAAGGCCTGACATCAGTGACAATCCACTGGAAGATGCAGAACTCACGTTCTACACTGACGGTAGTTGTCATAGACAGTCAGACTCGGGAGACTTGTGTACTGGATACGCAGTCGTAGATGACCAAGACACCATAGAAGCGGAACCGCTAGGTCCACCTCACTCAGCCCAGGTTGCTGAACTGGTCGCCCTAACCAGAGCATGTGAATTGGCTAAGGGTAAGTCAGCCAATATCTACACCGATTCTAGATACGCCTTCGGGGTAGTACATGATTTCGGAGCCCTATGGCGCCTCAGAAATTTCATGACGGCAGCTGGTACACCGATAGCGCATGCAGCTTATATAAAAAGGCTTCTAACAGCGATACAGGAACCCGACAGAGTGGCTGTTATCAAATGTAAAGCACATACATATAGTCAAGACCCAGTGTCACTTGGTAACAGCCGAGCAGACGAAGCAGCTAAGCTTGCAGCTGCTACCCCCATACAGACAGACACCACACAACTGATGGTATTTAATACCATCAACACACAGAAGTTGTGTGAGATGCAGAATTTGTGTTCCACACAGGAAAGAGCAGTCTGGAAGGCAAAGGGATATGGCCAGGAGTCCTCAGGGCTCTGGACGGATGGACATGGTAAACCAGTGGCCCCCAGAGCATATCTTCCATGTCTGGCTGAAGCAGCTCATGGGTTGACTCATCTAGGCAAGGAGGGGATGTGCAAATTGGTAAGAGCATACTGGTGCGCCCCAGGATTCTCCTCTCATGCGGGTAAAAGAGCAATGTCATGCCTTACCTGTCTGAGAAAGAATATTGGAAAAGCAATACCTACAGAACCATCCCATATCCCACCTGCCGGCGGCCCTTTCCAGGTAATACAAATTGACTTCATTCAATTACCCCCATGTCGAAATTTGAAATATGTACTTGTTTGTATAGATGTTTTCTCGAATTGGGTCGAAGCATTTCCAGCAGCTACAAATACCGCTATGTTTACAGCTAAAAAAATTGTACAGGAATTTGTATGTAGATATGGTATCCCTAGAATCATTGAAAGTGATAGGGGTACCCATTTTACCGGTGATGTCTTTCAAGGAATGTGTAAATTAATGGGTATTGATAGCAAGCTGCACACTCCGTACCGTCCACAGGCGAGTGCGAAGGTCGAAAGAGTGAACAGCACTATTAAAAATAAATTGAGTAAAGTAATGGCAGAGACAGGATTGACGTGGCCAGAAGCTTTACCCATTGTTTTGTATAGCATCAGAACCACTCCCAGGTCCCCTCTTAACCTGTCCCCTTTTGAAATTCTGTTTGGTCGACAACCGCATGTCATGATTAACCCTCAGGATGATTTGAAATGTAACAATGAAGTAACTGTAAAATACTTGATTAACATGAGTAAGCAGTTGAGGAATCAAAATGATAATCTGAAGTTGGTGATTCCTGATTTACCAGATAGTAATTGTCATGACATTGAACCTGGGGATTATGTAATGATACGAAATTTTCTACGCTCAGGTTGTCTTATTGATAGATGGGAAGGACCATACCAGGTCTTATTGACTAGCACCACAGCATTGAAGGTTGCTGAGAGAGAGACTTGGGTCCATTCATCCCACTGCAAAAAGGTTGCTGATCCAGAGAAGTCCCGTGATAAGGAACAGACGGTAGAGGTTGTATCACTGGAGTGTCTGTTCCAGGAGGACTGAGGCGGCACCTGAGCCTTGAAGACCGAAAGCAGTTGTTGACTCCCTTCTCCCTTTTATTGTTTTTCTCCACTCCCCATCCCCTCTCCCTTAAAATTTCCTTTTCCCCCTTCTCATTCTTCTCTATTTCCTCCTCAAAGATGGACTTGCCCCAAGAGACTGTGATCCGGATTTTGATGTTAACCATGATGTTGACCAGAGCAGTCTGTTCCGGCGAGAGTACCATAGAGGTCGAGAGAGGTTCTGGAATGGGTTCCGATTATGATGATGGAGGCGTAGTTTTCCAAGATCAACCAAACCAACAAGCAAAGGCGAGTATCAGAAAACGATCCGATAGAAGAAATTGTGATGGATTGTTAGCTGAAGAAAACTGTATCTGTAGGCTCTGTGACAATTTGATTGAGGATGGGTGCATAAAGAAATGCCAATCCAGTTTTAATATCCATATGGACCGGCATCCATTGAGTGACTATCACTCCTTAGTGGGTAACGTATTAAACCAAACAGATTGTTGGGTATGCTCTCAAGTACCTCAGGGTCATAGCAAATCAGGGCTAGTACCATTTCCTTTAACGTTAGAGGAGGTACTTGAGCTAAGTGGTGGGAGACCGGTGGACCGGAGGTTTAACATCTCCAGCCCTCCTAGTTTGAAGCTCCACCAATACCATGTGGATAGGTCCCTCTTATGTTTCAATATCTCCAATCCCCGTAAACCGGGAAATTGGGAAGTGTCATGGAGCAACCTTACCATGACCTTTTCACACAGAGCAGATAGAATGCCTACAGATACAGAGCTTGTACGCCACATAGCCAGTAGAGGAAAATCTTTCCGGTATCGATATACCTTAGGAAATAGGATTACGAGAGTTGGAGAAGTATCACCAGGATACTGTGCACATATCGTACAAACTGATACATGCATTAAGCAGATGGAAGAATTAGGGTCAGGAGATTTCACCTGGAAGGTGTGTAATATGGTAATGTCCTTCTCTGTCCCATATGTTCTCCCCGATGATGCATATTTCATATGCGGGAGAAAGGCGTACAAGTGGCTTGCCCCAAACTCTGAAGGATTGTGTTATATTGGAAAAGTATTGCCTGAAGTGATGACGGTAACACATGACAAAATGAAAGACATACACCGTGGTGCCCAAGCTCCTTATACTCACACTCATTACGAGCACCGAGTTAAAAGACAACTGTCAGAAAGGTTAGAGCATCCGGCCTCTGATCTTATCCATGAATCCACCGGGATTCAGGTTCTGGTAGCGTTAGATTTCACTCGCACCGCTCGAGGAGTGATGAATTATAGATACATTTCCGCACTCGCCAATTTGTTAGATAATATCACTGAAATGTATGATGACACGTTCAGATACACTGGAAGAGAACTTCAAGCTTATAAAACAGAACTAGTTCAGCATAGGATGGTTCTTAATTATCTTACAGCAGTAACAGGCGGATATTGTGTTACATTGGCAACACAGTACGGCATAAAGTGTTGCACGTATATCACAAATAGCACCGAGGATCCGGTAGAGGTCATAGACCAAAAGATGGACGATATTCTCCAATTAAAATGGGAATTTCGCCGAAAACACAATCTCACCCTTGCCGCTGTAGGTAATGAGCTGACTAGTTGGGTGTCATGGTTGAACCCGCGAAATTGGTTCTCCGGTTTAGGAGACTGGGCTCAAGGAGTCATAATGGATGTTGGAAAGTTTCTCCTATGTATCTTAGGTGTTGTTATATCTATTGGATTGATATTTAGATGCGGGCAGGCTTTAATGAGGTGCAAACAAAGTACAAAAGTGATGAGCTTGAGGAGTGAGGAGACTGTAATTAACCTGGATTTGATTTATGACCCAATGATAGAAACCAAGATGTGATGAAAAATGCGATTATAAGGTCCGTTTCTTTCACCTGTTTTTCTGTTTTTTCTCCAAGATACAAAGACCCCCTTGGACGAGGAAGTTGACGAGACGCTATACAGACAACAGACAAGCACCAAAGATGAAGTTCTGACTACCTATGATATGGACACTTGATGAACTTTGCCATGGATCCCCAGTTTCCCTAGTATTTTTAAACTCACGCTAGCCCAACATTTTTTTTGTAAATCCGATGGCACTGACAAAGCTATTTGCTCATGCCCAAGGAGCAATACAGCGCAAAGAAGACGACTCTCAACAGATACCGAACAAAACTTCAACGACAGATGTACATTTACCTGACATAGAATATCATTGCATTTTCCATAAGTGTTCTTCATCCTCATCTCTACAACCCTCAGGTAAAAACACACATAGTATAGGGAATACAGGCACAGATATCAGCAATCACATATTCCCCCATTCATGTATCATCAACTAAAATGTGCTCCCCATTCTGTTCAAAAGCCGAAAAGAGCTCGGTAAAGTTTGACAGCCCATCCACAGACCTGTACCACGGGATAAGAAGGAATTCAAATGTATACTTCGCAATACCTCGAAGCTTGATTTACCACACGTACGGCACGATGATACATGACCCTCCAAACATGGACTCATACACACATACTTCTGCTATCTCACTAGGTCATACCCTCTTCACACCTACTCCTCTCTTCTTCCTTACCCAACCATGGAAATGAATTAACCCCTGACTTATATTTTTCTCCTTTTTGAAATGTTTTGAAGGTGGCAGTTATTATTGACTGCCAAAGGGTGGACTGTCAAAGTCAGAAAAATATCCCCATACACTCTGCCATATTTGCACCGCACACTGGTCTGCGCTGCGCATGCGTACGCTCTCCCGTGAAGGCGCATACCCGCAATAGCGTGCACCCGCGGACGCACGGTATGCGTATTTACGGTAGAGTTTATGTAACCGTGGCGTGCGACTCATTCGTTACATATTTTCACAATTAATGTAGTTTGTAGACCATGGTCCCTTTGATAGATTCTGAAAGTTTGGTTAATATAGAATGTCCCTGAACGGAGGAATCCCTCTTTGTATTGTGCGAAGGGTCTAACAGGAATCATACAGCAGTGTTTGGTACCCATCGGAAGAGTATTTAATTAACAATATTCCGGTGTTGGTTTGGAGCGTACTAATCGCTCGTGCGGATAGTTATGGACATAAGAAGTTTATGTCCATTTCTATTATTTACTCATACTCAGGTATGCGGCGGGAAACCTAGTTTCCCACCCACCTGAGCTGTTTGAAATCGTCACAGCCCACCTGTATGAATCACCCTATGACCTTTTGTTATAATGCGAAGCCGAATTCCTGCGTCCAATGGACAATGAGGTTGTAGGGACCATTAGATTGCATTGTGTGAGTAGCATAAAAGACGGGCCTGTGGCATCCAGCCTTCACTTCTCATCAAACGGTTCTCATTGCTGATAATCGGGAAGCTGGATGTCCAGAGGCGCATGCGATCATACCCTTTGTGCGTAAGTTTTTCTCCGTAATCATATTGTCTTACTGTGAGCCAATCTCTCTCTCCCCGTCTCTCTCTCTCTCTCTCTCCCTTCTCTTTCTCTCGTATCTCCCATTGACTAGTATTGTATTGTATTAGATCAGCATAGTATTGTATTGCATTTCTTGTATAGTTATTCGGTTAGGAAGTCTCTGTTATATTGTAGTGTATCATTTGTATTGTGATTCTTTTTGCAAGTATAATAGTTATAATACAGATAATAGGCTTTGGACCCTAAACCAGTATCTGTGTATTTCCTATAGTTTTAAGTGTTCACTTGAGCGTCGGTGACGCTCAAGCAGCTTTGTAGTTAGTCAGGTTACACAAGGTTGCACTTACACCCTGTATTCACATTAAGGTATTCTGTGTATTTCATTGATAAAAGGTTTAGACATAAAGGTATAGCGTTGTGAGCGTCTGCGCCGCTGGTGATCTCCTCGTGGTCTCGAGCGTCCGCTACGCCATAGCGAATCATTACTCTAGTCATAGCCAATAACGTGTTGTCCTGTGATCACTGGGCCGTGAGCGAACGTGACGCTTGAGCGTCTCGCCTTCGGCTGAGCGATCGTTACGCAACTAGCGTACCCTTACGGTACTTCTTAAGTAAACAGCGTACTGTGTTCTTAGACTTCATTAAGGGTTGTTTATACGACAAAAGAATTTAGCATTGTCAGTCATGTGCTGTTTGGGGAGGGTTTTTTGGAAGGGACATCCTGCGTGACACTGCAGTGCCACTCCTAGATGGGCCCGGTGTTTGTGTCGGCCACTAGGGTCGCTTATCTTACTCACACAGCGACCTCGGTGCAAATTTTAGGACTAAAAATAATATTGTGAGGTGTGAGGTATTCAGAATAGACTGAAAATGAGTGTAAATTATGGTTTTTGAGGTTAGTAATACTTTGGGATCAAAATGACCCCCAAATTCTATGATTTAAGCTGTTTTTTAGGGTTTTTTGAAAAAAACACCCGAATCCAAAACACACCCGAATCCGACAAAAAAAATTCGGTGAGGTTTTGCCAAAACGCGGTCGAACCCAAAACACGGCCGCGGAACCGAACCCAAAACCAAAACACAAAACCCGAAAAATTTCCGGCGCTCATCTCTAGTGAGTTCCAGGAGTGGCTCAGTGCTACTTGGCAGCGAGCTGGTCATCTATGGGTATGGCCACACATAGCGGCCAAGCGGGTCCCGTTCAGCGGGACCGGCTCAGCCGGAAGGAGAGTGTACATGGGCGCTTATGCAGGCGCCCACACATGTGCAGCAGTCCCGCTACCGCCAGATCAGCATGCTGCTGTCGGGCCGGATGACAGAATGGCTGGATTTCAATGTGAACACATACATTTCAATGCTGTGCCGCACTGTGTTTCATTGAAATCATGTGTGTCACTGGCATCCTGCAGAACAGGATCGGTGTGCACATAGAACCCCCCTCCCGGCCAAGCGGGTCCTGTTCAGCAGGACCCGCTTGGCCGCTATGTGTGGCCCAGACCTATAGGTGAGAAGGACCAATCATTTGCATCCCTCCTGGAGGGCCACGCTGATGCTGCTGAGTAGCACTGAAATTGATGAAAATGCAATAGAAGGAGTTTTCATACCTTTTCTTTTTATTTGCTAGTTCTGACAGGCAACATAGGTGGTCATTCCGAGTTGTTCGCTCAGTATTTTTTTTCGCATCGCAGCGATTTTCCGCTTATTGCGCATGCACAATGTTTGCTCTGCGACTGCGCCAAGTAAATTTGCTATGCAGTTAGGATTTTTACTCACCGCATTACGAGGTTTTTTTTTCGTTCTGGTGATCGTAATGTGATTGACAGGAAGTGGGTGTTTCTGGGCGGAAACTGTCCGTTTTATGGGAGTGTGTGAAAAAACGCTACCGTTTCTGGGAAAAACGCGGGAGTGGCTGGAGAAACGGAGGAGTGTCTGGGCGAACGCTGGGTGTGTTTGTGACGTCAAACCAGGAACGACAAGCACTGAACTGATCGCACTGGCAGAGTAAGTCTTGAGCTACTCAGAAACTGCACAGAGATGTCTTTTCACAATATTGCGAATCTTTCGTTCGCAATTTTAAGAAGCTAAGATTCACTCCCAGTCAGAGGCGTATCTAGCACGGGGCGAGCAGGGCACGTGCCCTGGGCGCTGTGGAAGCCCCAACAGAGGGGGCGCCACCGGCACGGCCCGCTCACCCCATGCAACAGGGATTCCGCCGACGCTACCTGCGGCGCTCTCCCTGTCTTCCCGGCTGCTGTGCCTGTCACACTGGACAGGCAGCGGCAGCCAGGAGCCTCCGCTCATCTCCCCCGGCCCTCCCCCTCTCTCCGTCTCCCTACACATTGTACTGTGCGCGCGACCGCGACGGTACGCGCGCGCGCCTGCGCGGCTTCAGTGAGCGGGTTTAACAGCCAGGTGAGCGGAGTGGACTTTAGTTTTTTTTCTGTCGGGAGAGGGGGTTGCGGGACAGTGTGTGTGTGTGAGTGTGTGTTAATTGTGTGAGTGTGTTAATTGTGTGTGTGTGGGACAGTGTGAGTGTGTTAATTGTGTGAGTGTGTTAATTGTGCGTGTGTGGGACAGTGTGAGTGTGTTAATTGTGTGAGTGTGTTAATTGTGCGTGTGTGGGACAGTGTGTGTGTGTTAATTGTGTGTGTGTGTGGGACAGTGTGCGTGTGTGTGTTAATTGTATGTGTGTGTGTGACAGTGTGCGTGTGTGTTAATTGTGTGTGTGACAGTGTGTGTGTGTGACAGTGTGCGTGTGTGTTAATTGTGTGTGTGGGACAGTGTGCGTGTGTGTGTGTGAGACAGTGCGCGTGTGTGTGGGACAGTGCGTGTGTGTGTGTGAGACAGTGTGCGTGTTAATTGTGTGTGTGCGTGTGTGGGACAGTGTGCGTGTGTTAATTGTCCCGGCGGTGATTGGTGTCTGCAGTGTGCGCCCCCGTCCTCCTCCGCTGCTGCTGACAGGAGCGGTGTTGTGCGGCTCTCCCCCTGCTCCGCCGGCTCCGTCCTCCCGTCGTGGCCCTGCAGTGTGTGCCGGTCTCCCCAGCAGCAGCAGCAGGTTAGTCTCTCTCTCCTACCCCCCCCCCCCTCTCTCTCTCTCTCTCTCTCTCTCTCTCTCTCTGCTCCTGTGGATTGAAGTTTGTAAGTATCATTTTCATTTTTACAGGTGCCCCTATTGGATTCTACTGGACAAGTGGACGTGACCGGCGTGGGATGTAGGTAAGTAATGTGTCTCTCATTTTTACAGGTGCCCCTATTGGATTCTACTGGACAAGTGGACGTGACCGGCGTGGGATGTAGGTAAGTAATCTGTCTCTCATTTTTACAGGTACCCCTATTGGATTCTACTGGACAAGTGGACATGACCGGCGTGGGATGTAGGTAAGTAATCTGTCTCTCATTTTTACAGATTCCCCTATTGGATTCTACTGGACAAGTGGACGTGACCGGCGTGGGATGTAGGTAAGTAATCTGTCTCTCATTTTTACAGGTGCCCCTATTGGATTCTACTGGACAAGTGGACGTGACCGGCGTGGGATGTAGGTAAGTAATGTGTCTCTCATTTTTATAGGTACCCCTATTGGATTCTACTGGACAAGTGGACGTGACCGGCGTGGGATGTAGGTAAGTAATCTGTCTCTCATTTTTACAGGTACCCCTATTGGATTCTACTGGACAAGTGGACGTGACCGGCGTGGGATGTAGGTAAGTAATCTGTCTCTCATTTTTACAGGTGCCCCTATTGGATTCTACTGACAAGTGGACGTGACCGGCGTGGGATGTAGGTAAGTAATCTCTCTCTCATTTTTACAGGTACCCCTATTGGATTCTACTGACAAGTGGACGTGACCGGCGTGGGATGTAGGTAAGTAATCTGTCTCTCATTTTTACAGGTACCCCTATTGGATTCTACTGACAAGTGGACGTGACCGGCGTGGGATGTAGGTAAGTAATCTGTCTCTCATTTTTACAGGTACCCCTATTGGATTCTACTGACAAGTGGACGTGACCGGCGTGGGATGTAGGTAAATAATCTGTCTCTCATTTTTACAGGTGCCCCTATTGGATTCTACTGACAAGTGGACGTGACCGGCGTGGGATGTAGGTAAGTAATCTCTCTCTCATTTTTACAGGTACCCCTATTGGATTCTACTGACAAGTGGACGTGACCGGCGTGGGATGTAGGTAAGTAATCTGTCTCTCATTTTTACAGGTGCCCCTATTGGATTCTACTGACAAGTGGACGTGACCGGCGTGGGATGTAGGTAAGTAATCTGTCTCTCATTTTTACAGGTACCCCTATTGGATTCTACTGGACAAGTGGACATGACCGGCGTGGGATGTAGGTAAGTAATCTGTCTCTCATTTTTACAGATTCCCCTATTGGATTCTACTGACAAGTGGACGTGACCGGCGTGGGATGTAGGTAAGTAATCTCTCTCTCATTTTTACAGGTACCCCTATTGGATTCTACTGACAAGTGGACGTGACCGGCGTGGGATGTAGGTAAGTAATCTCTCTCTCATTTTTACAGGTACCCCTATTGGATTCTACTGGACAAGTGGACGTGACCGGCGTGGGATGTAGGTAAGTAAGGTGTCTCTCATTTTTACAGCTACCCCTATTGGATTCTAATGGACAAGTGGACGTGACCGGCGTGGGATATAGGTAAGTATGTGTGAGTGTGTCAGTGTGTTTTAATAAATTTTTACTGTCACGGTGTGTGAGTTGTGTTTTTATTTGGGTATTTTTTCTGTTGTAGAACTACAGGTACCGGCGGGCCCGTTATTTCCCTGCATGTTGGTACTTGAGGTTCTCCAAGTACCAGCAAGCGGGGGAGGCTTTCTGGGCCTTGTAGTTCCACAACAAAAAACAATATTCTTTTTTATTTACATGGCTATCAGCCTCCCATCCACAGCCCACGGATGGGGGGGACAGCCTCGGGCTTCACCCCTGGCCCTTGGGTGCCTGGAGGGGGGGTGACCCCTTGATTTAAGGGGTCCCCACTCCTCCAGGGAACCCCGGCCAGTGGTGACTAGTTGGGGGGGTAATGCCATGGCCGCAGGGACCTACATAAATGTGTCCCCCGGCTGTGGCATTATGTCCCTGGCTAGTGGAGCCCGGTGCTGGTTTTAAAAATACGGGGGGACCCCTACATCTTTTGTCCCCCGTATTTTTGGGACCAGGACCGGACTAAGAGCCCGATGCTGGTTGTCTAAATACGGGGAACCCCTGTCCAATTTTTTCCCAGTATTTAAACAACCTGGACCGGCTCAAAGAGCCCGAGGCTGGTTATACTTAGGAGGGGGGACCTCACGCAGTTTTTTTTGGACATTTTTAACCCATTCAGACCCTTCTCCATTAAGTTAATGGAAGCCCTGGACAACAAAATTGCATTCATGTCCTCCTCCCACTCCCATCCCAGTCCCAAACACTAATTATTATTTTTTTCTATAAAATTGTACAATATATCACAAGTATGATGAGCAGGCATGCAGCGGGCATTGGCGGCTTTGGACTGAGTTGCAAATTAGTGGCGGAGGGCTGGGTCAGTTGATGGTGGGCCAGTTTGTAAGCCATTGGTGGTGGCAGTGGGCATCGGCTCAGAGGCAGTGGCGGGCATTGGCTCGGTGGCGGTAGGGCTCATTGGCAGGATTCGGCAGACATTATGCTGTAGTGCCTCACCGCATGCCACTGACCTCACCGCACGCCACTGGTGTGTGGGACAGTGTGCGTGTGTGTTAATTGTGTGTGTGGGTCAGTGTGCGTGTGTGTTAATTGTGTGTGTGGGACAGTGTGAGTGTGTGTGTGTGGAACAGTGTCAGTGTGTGTAAATTTTTGCAGTCCAGTGTGTGTGTGTGGGGGAGAGGAAAGTATGAGAATGTGTGTGTGTGTGTGTAGTCTGAGTGGGTGTGTGTAGGATTTGGGGGTGGCCAGTCTGTGTGTGTGTGTAATCAGTGTGTGTGGGATGTACTAATGGCCATTTACCGAAGAGAGATATGTATTAAACCACGGGCACTGAGATGCCCTTCTCACTCACCATCCAGCTGGGTGGGCGAGCCGGGCGGGTGGAAAGCCAGCAGCAGGGGCAGTATGCCGGATATCAGCAGCCGAGGGTGGGGGCTGTAATGCACGTGCGGAGCCCAAAGCCGGAGATCAGCAGCACGTTGACCGGCAATAAGCAGCTTCTGCTTCCGCGTTCAACATGCTGCTGATGTCCGGCTTTGGGCTACGCAGGGTTCGGGGGATGGGTGTCCTCTGCCGGTGTACTGCAGCTCCGGGGGTGCGGGCTCCGGAGGCTTTCAGCACTGTTGAATATCCAGCTACCTCAAGTATGTACAGCCCGCACCCTCTGCTGCTGATATCCGGCATGCTGCTGCTGGTTGTCCCCCCGCCCGGCTCGGCCACACAGCTGTATGGTGAGAAGGGCATCTCAGTTCCTGAGGTTTAACACATATGCCTCAGAAAATGGCCTCTGCGGTAATCGATACTAATGCTTACCGTGACAGTAACAGCGGGGAGGAAGGTGCACATCGGAATCCTGCAGCATGAAACAAGAACCACTTCAGAGCGCAGCAGACCACACTGAAAAGGGTGCATACCCGGTGCGGTGCTCTGCATCCCGGGTCGTGCCGAAGATGTGGAGTGTCGGAGGTGGCAGAAGCGCCGCAGCTTGGGGTGAGAAACCGCTGCAGCCCTTCCGCTGCTAAACTCTGCAATTAGTCTATTAAGGGGGTGGGCTCCCTCATCATAGTGCCCCACAGGCCATGTTAATTCTGGGGGTAGGATCCCCTAACTCTATAATGGGAATTTTGGCTCATATCATGTGCTGTAACGTGAATTTTGGCTCATACCGTGTGCTATAATGTGAATTTCGGCTCATACTATGTGGGGTAATGTGAATTTTGGCTCATTCCGTGTGCTGTAATGTGAATTACGGCTCATACCGTGTGCTGTAATGTGAATTTCGGCTCATACCATGTGGGGTAATGTGAATTTTGGCTCATACCATGTGGAGTAATGTGAATTTTGGCTCATACCATGTGGGGTAATGTGAATTTCGGCTCATACTGTGTGCCATAATGTGAATTTCAGCTCATGCCGTGTGGGGCAATGTGAATTTCGGCTCATACTGTGTGCTATAATGTGAATTTCGGCTCATACCGTGTGCTATAATGTGAAAGGGGCACCAGTACTAGATAGTACAAGGGGTCCTAATACACTGAAGGACACGCCCCTTTTGAGTGACCGCGCCCCTTTTCAGGAGCATAATTGCTATCTAAACTCTTTCATTCCACCTTCAAAATTCTACTTCGACCACTGCACCTACATACACATACATACACACCCTGACATCTTTATATGCAGTGACACCGGTGGCGTCTGCACATACTTTCCTTTTGTATTTTTTTTTTTTTATTATTAGCATTTTATTAATTTATTCTTTTTATTAGAATTTTTTTTTTTTTGGGGGGGGCCATTATTGATCTTGCCCTGGGCTCCAAAAACCCTAGTTACGCCTCTGCTCCCAGTAGGCGGCGGCTTAGCGTGTGCAAAGCTGCTAAAAGCAGCTTGCGAGCGAACAACTCGGAATGACCACCATACTGTAGCACAAACAGCAAGCAATTTCCGCTATCTCAGCTGAATTAACCACATCTTTTGTTTTCCACAAAAAAGTGAAATGTTTTTTATGCCTCTAATGTACTGTATAATATTTGGAATGACGGTTTTGCAATCATTAATGTGCTTTGATGTACTTCTTGGATTATAAAGCATAGATCGAATCACAGGAAAACAGTGTTCTCCTATGTGTCTTCAGGTGAGATCTTTAAATGAGCTTCAGTGGATGCAGCTACGTAGCACATATAAGGGGCATTCAGGGTGTATGGTCACACAACCACTTTCCCTCTCACAGTTTGACTAGCGGAGATTGGGTTGGTAGTCAGCCTATATTTGTGGCAAAAAGTGATATTGGAAATATATTTTAATGCAGACAAATGGCAAATAAACAAAAACCTTGAAAGTGAGTTGTCCCTTGCAACTGCCGCAACTCGTGCCCCTCTGGATTTGCACCAGAAATGCACATTTTTTCTTGCAGATCCACAAGTCTGGAGGAACCGTAAATGTGGCTTATAGTGCACTCAATCACAGGCACTAGAGGATTGCGCATAATGGAATCAGTCCTCACCTCTATTGCTCTCTCTCTCTCTCTTTCTATTTGTCTCATTCTCTGTCTCGTTTCATTGGACCTGGTGCCATACAATGTATCTAACACAAGGGCACTTGCTTCATCTGCCTTGCCTACACCATGCAGCCTAGTTACTTATCCTTGGCCTTGGAGAGAGATAAAGTGGACGGAGATAAAGTACAAACTAGCTCATAACTGTCACTTTTCAAACACAGGCTGTGACATGGCAGTTAGGAGTTGATTGGCTGGTACTTAATCTCTGGTCACTTTATCTCTCTCCAAGGCTACAGTAGGTAAATAGATCCCCATGTCCTTGTGCTAGTATTGTTTAGTGGTTCCATGTAAATATTGCCAGATTCCATATTTTACTGGAAACACTCTAACAACCTTTAGCATGTGATCCTACAGGCCTGTGTCGAATCACTACAAGTAATAGGATTTTTTAAATATGATGAAGATAGTGCAATATACAATATAATAAATGTAAATAGGTATTTTAAAGAAAAATCATGTTATACTGTATGGAGTGATGCCACAGTTTAGTCATCCATATGCGTACATTATGCTGAGAATGATCTACATATTATAACAAGCAATGCACATACTGTACATCACACTACTTTTTTCCTGATGGTACTGTACAGTATGCCATACAGCACATTATTTTTCTTTTAGTTTTGGGAACTGTAAGGAATCAATTAAAAAAAAAAAAATTTCAGCCCAGCCCATCACATTGTACAACTTGCTTTTGTTGAACAGGAGAATAGATACAGTAAGACAGCATTGATTTCCTCAGAGGTTACACTGCTAACAAACCAAAAATAGTTTTGACCTATTATAAAAAAAAAATCTATACAGGAATTCTAGTAACTCTAGGGAAGAGCCAATATTATAGCTGATGAGAGAAGAGAGAAGGGTGCATACTATTATCCTGCAATTGGAGTCGCACCAGGCGCCATGTTTTTCATCTCAGCGATTGCAGCTGAAGTCAGATGCATGCCCGAAAACCGCCATGACGCACCTGCGTTTTCCTACCCACTCCCCACAAACGCCATGTTGCTTCCCACAAGCAGTCACTTCCTGTCACTTCGTGGTCACATTTCACTGGGCCTGCGATTGCAGAGCGTACGCACTTTGGTCTTCACGCACGCGCAATGTGTTCGCAGCACATCACATGCGCAGCCTGCTCGATAATCACTCGGTGCGTGCGTTCTCACATTTGCAAATGATAGTGAATTAAGCCCTTATTCAGTTCTTCCCCTATTCCTTAGACTGTGATCATAGCACCTACATTTATTAAACTAGTGGATTTACTTCATCCAATCCCACGGATTCATTAGAGATTGTGTTTCAGTTAAAAGAAATTTGCCAAAGGGATGAAAAAGTCCAACTTCTGCCTTGTAGACAACTGAAGCGCAATATATCCATTTATTTTTTTGACTCATTGGTATTACATGTTTATTAGATTTTATTTCCTGTAGAATATTGTCAAAGAGAAGAATGTATAACTTAATTAAATAAGTGTCACAAAGACCAGTGATCTGTGGGAGTGATATTATATATTGTGAAGTGAAGTTTGGTGGAAGTGCAGCAGTCTCTGTCTGTGAGTTATAAATTACAGTTTGCAATATTATAAATTACTTTTTGTGCATTCCAGGAGATGACTTATGCTGACTAAATAAAAGATGACACTTAAGAGCTGTTAAAACTGAAGACTGAAATTCACTAATGACATTTTGTAATAATCAACCTAGAAGATTTAATTTAAAAGCCTATTCTGGACTGTTAAAGCCTAATTATTTTAAAAGAATTGGGGAGTCTCCATTGTGATGATATTCAGTATATAGAATTTATTATCAAAGAAGAGGCCACGCCTACTATTTTCTGCGCAGAGAGACGTGACCCAAGACAGACTTCATCAATGATGCCCGTCCCTTCAGGGGAATTCAGGCTTACATATATAGTACATAATTATACAATAATTCATAATTGATTAATCAATGGGGCGTGTATTCAGATAACAGGGGGATCATTGATTGGTTGATGGTCACCAACAGGAAATTTCAAATATGGTCATCTGGGCTAGATGTAATGGCTGATCTTCTCCTGAAGATGGCAGACTGGTTCCATGAGTCTTGGATCTCCCATTCACGCCAATAGAGTCTCTCAATAAGCTTCGTCAGCAAAGAGGTCATTCATGTTCATATATCATGTTGTTCTTTTCAGAGCCGAAGGTTCATGTGATATGTATTTATCAAACCCCATAAAATGTCATTAAGTTCTGGTTATCTAAATACAAGGGTCTCTATTCATAAACTAGGATAAAGGTTGACAGAAAATTCCACTGTAAGAAAGACTGACCATTATTGGAATTAAAGTGCCAGTTACAGATATCTAACTATAAGTTTGAAAGCACAATTTCTGAGGCAATACAGATGTATATTTGATTTTTCTCCATCATTCCTATCTTTTGTTTAATCTCTAAACACAACATATAGTAAATCAAATATTCATCATATTCAAATTAATTTTCAAATGAGTGTGATGTGAGATGTGAGATAGGAAAAGGAAAATCCATTCTCTGGATGCAATCGCTGGCACGAGACCATTGAGTATCAATGCAAAAAGTCTCAACCCTCCAGAAAACTTGGACAGATAAGAGAAATGAAACGGGTAGCGACAGGATGTATTCTTGTCTTCTTCAACCTGGCTATAGGTTGAGGTTCTTTCTTACTAAGTGTATATATATGATGCATGAGCGTGTAAGCACATATTAGGGTATATTTCTGATAATCTGACTATGTGTGATAATACTACTGATTCACTATGTGTGGGCTACTGCAGTGTAGGTAACAGGAGTCATTACCATAAGCTTGGTTCTTGGCTTCCTTTCAGGCCGTGTGAGTACTCTCCCACACGATCGTCCAAGAATAGGCAGGCATTTGATTGTTACATAAATTATAAAAATTATAAGTATTATTATCATAACATAGTGTAGTATGTGGTAAAGCCATTTTGAAATTCCATCTCCCATCCATCCGAAGGGGTCCCAATCAGCCGATTGGGTCATATGTTCTTGTATATCCTGCAACAACTTAACCTTTTGTTCAATGGGATTATAATTATCTGAGATGTTAAAACAACACATTCCTTTAAATTGTTCACAACCACTTTCTGCTTTAAGTAACAGGTAATCAATGGCTACTCTATTTTGCATCATACCATCTCTTACTTCTCTGAGTTCTTCATTTATGAGAGCTATAGCTGTACTTGGTGCATTGATAATTGTAGCTAGTCTAAAAAAGTTAAACTTCCTAGGTCTATCACAAGTCTATATAACAAGCCAAAAGGCATATCAGTACGGGTATGGTTTTATAGTAGTTTAATTGTAAATATTTTTATTTTAGCTCTATAAACACAGGATATAAATACATTTGATAAATAAGCGTGTCTCAATTGATAGGTGATTATATTGATCATTATCTTATTTTTACATCATTTAGTACATATTACTAGCGTTCATTATATTTTCATATGCCATGGTCAGTGTGGGGAACATACTGTATGTTATTTTCCTTAAACCATTATGGACCATGATGTAGGGAACAAGGTTGTCAGTCACATAGAACCCACAAGTGAATTGTTACCTTACTTGCCACATCACCGGGAACCTGGTTCCGCTCCACATCCTGTTTCCCCCCTTGTTCGATCTTGTATGAAATATATATTATCTGCCATCCAATCTATCATGGACAGGTCTATTCTTAAACTTAATACACCTTATAGGGATTGGTGATTCCTTTTATTTATCAGGTTCAGGGCTGCAGGACATTCTCATCTGTCCCACATTCTTCCATTTTACCATCCTTACCAAACAAGGCATTAAACTATTTACTGTCCTTTGAACAGTTCCTCCAAACCTAGGGTGAGCTCATCCCCCCTCGTTGGTGCCTTTAGCTTCTCCAGGTGGGTTTCTCTCAGCAACTTTCCTAGGTGGAGGTAGTCCTTGACCTGGTCCTTCCCCAGTGATTTACTGTATAAGGAGACCTGAAAAGAGAACTGCGGACCATTCATAAACTCACCAGGCTTCATATCATGCCAGCTGGTCCCAGCAGAGCCGCAACTAGGGGGGGGCTAGGGGGGCACGCGACCTGGGCGCGGAATAGGAGAGGGCGCCGGCGCGAGGCAGTAAGCGGGAACTTCAACTAGCAGTGCAGGACGGCGCAGGGTTGAAGAGGCGCCGTCCCGCTCCGCTGCACCGGGACGCTTCCGTAAAGATGCTTCCCGCTTCACACAGGCGCCGCTTCACACACATAATGTGCCAGCGCTGTGTGTGTGTGTTACAGCGTGCTTCAGAAATGGAGAGGAGGGGGCCCTGACTGATATAGAAGATCAGCACTAGAAGTGTGTAAAGGTAGGGAGAGGCAGCTGTATATGTACAATATGTGTGTGTGCAGACAGTGTACTTTAACTTAGTGTGTGTGAGCAGTGCAGTGTAACCCTGAGTGTGTGTGTGTGTGTGTGTGTGTGTGTGTGTGTGTTGGAGCAGTGCAGTGTAACCCTGTGTGTGTATGTTGTCAACATACACACACAGGGTTACACTGCACTCCTTCAACATTGTTGAAGCAGTGCAGTGTAGCCCTGTTTGTATGTGTGTTGGAGCAGTGAAGTGTAACCCTGTGTGTGTGTGTGTGTGTGTGTGTGTGTGCGTGTGCTGGAGCAGTTCAGTGTAACCCTGTGAGTATGTGTGTTGGAGCAGTGCAGTGTAATCCTGTGTGTGTGCATGTGTTGGAGCAGTGCAGTGTAACCCTGTATGTGTATGTTGAAGCAGTGCAGTGTAACCCTGTGTGTATGTGTGTTGGAGCAGTGCAGTGTAACCCTGTGTGTGTGTGCATGTGTTGGAGCAGTGCAGTGTAACCCTGTATGTGTATGTTGAAGCAGTGCAGTGTAACCCTGTGTGCATGTGTGTTGGAGCAGTGCAGTGTAACCCTGTGTGTGTGTGTGTGTGTGTGTGTGTGTGTGCATGTGTTGGAGCAGTGCAGTGTAACCCTGTGTGTGTATGTTGAAGCAGTGCAGTGTAACCCTGTGTGTATGTGTGTTGGAGGGGATCAGTACTAAATGCCGCCGGTCGGAATCCCGGCGGTCGAAATACCGACGCCGGAATCCCGACCACACAATCCCGACAGGGGTGGCGAGCGGAACGCAGCCCCTTGCGGGCTCGCTTCGCTCGCCACGCTGCGGGCACGATGCCTCGCTACGCTCGGCACACTATTATATTCTCCCTCTATGGGTGTCGTGGACACCCACGGAGGGAGAATATGTCGGGATTGTGGCGGTCGGGATTCCGGCGTCGGTATTTTGACCGCCGGGATTCCGGCCGGCGGCATCTTGACCGCATCCCGTGTTGGAGTAGTGAAGTTTAACCGTGTGTGTATGTGTGTGTGTGCTGGAGCAGTTCACTGTAACCCTGTGTGTATGTGTGTTGGATTGAATGTATAATCCTGTGTGTGTGTGTGTGTGTGTGTGTGTGTATGTGCTGGAGCAGTCCAGTGTTACCTAGTGTGTGTCTGCTGGAGTATTGCAGTGTAACCCTGTGTTTGTGCATGTATGTGGGCTGGAGCAGTTTAGTGTAACGCAGTGTGTGTCTGCTGGAGCAGTGCAGTGTAACCCTGTGTTTGTACTAGAGCAGTGCAGTGTAACCGCGTATGTGTGCGTGTGTGCTGGAGTAGTGCAGTGTAACCCTGTGTGTGTACTGGAGCAGTCCAGTGTACCCGTGTGTGTGTGCTGGAGCAGTCCAGTGTACCCGTGTGTTTGTACTGGAGCATTGCAGTGTAACCTACTGTGTGTGTCTGCTGGAGCAGTGCAGAGTAACTCTGTGTGTGGGTGTACTGGAGCAGTGCAGTGTAACCCAGTGTGTGTGTGTGTACTGAAGCAGTGCAGCGTAACCCGGTGTTGTGTGTGTATGCTGAAGTACCCGGGGTGGGTACTTCATTTGTATGTATAGGAGGGGTGTATTTAACCACAGTATATTGGGGTATGTGTATATACAGGGGCACATATATATGTTTATTTTGGTAGTATGTGTATATTCAGGGTCTGTGTAGATCATACTTGCCTACCCTCCCGGAATGGCCGGGAGGCTCCCGAAAATCGGGTGACCCTCCCGGCCCCCCGGAAAGGTGGGCAAGCCTCCCGCTTTCCCCCTCGGCCGCCCGCAGCAGTGAACAAGTAGGCGGGCCGAGGGGGGTCCGATGACGCGATTCGCGCTGAATCGCGTCATCGTAGCTCCGCCCCCGCTATGCAGCGCCTCGTTTCTCGCGATGACGCAACAGTGATGCAACGCCCCCGGACCGCCCATCCTGCTGCTGGCCACGCCCCCGAACCACCCGTCCTGCTGCCGGCCACGCCCCCATTCACCTACAACACTGCCTCCTCCCGGAGGAGGAGGCAGTAAAGTAGGTAAGTATGGTGTAGATATGTAGACATGTACCGTACTGTGTATTATTGATAGTGTGTACATGTATGGGAGGATGTATTTCTGTACATTGGGGGACGTCGGCGACAAATGACTGCCTTGCCCCGGGTGACAGAAACCCTAGTTTCGGCCCTGGTCCCAGCACTGCTGTTTACCTGTGAGGAGACTGCGCTCTGGTGTATCTTTTCCCTTTAAGGCATGGATATAATTTGTGGTGCTGTTATTTAATTCAGCATGATCTTCTTTCGGGTTTACTCTATAATCTGAGCATGTGCCAATGAAAATCTAATATGAAAACAGGTTCTTGGGAACAGGGTTAGTGGAGCAATAGACATCAACTGGTGTGTATGCAAGACTACGCCAACTCCACACTGTGTTCCCTGTGACTGTTGACAACAAAATTATTACCATGGTGGGACTATATGAGGCCAAAGACCTATAGGGCAGTGTGCTTGTGGATTAGACTCCTATGATTAAATATACATATTTGTCTATCAAAAAGTGGCCAACCAGTGTTTCTGGCTGCCCACTAAACACTTTACAATATACTAAACATATTTCTTATAAGGTGGATAGAGTTATTCTATATCGCCTGGGAAAGGTCATTGTGTAGAGCGGGCTATTCTCTCCCATTACATTACATTCATAGGAAAAGAAAACTAAACTGTTATTTGGTATCTGTACAGATCTCTACAGATACCGTTATTATCTGGTACACATACATTTTCCCTTCCATAAGGAAGGAATTTTTCCTTTTATAAACAAGACTGGTACAATTGTCTGAGTTGTTTTTTTCATAGGTTTAACATTTCACTATTATACAATATTTATTTTCCATATGAACAGGATAATTTCTATATTTCTCATAGTGGTTCATTGTCAAGTAACATGGAATCAGTGTCTTTATTGTGTTTTTTGACTGTACAGTTTCCTTTGACACTGCAATATCATTGTCGTGAGTGGGATGACTAGGTGGTATCTCATTATCTTGCTTACTATAATAGTCTCTTTCTTTTGTCCTTCTGAAAATGGACCCTTCTTCTCTTCTAGTCTTCAAACTTTCACGCAACATTCATATTGCTCCATCTATTATACTACATACTTTTCCTTTTTTCACTTTTATATCTTTTCTAATATAAAACTTACTGAAATATGCGCCATACAGCTAATGATAGTAACAATATCTTTGCCTATACCAAATATGTTCTACTCTCCCCCCCCCCCCCCCCTTTGGGACAACCTTGTCACAAACCCAAACCTGTGTTGTTTTATAATGCTTGTACAGGTTGAGTCTCCCTTATCCAAAATGCTTGGGACCAGAGGTATTTTGGATATGGGATTTTTCCGTATTTTGGAATAACTGCATACCATAATCAGATATCATGGTGATGGGACCTAAATCTAAGCACAGAATGCATTTATGTCACATATACACCTTATACACACAGCCTGAAGGTCATTTCAACCAATATTTTTTATAACTTTGTGCATTAAACAAAGTGTGTCTACATTCAAACAATTTATTTATGTTTCATATACACCTTATACACACAGCCTGAAGGTCATTTAATACAATATTTTTAATAATTCTGTGTATTAAACAAAGTTTGTGTACATTGAGCCATCAAAAAACAAAGGTTTCACTATCTCACTCTCACTCAAAAAAGTCCGTATTTCGGAATATTCCGTATTTCGGAATATTTGGATATGGGATACTCAACCTGTACCACTTTATTGACTTCCACATTACAATAATAAAACTCTTGTGTTGTTATATGGTCAAATAACTGTTACATCGGAATGGAGATCTTCCTTTGGAATTCAGTGGTGCTTTGGTCTTCAAGCAGTGACCCCTGTACAACTGGGATTGAGACTCATAGAACACACTCAGCAGGTCTTCTTGCCTATAAGAGCTGCTTTTCCCATAAGACTCCATATGTCTACCGGTACTGGTATGCCCACCAGGACTTACGCCACTAGTGGTGGTGTGAGCTCAACCCCTAGGTAACCTGGATCAAAGCCGGCAGGAACTGAACCCTAAGAGAACTACATGGGCAGTGAGGATCAGTGGGGAGAAGGGAAGGCAAACAATTGCATTTCATAATAACTAAAACTAAAGTACTGAGGGGATGAGGGACTCTCGGGGAGAGGTTAATACTGAGGAGAGCTTAACTGAGATAACCTCCTTGATGGGAGGAATAGTACTATATGTAGCATCTAGTGCTCAACTAATACTAAAGAAAAAAATAAAGATACATAATACAGCAAGGTAATTTTATAGAAGACTGGTACGGAGCAAAAGCTGGACACTAGAGCTGACACTGTCAGTGTATGCTGAGAGGCAGGTGAGAATTCTAAAGCCTGAGATTGGAACAGAGTGAGGCTCCTGCAGCAACTAGGAACTATGACCAGCATGGAATGAGAGTAGGGAAACACATATACAGGAGATAATACCCAATCAGAGCAACCAGGGAGACTAGGCCCTCTGATGAGGAGACTTAATGAACCTGGTTCAGCTACACACACAGACAAAACTCCTCATTATAATGCAGCTGAAGCTGAACACAAAGAAACATGCAGAAATCTAAAATGAACTGGGAATGTGAAAAAACATGGCAAGCTGATACAATAGAAATAGATTATAACAATAATTCTAGGGTATCTACAGGTAAATTAAATTAAGGGTTATGACCATTAAAGTTTGAAAATATAATATTTAGAGGAAAAAAAAGCAATATGAAGGAAATGAGGTAGAGAAAAAATTAAATTATGTCAGTAGACACGTTAATTCTGTGTGGTATGTCCTTGGCGTTATTTAGAAGAGGATGTCTGAAATAACAGGTGACTCAATTAAGCGGGCAGTAGCCAAAAGAAAGGAACAAGTTTAAAAAATTCACCACATGTATTTGGTAATAAAAAATACACCCAGGGTTGAATGTGTGGGTGGAAAAAATATATAAATATTTCATCATCGGCCAAACTATATGCGCTTAAATACTGTGGAAATAAATAGTAATGTTAATATCATTCTTTAAAATTCATAGTAACAAGAAATATAAATGTGTTTTCATAAATACATTCACATATACCATATATACACACACATACACATACATACACATAGAAACATTTGTACTGTACTGTAAATGCTGCGCCAATAAACAAAACATTTAACTTGCATATAAAGTTATGACAAATATATTTATGAAATAAGGTTTTCAAGTATATGTTTAAGGAGTTACATAGCTTCCAGTCAATGACTGAAGGGAAGATGTCTATAAGTAATATGATCTGTTGTTCATCTAGGGGTATGTTGGGTATTCTATATGCAGGTGATGTCATTGATATAAGTTCTTTTATTCCATATTGCAACTCGGGTTTATTACCTACTGTAGAAACTGTTTGCACTGTGGTAAGGCTATGTGATTTAGAAGTAGGAGTGTGTGTCTGTTGGGTGATAACTGTGACAGGTGTGTCTAACAGCGCTTGTGCATTGCTTTCTAGTGATTTTGGAATATCTAAATAAATGCCATCCGCTGTGCAGTAAATGGTGCCTTTGAATTTGCATAGTAGGTCACGGCCCAGCAAGTTTGCTGGTGCGTTGGATGCTAGCAAGAAAGCATATGTATCATTTAATGGACCTATCTGTATATTACTATCAGCTAGTATTGGCAGGCGTTGTATTTGCCCTGAGACTCCTACCGCTGACATCTGATTGTGTGGGCCACTGTGTGGGGCATGATTGCCCACCTGGGGTCCTTGGTTATCATACTGGTGGTAGGGAGTCTGTGTGGGGTCGCTGGGTGTCCCCGTATTTTCATGTGGCTATAATCTGTGCTGTGAGGCTACTTGACTCCTGCAATATCTAGGTCTATGGCTGTATTTACCACATGTAAAGCATGCCGTTAGGTCTGGGTGTCTAGGGCCCTGGTATACTGGACCTATGTTTCTAGGTGTGTACTTACCCTCCTGCGGTCCCTGCCATGAGTTTCTCTTCTGCTGACTATGTCTTGGCTGTCTGGGGTCCCAATGGCTTTGTGTAGGTGGCCCCTGATTGGTTTGAACTGTCTGTGGGTTGGTTATATTTGTCTGTTGCTGAATTTGTGCAGGAGGAATGTGATCTACAACAAGGACTGGAGTGGGTTTGACAAGATTAAGTTAATGAGCTCTTGCTTCCCCCACTACAGTGCAAGTAAACTTATGTACATAATACTCCTGTGAAAGGTACTTGCAAGTGGCATTAGCGTTTTTCCTTGGGTCGGGGAATACTGCTTTTATACTTAACAACTCAGTTTTTGATAATGGGTAACTGACCTCAACTGAGGAGGCTGGCACAGCCGGGCTTACAATGGTATCTCCTTTGCATTTCACTTCTGCTCTACCCGGTAATGTCATTGTGCGCATAGGATTCAGTGTTACAGTGTCCATGTCAGTTTCTATGAGTTCCTGATCTGTCGGTACTTGTATGGTGTATGCTGCAAGCTGATCTTGAGTGGCAGTGTCAATAACTTCTTGTTTTCCAGTGCGGTGGAATACCCGCTGTCCTGTGTTATTTAGTATTTTGTAATTAAACCTTGGTCCATGTCTGAGTGTTCTAATTGACTGTGCAATCTGTTCAGATGTACTGGTAACATTGAGACATGCATGATTACCGCTTACATATACAGGAGAGGCCACCGGTAGAGTAGCAAAGGAAAGTTTAGGTATTGGAAGCTTACTGAAATCAGGGGAAGAAGCAGAAAGATGTGAAACAGAAGAGTCAGTTGATATTATAGATACAAGTTGTTGGATATTGTCTTGTAATGTGTCAACATCCTGTTTTGATTCTCTAAGTTCTTCTTGTTGTGGTCTTGTGTGGTCAGAGCTGTATGTAGTAGGTGCACTATGTGTTTGCTGCGTGCTGCCAGTGAGTGGAGGCGGGGAAGAGCCCTGCGTACCCTGTGTTGCTGGAGGAGTGCCAGAAGGTTGTGCAGCACTAGCTGCTGGCTGTGGAATATTAGACGGCTGTGCAACCTGAGGAAGTGAATTTTGAGAAACAGCAAACTGAATAAAAGCTGCGTCATCCTCAATAGTCGAAATATCGTTAGGTGCATTTTGTAGTGACTGTAATTCCTTTACAGGATATAGAGATGCTGGTAATGCTGTGATATTGTTGTATGGTGGTGGATTGTTATGCGTGTTTGGAGTGTCAGTACATGTGTCAATACAGAGGTTAGCCTTAACATTATCTGCAGTCCAGTTACACATTTCTTTTTTCCACAAATCTAAAACTTGTAAATGCTTAATGCGATCATTAGGTTTTATAACTGACTTTATCCTTTTTTCAAGGCATTGAAGTACTGCGGGGTCAAAACTACCCGTTTTAGGAAATGATATAGCCTCATCCTGTGTGATGTCATTCCACTTTGAAATAAACTGGACGTAAGGTCACTCATAAATACTGAACATACAATTCACTGCGGTACCATCATTACTCTTTGACGAGTCACTTCCCATTTTTCAACAACACTGTATGTCTCCCAATTTGATGCCTGGACTGCTCTTTTGTGGCCACAAAGAGTCTCAAATAGACAGCGTATTGGTGTCTTTCACAAATTTGGTTTGCCAAACATATAACTTATAACAAGTGACTCGGTTCTTTATTTCCTCATTCCTCCATAGGGAATAATATTCCATAACTGAAACAACATTTTTCTATTCAAACCGGCACAAAAATCCTACAATATCTTATCTATGTACTTTAGACTCTTCACAAATAACACAGTGAAATATTCAGTTAGGATGAGGCAATAAACTTTTCCTGTAATCTCAATTATATATGCACACTAGCAGTACTATCAGTGTTTTGAAGAGAAGAATGAAAAAAAAACATTTGGTCATTTAAACTAGATATCATTTAGACAATACCATGCTGTGTTACTTAATTATTTAATTATGCATGAATATGGATCACAAGAACTCACCAAAATTCCTGAGTTCAGTGTAACTAGCGTCCCATCAGCTACAGAATACTTTGACCAGGCAACAGAGCAGAGTAAATAAACAATGACTAACTGGTATCTACAGTATCCATTTTACATGTACACATGAATGTAAGATATTGTCTCAGTCTTCTATTTTTCTAAAGTAATTCATTCAAATCTTCAAAGGACAATTTTACCATAAACTGAGAACTTCATTTTGGGCAGAATATATCAAATACGGTCCAATCCCTCTCTCTCCTCACCAGGGCTGTCATTAGAAATCTTGGGGCCCTGTACAATGATGTATCTGCCCCCCTCGACCCCACCACCCTTGACCCGCACACCCACACATCCATCCCAAGTGTGCCAATAAATGTAACACCACAAATAAAACACTCATACTTAAAAAAACACATAAACATACACTGTCACTTATGATAATGCACACTTCTGGATACTCATACACATAGTTGCTCCCTTCTGGCCTGCCATAAATGTGTACTTCTTTTTGTAGAAGCGACTCAGTATTGTCGAAGTCAAAAATATTACATAGAGAGAACATACAGACTCCACACATATGAGTCGCTATGCTTGCAAATAAGCGCAGCGAGCACAGCAATATACGGTACCATACACATTTACACAGACATGCCACAGAGATAGATTCAACACATATTTCATACAGCACATAATTTGAACATATCAAGCGCCAGACATCATAATGTTTTAAATGTATTTAATGGAGTAATGTCATGTATGTGTATTATTGGAACGAAGCAAGATAGACATGTCGTGTTTGGTATTACAGTAACCAGATTAATGTGTAGATTAATTTGATGCTTGTTATTAAGTTGTAGCTCATTGCAACAAGTAGATATGATTAAATGTATGAAAGCTAAAGTCACTCTTATTAGAACAATGGATTTCCTGGAAGACAGCATGATTGTAGCCTGACCAGTGGCTATCTCCTGTAATTACACCATCAGGGCTGGACCTTGTTAGCATACGAACAGACCAGTGACTCATCATGAATGAGAAAGTTCCCTCCCTTAGACTAGTCTGTGCACTCCCCCAAACTACATAGTATATTGCTGAAGAGACACACAGAAGTCTCTGTTCTTTTTCCCCTGGGTTCTGATCGTGTTGGAGTGTGGTAATATTTTACTTCTGTTAGCTGGAGTTGAGAGCTAAAGATGGAGGAACTGGAGCGTAGAAAGCATTGAGCAAAATATGGTAATTGTATCACTGGACTGTAACTGTATGTATTTGATTTAGTTTGTATTAACTGCTTACTGTATAGATTGTAACCATGTAATTATATATATATATATATATATATACTGTACATTGTGATATATTGAATACATATCCTTTTAATAACAAATATATACATCAATGAGCTTTGGAACTCAGATAATGTGTGGGTGTATTGTTTTCTCTTAAGGGATGTAGTGTTTTGCGACGTACAGCGCACTTTTATCGTATATGGTAATAAGATGCGCCTGGCGTCCGCAGTATATATTAGAGCGGCATTTTAAATATTTGTTAGAAAGCAATTTGGTATTTACAGAAGTCACTGGTTAGTAGTAGGTAACATGTCCACTGCTGTGCTGCCTCAAGGATGGGGAGGGTGTCTGCAGTAGTCCTGAACAGGGTGCACAGATCAGTGAACGGTGTTGCTTGAAGCTTGAACTGTTTGTTGGCCACATTGCGCACTTGCTCCCACCCTGCTCCAGTGCCTGCTAGGTGGGTGCGGGGGCCGGGACAGAGAAGGGCCAGCATGGTGCAGCATTGCAAGTCATAATGCTGTCATGGCAACAGTGATCACTATGTCGCATGCACAGTGGCAGCGCACTAGATGATGTTCCCGACTCTGAGAGGATAAGGTAGATGGGGGTAACCTGGGGGGGTGATTTCCATACTTTTTGTTTTACTTAGTATTGTTGCGGTTGGCATGCGCTGTCCCTATAAATGAATATAGGAGGCTGGCATCATGGCCCCTAAGTGTTTTGGGCCTATCCAGACTGACAGCCGAGCAGAACCTTGGGGCCTGGCACAGGTGTTCTATTTGTACCCCCTTATTGCCAGTCACTCATTTTGGTGATTTTAGCATTCATTTTATCTTAAATTGCAGTCAATGATTGTGGTAACAGAACTTTTTATAAGACTTATGTATACGTCAATACAGTACACTGTTTATTTAAAAAATATTTATATATATTTTGCTGCAGATATAAGAACTAATAACATATCCATATATGTATGTAAAAATATACCTTCACATAACGTCAGATGTTTGATTTGCTTTGTAGCTGAATGTAAGTGATTATTCTAGTCTTTTCCCAAAAAGGTTAGCAAAAAAATCTTATGGCCCAAATGTAATAGCTTTTCTTTTGCAAGCACTGGTAATGGTAAGTAGAGAGGTGTGCCGGCACCCGTCATGGGTTTTGGTTTTTGATCTGTATCTCTTTTGTATTTTGGATTGTATTTGGTTTTGCCAAAACTGCCCTTGTGGATTTTGGTTCTGGATCTGTATTTTTTGTTACAAAAATCATGAAAACCGCTATTATAATTTTGACCTGTTTTTGTTCCTTCAGTATTATTAACCTCAATAACATTCATTTCCAGTCAATTTTGACTATCTCACAGCTCACAATATTGTTTTCTTCCAGTTTAGGCCAAAAGGTTGCACCGAGGTAGCTTGATAACCAAGCTAAGCGACAGCAGTGGGTGGCACAAACATGTGGCTTTTAAACTTCCAACATGGTACATCTAGGAATGGCACTGCAGTTGCAGAAAGGGTAGCAGTTTAATAAACTATGAAAATGTCGTCTGCACAAGAAGACAGCAATGCTCCAAATAACGCATAATGCAAAGAAAAGAGGTGAAAGACGGAATTGTCATTGGGCCGTCCCACCCACTATTAGGTTGTATATGTTAAACAGGACATGTACAGTTTAACAAACCAATGCACGATTACAGACGCCTCTGTATTTTTTGGATGTAATTGCCAGTAAAGGTCTTCCTCGTGAAATTTGTAATTCATTTTGATGAACATCATCTTTTCCACATTTTGGGGAAGTAACCTCCTATGCCGATCTCTGACAAGGTTACCGGCTCTATGCCGATCTCTGACAAGGTTACTGGCTGCGCTGAAAACTCTTTCTGAGTACACACTTGAGGCTGGGCAACTTAAGTAAAGCAAAGCCAGTTTGTGCAAGGGCCTCTAAATTGCCTTTTTTCCTGCCAGTAGTGAAATGGACTGTTTAACATGCCTATATGGATGCTATAACTAAAATAATCATCAAGCATTCTTTGAAGGGTGAGCGTATGATGTGCCATCACGGCAGACATGTCACTAATTGAAGGCAGTTCCTTCAGTCCTGACCAGATGTCAAAAGTTTTTGCTGACTGATCTGCATCACCACTAGTGGGTTTCTTAGGAAAACTGAGTTTTTTTCCTGGCAGCCAAAGTTGCCGGAGAAACTGAAGGAGGAGATGTTGCCATATCACTTTGCGCTTGAGCTGACAATTTGCTCACCAACAGTTCTTTGCACCTTTTCAGATTTGTGTCCATTGGAAAGAAAGACACAACGTACGACTTAAACCTAGGATCAAGTATGGTCGCCAAAATATAGTGATCTGATTTCAAGAGATTGACGAACCTTGGATACTGGCGAAGCGAGTGAAGGGCTTGATCTACAAGTCTGACATGCTTAGTGGAATCATTTCATTTCAGCTTCTTCAGTTTCTCAAGCTGCTTTTCTAAGAGTCTAATAAGAGGAATTAACACTCTCAAGCTGGCAATGTCTGAACTAACTTCACATGTGGCAACTTCAAAGCGTTTGAGAATCTTGCACAATATATAAAGTATTCTCCACTGTGCTTGAGTAAGGTACATTCTCCCTCCTTTCCCTATGTCATATGTCATTGTGTAGCCTTGGATAGCCTTTTGCTGCTCTTCCATTCGCTGAAGCATTTAAAGGGTCGAATTCCACTTAGTTACTACCTCTTGCTTCAGATGATGGCAGAGCAAATTTAACAGCACTTGCAGGTGCTGCAATCTTCAACATGCACTGAATGTCGAAAAATGTCTCACATTTTTTTGGGTCACAGAGAGCATCTCCTGCATGCCCCTGTCATTTTTTAAAAGATTTTCCACCACCAAATGAATTGTGTGAGCAAAACAGGGGGCATGATGGAATTCACCCAGCTGTAATGCTCTCAAAATATTGGTGACATTTTCCGAAATTACAAATTCCAAGAAGAGTGTCCAAGCAGGGTGAGCCATTTTGCAATGATTTCCTGAGTTTTCCTAAGAGGTTATCAGTGGTATGCCTCCTTGTGAAACTGGTGATACACAGAGTAGCCTGCCTGTGAATGAGCTGCCATTTGTTAGATGCTGCTGCTACTGTTGGAGCTGCTGAAGGCAATACACCTACTCAGTGGGCTGTCACAGTCATGTAATCTTTAGATTGCCCTGTTCCACTTGTCCATATACCTGTGGTTAAGTGGACAGTGGGTACAACAGCATTTTGAAAGACACTAATTAAGTTTTTTTTTAACATCCTTGTACATTCTAGGAATTGCTTTTCTAGTAAAGTGGAATCTAGATGGGATTTGTTAGCGGGAACACAGCACCTCAATTAACTGTGTAAAACCCACTGCATTAATGGCTTATACTGGATGCATAGCTAATACCATCATAGCTGTTATGGCGTCAGTAATCCGCTGTGCAACTGGGTGACTGCTGTCATACTTGTTCCCCCTTGCAAAGGATTGATTAACAGTCAGCTGCTCACATATGTATAGCCTCATCTGATGCAAGAGATCCTACCACCTATAACCAAAGTTATCCCTGTGGACCCTAGCGACCTCGAAGAAAGAGAGTTAACAAAGGTAAGTCTACCATAACTCTCCTTACAGTATATGTGACATCACACTCATATTGGAGCAAAAACTGTGTGGGCTGCAGGGTGATTAAGGGCTACTGTGAATGTGATGTGCTGTGGGATACTGTGTCACACAAAGTGTTAACTAGGGCTGTGGGCTGCAGCACTGCCTGTGACTGTGTCAGTGTCTGTCATCATAATCATCAGTGAAGGGCTGTGAGCTGCAGTGTAAGGTCTGTGGGCTACTATAGGGATGGCCATCAACCATTGATGATTCAAACTCATCGATGGTCTATGACCAATGTTGAATACTTTTGCTGTCGATGGGACAGAAAGAGGTGGTTTCCACCATTGATAATGGACAAGCATATGAATATATTTTTTTTACAAAGTGCCAGGACAAGGAGCTTAGCTCCACTCCCAGGCTCTCATTGGCCTGTAGCCTACAGAAATGAAAAGCCGGGGTGACCATCAGTGGGTGAAACCATCAATAGTTCCCTTGCAGATGGTTTCACACCGAGGATACCCATTAATGGTACCATCAATTGGTAACCTACTGATGGCCATCCCTAAGCTACTGTGTCATCATCATCATCATCATCATCATCATCATCATCAGTGAAATAGGGCTGTGAGCTGCAGCACTGTCTGTGTTGGACTCAAAGGGGGAGATTCAGATGTTTGAAAAGGCGGTTGGGTGTCTGTTTTTTCCTATCTAATAGAAAAAACAGACTACCAACTGACTTTTTTTTAAATCTCCCTCAAAGTGTATAATTCAGAGTTGATCGCAGCAGCAAATTTGTTAGCAGCTGTGCAAAACCATGTGCACTGCAGGAGGAAGCAGATATAACGTGCAGAGAGAGTTAGATTTGGGTGTGGTGTGTTCCAACGGAAATCCAAGTTGCAGTGTAAAAATAAAGAAGCCAGTATTTATTCTGCACAGAAACAAAATTACCCACCCAAATCTAACTCTCTCTTTAAATGTTATATCTGCCACACCAGCAGTGCACATGGTTTAGCCCAACTGCTAACAAATTTGCTGCTGCGATCAACTCTGAATTACCCCCAATGTCGTCAGTGAAGGGCTGTGTGCTGCAGTGTAAGGGCTGTGGGCTACTGTGTCAGTCAGGGGCATAGCCAGAAACTTTGTGGGCCCCATAGTAACATTTTGAAGGGGCCACCATCCCTATGCTTCTAGAGAGATACGTCTCTGCAGCAATTGTTAATTTTATGCCTCATTGTAGTGCCCTAGTTAATTTTCTGAATGATAGTTGTGCTTTAGTTAATGTTATGCTCCATAGTAATGCCCTCTTTTATTTTATGAACCATAGTAGTGGCATATTTCTCATTATGGGCGGGATGTACCACCCTCTTGCAGTACATCCGGCCACTTACCGTGCCAATACTAATCGCATATATACTAACAGTTCAGTTCATATTATGCCACACTATAGTGCTTGAACTTTACATTGTGCCCAGTTACTATTATGTAACATAATGCCCTCCAGTTCATTTTATACTACATTACAATGAGCATGTCCAGGGGCATACCTAGATATATTGTAGGCCTTAAGTCAAAAGTTTGTAAGGGACCCTATGTATTATTCAATGGTGAAAAATGTATATAACACATGTGACTTTGACAGGGAAGGTGGGCCCCTCTCAGCTCTGGGCCTCATAGCAGCTGCACTCCCTGCACCTATGGTTGCTACGCCCTTGGTTGTCAGTGTCATGAATGAAGGTCTGTGTGGGCTGCAGTGTAAGGGCTGTGGGCTACTGTGTCAGTGTCATCAATGAAGGGCTGTGGGTTGCAGCACTGTGACTGTGTCAGTGTTACGAAAATCATTACAAAAAATGAAATATAAAGTGTGTGTTCAATAAAGGTTAAGGCACTGTACTTAAAAATATAATGTTAAGTCAGTGGCGTAACTAAAAATGTTTATCCTCCAAGCCAAAACATTCTCTGGTGCCCCCCCACCATAATTGCCACTAGCAAGGTGATGAATCTGCGTGCCCCGCAAAAAGGGTCGTAGCCTTGCTGATATGGGTGTGTCTTTGCATAAAGGGGCGTGGCATTGCAGGAAAAGACTACCTTATACCCCAGTTTTGCAACCTGCATGCCCAGATGTTGGCCACCACAGGAAAAAAAATAATCCGGATTCATGCCCCTTACATTATTTGTCATTAATGCCCAGTATACATTATGCCACATACTGCAATGGCCCTTAACATTATGCCACACACAATAATGCCCATTACACAATATGCCACACACCATAATGCCCCTGACACATTATGCCACAGACCGTAATGCCTGTGACACATTATGCCACGCATCGCAATGCCCGTTATACATTATGCTACACACTGCCATGCTCCTGAGATATTATAGCACATACAATGCCTGTGATACAGTACACCACACAGTCATGCCTGTGACACATTATGACACACACCGCAATGCCCGTTATACATTATGCCACACACTGCAATACTCCTGAGACAATATACCACATACCACAATGCCTGTGATATAGTATACCACACACCGTAATGCCTGTGACACATACCGCAATGCCAGTTATACCTTATGCCACACACTGCAATGCCCATTACACATTAAGCCCTACAGTAAGGCTTCTAATTACTTTTAAATTACCTGCTCGTTGCCAGGGGGTTCATGCTCTTGGTCCCATGCACGGTGCCAGGGGTTTTCATGCTCAGGGTGTCATGCTCGTTGCCAGGGGTTTCATGCACTAGGTTTACGCTTGTTGCTAGGGGTATCATATGCTGGGTGTCAAGCTCAATGCCAGGGGGTTATATTCGTTGCCAGGGGTTTCATGCAATGGGTGTCATGCTCGTTGCTAGGAGGTAATGCTTGTTGCCAGGGATTTCATGAGCTGGGTGTTGTGCTTGTTACCAGGGGCTAATGCTTGTTGCTAGGGCTATGCTTCCAGTGCCACATATGCCCCCAGTGCCAGATATTCCCCCACAGTGCCAGATAAAAATATGCCCCATAGTGCCAGAAACACATATGCCCCCAGTGCCCCATATGCCCCCTAGTGCCAGCTACACATATGCCCCCAGTGCCAAATATGCCCCCCCAGTGCCAGCTACACACCCTCCCCCGCTGCTGTGAGTCCAGGAAGAAGCCTGAGGGCACAGCGTGTGCCTCTCCTGGCTGTGTCCATCCTGTGTCTCCAGCGGCATGTCTGTCAAATGAAGTGCCAGTTCGTGAGCCAATCAGAGCTCGCGGACCGCCAGCTGCGGCTCCTGATTGGCTGCCGGTCCGTGAGCGCTAAAATGTCTAGTTATGGCACTGTCTAATAGTGTGCGGTTAAAGTACTGCAGGGATACCGCCTGTCGGGATCCCGGCTGTCTCAATACCGACGCCGAGATTCTGACAGGGGTACTATACCGACACCCGAATACCGGCGAAGTGGTCGATTCCCCCTCTGTGGGTGTCCATGACACCCAAAGAGGGAGAATAGAACCTGTGGTGTGGCGAACACAGAGTGGCGAGCGAAGCAAGCCTGCAAGGGGATTTATTGCACTCGCCCCGCTGCCGGCATGCTGGCGCACAGGATGCTGATGTCAGTATACTGACATTCTGCATCCTGTGCACTGGCAGCCCATACCGATCCCTGTCTAATACTGTACATTACTAATTTGCAACACATTTTTAACCAGAAAAGAATACAATGTTAATACAATAGCATACCTCCCAACATGACCCTCTCCAGGAGGGACAGAACGCTCTGCTTCTGGACTTTTCTCTTAATGTATGATTGTCTGCACCTGCGTTGAACAGGTTAATGGATAAGAAAGGTGTTTCACCACAGGTGATGGCAAGCATACATTAAGAGGGAAGCTCAGGAACAGAGCATTCTGTCCCTCCTGGAGAGGGTCATGTTGGGAGGTATGCAATAGCCAAGGATTCCTGACAAGGATTGAAGAGCAATGTTAGTAGCCAAAGATTTCCGACAATGATTAAAGAGAACACAGGAGGCTGGAATATTTTCTGGTGAGGTAATTTTTTTTTAAGCTTCCACCACCTCCATCTGCAGATATGCTTGTGCCAGATCTATTTTCATGAAATATTCTACCCTGAAAAGATCACAAAATTACACTTGGTTTTTGGCAGGGAATATTTCACAGTGTGCAAAACTGTATTTGTCATTTTGAAATCTCCACAGGTTTGGATACCCAAATTGATAAGGCCCAGTCACTCCATTCTACACGAGAAAGCTCCCCACAGTTTACTAAATTAACTAAATTCTTCCTCCACCGCTGGTCATGTGGTGTATGGAACCAAGGGTGCATTTCAGAATTTCAAGGCAGCATTAGATTCTAGTTCAATGTAAGCTTTGAAGTATTTTAGAGTACTTAAGGGGCCTATTTATCCATTATTATTATTAGTGGGCTGTTTTCAGAGGGTACCTGCAAATATTAAGGATCCATTAGATCTACCATACCTTGCAGGGATTGCAGTAGATATTTCCATATTAGAATCACACATTTCTTCAATCTTCTAATCAGTCATTTGGCCTATTTAAATGGAGAACAGTGGTCACTCTGCTATTTCGTATCATCGTGTACTCCATTATGCTGCACATATAAGTTGGTTTTTGTATTTCATATTGACGTTTATTTTCCCCACTATAAAAACGACATCACACATATACATGTGCAGCTCTACTGATGATTTTCTCAGTGGGAACTGGTCATTATTAGCTGTATTAATACAGATAATGCGGAACTGGTGCCTCTGTCAGTTTAGTAATATTCCCCCCACTTTAGGGGAAACCCAGATCCTTTGCTAGTCTTTCACTTTAACGCTAATTAGCTGCAGGCAAGACAACAAGACAGCCTCCTTTCAGTGTCAGCATTGTCAGTGGAGTCTGTTTAGTTCAAGTTGTCAACTACCTGGTGCACACTAGACTTTTTTAATCTATACTGGTTTCAGTCACTTTTTCAGATCTGGTGTTTTCTCAGAAGGGCACACATGTTCTATATGATCCCACTTTTGGCATTTTAAACAGGCATTGTCAAAGAACCAGCAATGACTGGTGCCGTGGATTGATTTGCCTCATCAAAAACATCGGCAGACCAGAAATAATTTTATGCGAGGTGCACTCTGCGTCTTTTTAGGGCCCCTGTCTAGAGTTAGTTCAGGTTTGGATAGCAGTCTTTTCTGACTGCTTTCACTAATCATACCACATTTGAATTGGTCTCCAAGGACATATGTTAGAATGGCTCCAAGCTGGCAGTACATTCTTTAATTTGGCCACATATTAAGTCTTGGATTCACCCTGATGCTGGCAGTGCCTATGAAACCAGAATCTCTTTACAATCACTAATGATTTTGGATTTGAGTGGATTTCAATGGATCCAATTAATTGCACAATAAACTGCACATCTTGGAGCCCATGATGCTCAATAAAGAGATGGATATAGATCCAATGTATCCTGCCATCTCTTTATTTGTTTGTAACTGATTTTCTTGTTGATTAGAAATCGCAGTACTTACACAGCGCTCTGTATACTCATTCACAGGCTCAGCAAGAGGTCTCTCCGTACTGCAGAACTGCAATTCACGTTTTATGCAAGTTTCTCTAACTGGAATACATAGCTTTTGGAAGTGATAAAATAAGATTTGTGTTACTCCTCATTGCCAGTGTTTCATCCGATCAGATAGTCGCCGCCTACAGGGGGAGCAAAAAAGCCTGTACAAGTGTGCGTTCACTTCTGTAGCAGAGCTGCACAAAAATCGGTTTGTGCAGTCTCTGCGCAGCCCTGGACTTTTCCTGTGTGATGGAATCCTGCTGATCGGGGCCGGAGCTGACGTCAGACACCCTCCCTCAAAATGCCTGAGCATGCCTGCGTTTTTCTGGAAAACAGTCACTTGACACCCACAAACGGCCACTTCCTGTCAATCACCTTGCGATTGCCTGTGCGTTCATTTTTTTCACCCCATCCCGTCGCCAGACACCAATGCTTGTTGCTGTTGTGCGACGCGCCAGTGCATTGCGGCTCAATCGCATGTGCAGTTCGGATCTGATTGCACGCTGTGCGAAAACGATCAGCAGCGATCAGATCTGAATTACCCCCCTCAGATTGGAGTAATACTGAATGCTCCAATATAAGCATATAACAACAATGTCAATTTATGAGCAGATACATAATAAAAACCAGGAAGTAACAGGTAAATTCCGGCGTATACTTCCGTTGGACAGTGTTAAACAAATAGTGCTATAAACACCACAAGTAGTATTGTAATAACAAATGATACTGAATTGCAGTCAGGGACAGGCCAAAAATGAGGGGAGATAGATAAGGATCATAAACAGAAAAAGTTGTCAGAGAACACACCAAGGACACGGTCATACTGTAGATAAATACGTGTAGTAAAAATACAAGCCAGGAATATAGTACTAACAATAGAGAAACTGACAGTATACAGGAAACCCATTGCTCAGGCAGAACCAAGCTGTTTAAATATGAAAGGTGCTGGTGGGTGATTTCAGGTTACACCTCCATACTGTATCTCATGAGCTGCATCTGGATTCATAAAACAGACAAGGGTGCTCCTAAAGAGTCCTAGGAATAAACAGGTGGGGGATTTTGTTTATTAGATTTCACTGAACTCCCCCCAAAAATCTATTATTTAAGTTTTGGTTGAAGATATAATTTAATGATTCAGTTGACAGTTAAACTTTGGTGAAGATTACAAGCAACACATTTTGCAATCTACAGTTTAACGGCATGCCACAGCTCACTTTCAAGAGATATGGAAAAAAACAACCATTCCCTAAATGCACATCAGTATATACAGGTTACCAGTGCAGCTTCTAGGGCCGTGGCCACGGCAACTGCATGTTACATTATTACATCTGGAATACTATTAGAAATCACATGTACATAAGTATTCATAGCCTTTGCTCAATACTTTGTTGATGTACCTTTGGCAGAAATGACAGCCTCAAGTCTTTTTGAATATGATGCCACAAGCTTGGCACACCTACTGTATCTTTGGGCATTTTCGCCCATTCCTCTTTGCAGCACCTCTCAAGCTCCATCAGTTTGGATGGGAAGCGTCGATGCGCAGCCATTTTCAGATCTCTGCAGAGATGTTCAATCGGATTCAAGTCTGGGCTCTGGCTGGGCCACTCAAGGACAGTCACAGAGTTGTCCTGAAGCCACTCCTTTGATATCTTGGTTGTGTGCTTAGGGTCGTTGTCCGGCTGAAAGATGAACCGTCGCCCCAGTCTGAGGTCAAGAGCGCTCTAGAGCAGGTTTTCATCCAGGATGTCTCTGTACATTGCTGCATTTAACTTTCCCTCTAGCCTGACTAGTCTCCCAGTTCCTGCCACTGAAAAACATCCCCACAACATGATGCAGCCATCAACATGCTTCACTGTAGGGATGGTGCCTAGTTGCCTCCAAACATGACGCCTGGCATTCAGGCCAAAGAGTTCAATCTTTGTCTCATCAGACCAGAGAATTTTGTTTCTCATGGTCTGAGAGTTCTTCAGGTGCATTTTGGCAAACTCCAGGTGGGCTGCCATGTGCTTTTTACTAAGGAGTGGCTTCCGTCTGGCTACTCTACCATACAGGCCTGATTGGTGGTTTGCTGCAGAGATGGTTGTCCTTCTGGAAGGTTCTCCTCTCTCCACAGAGTAATGTTGTAGCTCTGAAAGAGTGACCATTAGGTTCTTGGTCACCTCCATGACTAGGGCCCTTCTCCCCCGATCGCTCAGTTTAGACGGCCGGCCAGCTCTAGGAAAAGTCCTGGTGGTTCTGAACTTCTTCCATTTATGGATGATGGAGGCCACTGTGCTCATTGGGACCTTTAAAGCTATAGATTTTTTTTCTGTACCCTTCCCCAGATTTGTGCCTCAAGACAGTCCTGTCTCGGAGTTCTACAGACAATTCCTTTGACTTCATGCTTGGTTTGTGCTGAGACATGCACTGTCAAGTATGGGACCTTATATAGACAGGTGTGTGCCTTTACAAATCATGTCCAATCAACTGAATTTACCACAGGTGGAATCCATTTAAGCTGTAGGAACATCTCAAGGATGACCAGTGGAAACAGGATACACATGAGAAAATTTTTGAGCTTCATGGCAAAGGCTGTGAATACTTATGTATATGTGATTTCTTAGTTTTTTATTTTTAATAAATTGACAAAATCTAAAAAAAAACGTTTTTAACATTGTCATTATGGGGTATTGTGTGTAGAATTTTGAGGGAAAAAATGTATTTATTCCATTTTGGAATTAGGCTGTAACATAACAAAATGTGGAGAATTACTGCGTGGGGCATAATGTCAGGGGCATTACTGTGGTGACTTAATATGGTGCAAGGGTCATTGCTGTGTGTGGAATAATATGATGTAAGGCACACTATGTTGGTGAAAAGTAGCCTTTTCCTGCAAGGTCACACCCATTGCAGCAAAGCCATGCTCATTACAGCAAGGAGCGCACAAATGTTAATTGTTTTAATATGTATATGGGGGGGGGGGGGGGCGCTACAATTTTTTAGTGTTCACACTGGTTGACCAATTGTCTACAACCAGCCCTGCAGGTTGATGAGAACATCATTCACACTACTCTAATAGTATAGTATTTTGACTGCATAAAGGGTCTTGATTTTAACATCTCTGAGGGCATGTTAAAAGCTACTTCCAATAGTGTTCTCTTTTGCTCCAGAGTACATTACAAATTCACACAACCCAATTCTCAATTACTCTCTATAAAAGGTCCCATAGCTGTATTACTTTGTACCAGGGCTATTTTTGGTCCGGAAAGCACTGGAACACCAGTCCTGACAGTCTTTTCCAAAAGCACGTCACCAGGAATGGCGTTACGGAATGTCTGCATCCCAGCCCGGCACTCCCCTGCTGTCACTGCTTGTGCCTCCGCTTCCCCTGTATGTGAGTCTGCATGTGGCGAGGGGGGAGGAGAGTGCAGCACACGTCTCTCCTTCCCCTCACTGTGTCCTGTCTCCAGCAGCCAAACAGAGCTCGTGGACTGGCAGTGGCGGCTCCTGATTGGCTGCCAACTCACTAGCTTTCATTGGCTCACAAACCGGCGCCATGTTTCAAATGGCCGTTGGAGACTGAACACAGTGAGGGGAAGAAGAGAGGCGCACTGTGCTCTCCTCCTCTCAGGTTCATACAGGAGATGCGGAGGCAGCAGCGACAGCAGTAGCAAGAGCAACAATGGAGGGGTGAGCGCTGTTACCAGGGGCATTGTGTGTCTGGCTGTACTGGGAGCTATGTGTAACTGGCACTACTGGGGGTAATGTGTAACTGGTATTACTGTGAGCAATATGTAAGTGCCACTACTGGGTGGCAATGTGCAACTAGCATTATTAGGGGCAATGTGTAACTGGCATTACTGGGGGAAATGTGTAACTGGCACTACTGGGGGCAATGTGTAACTGGCACCACTGGGGGCATTATGTGTATATATGGGATTGCTGGGGCACTATGTGTATACTGTATATGGCACTGCTTGACACATTATGTGTATATATGGCACAGCTGAGGGCATTATGTGTATATATGGCATTGCTGGGGGCATTATGTTTAAAAAAAATAAGTTTATGCATCAATTGATGCCCTTTGGTAGCTTCACCCACATCACAGCCCATTGCTACCCCGCCACAGTTCCTGAACCTATTTTCCTACAAAAATAGAACTGTTTTGTACAATATACTATCTTGTTTTCCAGCTAACTTGTGTTTTTAGCATGTTGAAGCTTCAACAGTAAAATAAACATCTTCACACACTATAACTGGAGCTCACAGCATAAATGGAAAGGCATAGTGAAACATATTCATAATATTCGCAGTATGCCCTCAAAGATAGTTTTAATTATTATGGTCAAATGCAAGCCTTTGTCTGTAATGAGAAAACACATATGGAAAGTTTGTGGTTTTTTTATAATGCACACAATCTTTAACAATCTTTTACTTTCTGAAATCCTTTTATGTACTAATTCTAATAAACTACACTTAAAAAAACAGAACATGGAAAGTCTTTACTCATTTATGTTAAGGTTTATGCAATTAATGTAATCAGCATGTGCAACAAAATAATTTAAAAACTCCAGCACTGCAAAATACAACCTTATGAGAGGAACTAGTATTTCTGAACTGGCACGTTGAAAAAACAGGACTTTTTCATGAAAGCGCTTCTATTATGATCTAGCTAAATACAGGATTTTGGATTGATGCAGCAATAATCTCACCATCACACACACAAGAAAATCCTGCTTTGTAATTTAGTACTTTGGCAGGAACCTCACCGGTGGTGGCAGATTTGCAGGGTTGCCATGCAATCTTTTCAATTCCAGCCAAAGGGTGGCTAAAACATTTTTTTTTAAATTGTATTTCTATTTTTCTTTGTATCTCTATAATCGCTGGGCGTAGGGAAGCAGCTGTGTACTGGCCTGCCAGCATTACAAATCATTTTTAAATTACTGGTAGATTACATGTATTTAATTTATACAAATGGTAGATAGGGGAGGATTTGGACAATGGAGCTACACTGAAGGGAGAAAGAAAAAAATTCTCGTTGTGAAGTGGACTTTAAACCAATACGCTTTGCATTTATAAGCTTTTATGTCTGGGCATAGAAAGTGTGTCCTACTGATAGCTTTGCAAATTTGGGATGGTATCAGGATCCCGCCGCTTGGGATGCGGCAGTCAGAATACCGACAGCGGCATCCTGATGCTTAGGATCCCAACACCTAAAAGGTAACTATGCTACCCCTACCCCTAACCCTAAACTCCCTAACCCTCCTCAGCCTAACTCTAACCCCCACCCCCTTATCCCCACAGCCTATCCCTAACCCTCCCTGGTGGTATCTAACCAGAGGTTAAAGTGTGTGTGTGTGTGTGTGTGGGGGAGGGGGGGCGAGGTGGAACTGAGTTCCACCACCTGTAATGGTAGGGGGAACTAGTTCCTCCTCCTCCATTGCCTTGCTCAGTAATTCCAACAGAAATGCCCGCCCCATCACCTACGTCAATTGATGATGTATACAGTGCTGGTGTTACTGATGAGCTGCAGCCACCACCCCCTTCCTCAGGTCCTGGTGGCTCCATGGTCCTCCTCCATCTACAGCCCACCCTTCCTGGTACTCACACACGCTGTGTCTGTTGGACAGCATTCATCCCCTCCTCAGGTCCCAGTGGCTTCTTTTTCCAGCACTGCGTATGTTATGCTGCCACCGCTGCTGAAGTGAAGGAGAGCTATGAAGAGGAGCAGGCTCTGTGCATCTTAAAGACAAGATGAGAGGGGGCTGGAGGGACAAGAAAGTTGGGGAAGCTACTGGAGGGATACAGGGCATGGGTCTGCTGGAGTGACAGGCAGAGATGTATATAAAGGGCACTACTGTTGGCATTATGGGTATAAGCGGTACTACTGTGGTCATTATGTGCAAGAGGCACTACTGTTGTGAGCATTATATGTAACGGCAATGCTACTGTGGGCATTCTGTATATAAGCGGCACTACTACTATGGGCATTTTGTGTATAAGTAGCACTTCTGTGGGCATTATATGTATATATGCGGCACTACTGTGATCATTATGTGTAAAGGGCATTATGTGGGGTGGCACTAATACTGTGGGAATTGTGTATAAGGGACACTATTGTGGACATTGTATATAAGGGGCACTACTGTGTGGCATAACATGTATAGAAAGTACCATTGTGTAGCACAATGTGAAAAAAGAGCACTAAGAGTGATGTAACCATAATAAGGGGCATTACTATGTGGTATAATATGAATCAGGGGCACTAAATGCGGTACAGTGTGAATAAGATTGTGCTACTGTGTGGTGTCATTTCAACTGGGGGTACTATTGTGTGACCACGCTGCTTTTTTGTAAGATCAATGTCTCTTTATAAAGTATGGGAAGTAGGGCACTAATTTAAAATCTGCATGGGGGTGCCAGAAACACTAGCACTGGCCCTGGCTCCGCTTAATGTGAGAGGTGGGGGGTTGCGGGGTAAATGAGTTCCACCACCTCCCCAGGACCACGTTTAGCCCTGTGCCTAACCCTAACACTCCTTCCCCACAGCCTAACCCTGACCCTCCTCGGTGGTGCCTAACCCTAACCCTCCCCCCACCTCCCCCACAGCCTAACCCTAACCATCTCCCCGCAACCTAAACCTTCCCTCCCACCTCCACGGTTTATCTCAATGCAGAGCTGGCAGTCCTTCGTTCAGGATTCCAGGCATTTGGGATTCCGGCACCGGCATTGTGATCCATGTCAGAATCCCGTTGTCTGCATTCTGAGCAGTGTCAGGATCTCGACTGCCGGGATTCCAAATTCCGGGATCCTGACAGGTTCCTGCTTATTTTTTCAATAAAGCTTTGCAGCTGTATGGAAAATGCTGCTTTCTACAGTTCAAGTATTTTGTCCTTTACAACACAGTTGTTAGAAGTTGGAGAGTTCTCGCTTAAAAAAATATAAGTTATTGTAAGCGCCACCACCTATCCAGAAGATGCACTGATGTAAGGGATAGTACAGGAGAAAGCTGAACTGCACAGTTTTGCTACAAGAATGTGAGATTTACAGTATGTGGGTCACATGTACTGATAAAGTGGAGAGAGATGAAGTATGACCCAATCAGCTCCTAACTGCCATTTTTTAAACAGAGCCTGTACCATGGCAAATAAGAGCTGAATGGTTGGTACTTTATCTCCATCCACTTTATCTCTCTCCAATGCTTAGTACAGTACATCTCCCCATGTGTATCCCCAGTGAGGCTAAATTCTATATGTAAACCTTTGCGCCCTTCTAAATTGTACAATATGCTAATGTTATACAGGGTGGGATTTGTTACATAATAGTGCCGATATACTCTATGAGATATACTGAAAGATTTTTTTTATTTTTAAATCATGTGCTTTTGTTTCCCTTTCTTGAAATTTCAATTAAAAAAAACACTTTTTGGCCATTGCATAAAAAATCAGTGATTTTGAGGATGACAAAAAAAGATCTTCAGCACAAGGGTGAGAAAAACAACCAATGCATCTCCATTTTTGAACACTTTTGAACAACTTACTGTAACTCTGTGTTGTTATGTCTGCTCACAGATATTGTGGATGGCTGATCGGAAGAAGTGTATCATAGCTGGGATCCAGCGAGCACATATTAATTAACTTTACTTTGCAATCAGAATTTAGCCAAAACAAATTTTGCAACAGCCACACACTTTGAACCAAAAGTTGGAAAAATTGTGGCAAGTAGAATTTTTTGGGCTTTGTACAACACTCATCACAACATCAGGCTGCAGGTAACACAAAACTTTAAAATATAAAATTCTGGAAAATAGGTTGATACATAGGGGTTAATGCAGCAAGCAGCAAAACAAGTGGAGAAGTTGGACCAGTGCAAAAGTTGCCCATAGTAACCAATCACCATCTACCTATCATTTTATTGAATGTCATTGATAAATGCTATCTCAAAGCTGCTGTGATGCTATGGGCAACTTCTCCACTGGTCTACTCTTGTCACTGCTTGATACATCTTGTAACTAAAAAAGTAGGTAATGATTTTGTATTTTATCTATAATTAGTTGAAATTCTATCTGCTAATAGCGTATACATTTTTCAACAGAGTATCTGCAATGTAAAACACATGAACAGTTCTTATAATAAATAACATTACAATTTTATTGCGAGGTATTGTAAATACAAAGTATTTTGTGTACAGCCCTCGACTGTTTACAAAAACATGTTATTGGGGCTCCCCGTCTGAAATAACCCATAGTCTTGGACAGGTCTGGCCAACCTGTGGCTCTCCAGATGTTGTGAAACTACAAGTCCCAGGATGCCCTTCTACACTTCTGTATTTTTTTATGCCTTCATGTTTGTTAGCTGTGTCCAAACACTAAAACATTTAGAAACCTTTGGAATATTGGACACTATTCGGGTTCAGTAGCAGTTTCTGCTACTGCTTGTGATCACATGCTTTGGGCCACCCAGTATGAAAAGTTCTGCCCAGCGTTGCGATCGCAATGTAATTCGCATCGCTGACCAGGGAATTGTGGATGACCCCCTGCATACACAGCATGACTGTGTATGCAGCCTCACCGCCGACATTTTCTTTATCGGAGCGGCTGTGTAGCTGCCCCGAAAATGGTCTGGCTATGTATGCGTTGGCCGGACCACTCCCCCGCAACGCTGCAACACCCTCTCCCCCCGCCTGCTGCTGAATGACCTCCACAGTACACCTACTTTGCTGTATACAGTTTTACCTGTGAATGTCAATGACTGCAGAACTGCTATGTACAAGTGCAAGATGATGAAGGTGCTAACCAGTTTTCCAAAAACTATTGTTGTATCTTGATAATATACAGATTATTTAGACTTTATATACAGAAAAGGGATAATGATAATGTATGTTCAGTCCTATTCACTTAATGACCAAGGAATACATTTGCTAAACTGTTCAAGTCTTCCTCTATTATTCCTTTCTTAAACCCTGAAATATATTAAAGCCTTGAGGATCTGACACACCTTTCGTAAAATTAATGATCTAACGCTCAGTGATTGTGCCAATTTGGCTTGAGATGAAAATCTTTTCCCTGAAGATTACACGGAACGTAAAAAGTACAGGCAGCTACAACGCAAGCTGGCTCTGGTTATTCTAACACTTTTACTGCCACCAAGAGGACAATCTGATGAATGATTGCATCTGTGTTATAAGTATTTTTGCTTTTAACACTTTAATGTACTGCATTACTAATAAACGTGTAAAAAGTATCTATAACTGTCACGACTGGAATTATTCACTATTGTCCATGATCATGGTAGCTTCATGGCTTTTTAGTAGGTGCTGCATATGTGTGACTTCAACTAGAAACATGAAATATAGGCGACGGGACTCCGAGATCGCCAGAGGTGTGGGTTGCCGGACGATCTTGGATGTTTTTTTAAAGGGGCGATCACTTCCAACTGTGGCAAAACCATGCCTTGTAAGTGATTGTCCTTTTAAAAAAACATCCAAGATTGTCCGTCATCCCATACCTTCGGCAATCTCGGACTCCATTACATTCCGCTGAATATATTTTATTCATCATATAAATTCCAGTATTGAAATCACAACATATCTGCTGTATAGGTCGGGTATACTGTTTATTGTGGCAAGTCTTAGGGGCCGATATTCAATTGATTATTGCGCCTGATCTCCCATCTAAAAGGAGGGAGATTGCGGGGCTATATTCAATTGATCTTTTTTATTGCCCTGATCACACCCATAGAAGTCGGGTTCAGCTGCGTAAAGCAGCTAAACCCGACCAAAGTGCTGGGCATGATCATGAAGTGTAGTTTGGGCACCCAAACAAGACACTTTCGCACATTTCAGCTAGCCACCACCAAGGGGTGCAAGCTGAAATGCAGACACCAGTAGCTGCTACAATTGAATAGCTCCATTTGGGCGCCATCTACTGGCTGGCGGCTGAACAGCATTTGGATTGTGTCCAAGGAGTCAAGTAATGCTTTTAATGTGAAGGTCCAAAAGGTGTCTATTTAAGATCACCTCATCTCACTACCAAGTAAATCTTTTTAATAACTTGAAAATGTATTTAAGCTATACAATACTGATGTTCAGATAAACCATGCCTTGCAAACAGCTACTTATTTCACATCTTAGCTAAACTATAGATAATATGCCCATAAACGTTTGAAAAGAAAACTGAAAATTTGCCCAACATACAGTACTGTTATAAAGATTGATTCCTAGATTGACTAGTAGTGTATGCTTAGCAATATACCGAAATTATAGCAATCACTGATTTTCCTATTTAGAAAGCATTTTGGCGCACAAGCATTACATATCCTCGGTTTACCCCAACCATTGAAATTATACCCAAGAGAATGATTTACCAAGCTAGATGGGATTTAGCAACCTTTTCTAAGTTATAGAATAAAGTAACTCTACAGATGTGTCCTGTACACAGTGCCGGATTTCCCACTAGGCACGTGCGGCACGTGCTATGGGCGGCATCTGCTGGGGGCGGTAAGGCAATCCCCCCCCCCCATTAGAGAAGCTGGTGTCCCCCGGGCCCAGCCGTGTACCCATTGTGCAGCAGTATAAGCAGAAGAGCCGCCCGCAGAGTGTGGCATCCAGCAGCAGTAGCAGCGCGGGCGCTCCTCTTCGCTCCTGCATCCTCTGTCTTTGTGCGCTCTGTGCTCCGGACCGGTCGCTGGCATCATGTCATGTAACATGACATCTGAGCACGACCGTCACCACCCAGAGAGCCTGCATGAGGAGCCAGCCAGGAGGACACAGAACGGGAGAGGCTGCAGTGTGGGGCTGTCACTGGCTCTGGCTGAAGTGAGGAGGACACAACACAGTATGCTATAACAACAAGAAGAAAAGATTACATTCTGCATGTGCAAGCCCTATTGGGGGAGGGGGTGGGTAGCATTTATGGAGTGGAGTAGGTAACATTTATGGCACATGATCTATGCAGGGCCGTTACTAGGTGTCGTGATGTGTAAAAAAAGGGGGAATCTTCCTGCCGTAGTGTGTAAAAAGGGGACTCTACCTGCCCACTGCCGTAGTGTGTAAAAAAAAGGGGACTCTGCCTGCCTAATGTGTAAAAAGAGGGGACTCTGCCTGCCATAATGTGTGAAAGGGGACTCTGCCTACCATACTGTGTGATAGGGAATCTACCTGCCGTAATGTGTGATAGGGGCTCTACCTGGTGCAATAGGTATAAGGGGCTCTTCCTGTTGTGTAAAAGGGGTATTACTGTGTGCAGTATCGGACTGGGGCATGAAGGGCCCACCAGGGGGAATGCAGTGATAGGGGCCCATACTTAAGGGTGTGGCCAGCCTACAAAGGGGGTGTGGCCAGCCTCCACAGAGGCTTGAAATACACAATAGTCTAGTGCAGTGTAATGCAACATATCTACCATGTATAATACAAGTGCACAGTCTGGAACCTGATCTCTAGAGGAAGGAGTGGACACTCAGGAAGTGGGGCCTACCGGTGGTTTCCCTGGTACCCCTGTGGGCCAATCCGACCCTGACTGTGTGGTGTAATGTGACTGACGGACACTACTGTTTGATGTAATGTGAATTGGTACTATTCTGTGGCCACTCCCCTTCCTGTGGTGCTTGGGGGGTGGCGGCCAATATCATTGTGCCTAGGGGCGGCCTGACCCCTAACTCCGGCTCTGCCTTTATACTGGCTTTAGTCACGCCATATAGCACCTTTCAGCACGCCAGGTCCTGGGCGTCTTTCTGACTCAAAGGGCCAAATGTAATGGAGTGCATGTAATGGAGTGCAAGTTCGCACAGAGTTTAGCGCTAACCTCGCACATTTTGCTAATTCAACCAATGTAATTGGGTGCGAATGTGAGTAAACTCGCACATTTCTGACCCTACTAAAAACTTGCAAATGACAACTCGCATCCAGATGTTTTCAAATACAACAGATAGATCTCTGGCAATGTACTGCAATGTGGGTTTGTAACTCGCACACACAAAACCTTACCAAAAACTAGTCTAAAATAGACCAGGTTCAGGTAGGCAAGTTTGACAGAAGCATGCACAGATCAGTGTGATCCTTGCATGCTTCTGCCTGTAAAGGAAAAGAAAACACACACACACACACACACACACACACACACACATTACCAGCCCTGGGCTCTTTAAACCGGTCCTGATTGCTAAAATACAGGAAAGAAGATGTGTAGGGTTCTCCCATATTTTAACAACCAGCATCGGGCTCTAGGACTGGTCCTGGTTCCAAAAATATGGGGGAAAAGACAGACATAAAGGTCACAAGCTAGGGATGCCTAGTTGGGGGGGTGATGCTGTGGCCGCAGGGACCTGCATTAAAGTGTCCCTCGGCTGTGACATTACCTCTCTGGCTAGTGGAGCTAGTGGTACCATAAGTGCAGCATATACAGATGTAGTCACGCTCATCTGAGGCAGCTCCATCGCAAACAAGCTTTCCCGGCGTGACTAGGCAATCCGTCCGCCTAGTCACGCCGAGAGTGCACTCAGACGCTCCCATTCTAGTGAATAGGGCTCATGCACGCCCCGGACCCAGCAATAGGCGCGCCCGGGTGGACACGACCAGGCACAGACAGAGCCATGGTTAGCGTGGCTCCATCTCTACTTGCACTTACTCCTGGGGGTGAGAACATCTCCCTTAATTGAGCCCTATGAATAGCAGTTGTGTGATCCCTGTGCAACAGTCACGTAAAGGGTTAATCAGCTTGTTACTTAGAGTTACATTGTTGCTCCTTTTCGCAGAAAAATAAAATAGTTCATTGGCAATTGGAACTCTGGAAGAGAAAAGCTGGGGCATGAAGCATAAAGGGATAAGCAGCTGAGAGGGAGAGTGGATGAGACTTGTGGTTCCACACAGAGAGTCTCGCTAAAGTGAGAGCTGTAATTACCATTTGGAAGGGAAGTAGAATCATGACTCAGGGCCTCATTCAGCATCAGTTGCATATGTGAACAATCGGTACATTGGTGAAATAAAACCCCAATGTGCACACGAAGGCTCAGATGTGACTCGGATTACAGGCATTCATGTCATTTAGAGAGTCCACATCAGATTTCATAGTGTTGTAGACAGGGCCGCCATCAAGGGGGTGCCCTTTGTACAGTTGTCCTGGGTCCGGCCACTCTGCCGTCGCCGTTGCCTATTTTGTCAGTCGCGGGCCCCACAATTTCTGGTGGCAGTCCTGGTTGTGGACATTGGTATTTGGTTAGAGAACCGTCCATTACTAAAAGGGACATTTGAAATGTGTTAGCAGATGCATATTTGGGTAAATTTATGTGAATAATATAGGCAGTTTTTGTATATTTTGGGTGAGATTCAAATGATATATCACGCCCAATTTCCATTCTAAAATGATCTCTGTTATCGCGCATATTGGCCCTCATTCCGAGTCGTTCGCTCGGTAAATTTCATCGCATCGCAGTGATTTTCCGCTTAGTGCGCATGCGTAATGTCCGCACTGCGACTGCGCCAAGTAATTTTGCAATGAAGATAGTTTTTTTACTCACGGCTTTTTCTTCGCTCCGGCGATCGTAATGTGATTGACAGGAAATGGGTGTTACTGGGCGGAAACAGGCCGTTTTATGGGCGTGTGGGAAAAAACGCTACCGTTTCCGGAAAAAATGCGGGAGTGGCTGGAGAAACGGAGGAGTGTCTGGGCGAACGCTGGGAGTGTTTGTGACGTCAACCCAGGAACGACAAGCACTGAACTGATCGCAGATGCCGAGTAAGTCTGAAGCTACTCTGAAACTGCTAAGAAGTTTGTAATCGCAATATTGCGAATACATCGTTCGCAATTTTAAGAAGCTAAGATTCACTCCCAGTAGGCGGCGGCTTAGCGTGTGCAATACTGCTAAAATCGCCTTGCGAGCGAACAACTCGGAATGACCTCCATTGCGCCCATAGTAACCAGGTTTCCTGTGTAAAGGGTTGGGTGCCTCACTACTCCGGGGGTAGCGAGCTGAAATAATGATACAACATCCCTGAGGGCAGAAACAGAATGGGTGTAAAAAGGGGTGAAATTAATTAAATCCCGCCCTTTATGTATATAGAATTTGTCTTACAGAAACATTCTATAGTGGAGTGATTCTCCATGAGGTACTCGTCTCATTATTTATTCCATTTTAGATTATTTGGCAACTTACTCCTATTGATTTGTTACTCACTGAAGTGTTTGGGTCCCTGTGGTGTTGTATCCCAGTAGGTTATCTATCGTATGTCCTCCTCTCATGTTTATTACTGTAGTTTCAATTGGTGTGTTTCTTATTTTTTTTGTTTTTGTTGTTTAAGTGTGCCCGTAGCTATTGGGCAATAAGTAAACTCCCCCCTCAGATCTTTATTTTTGGCCACATCGTTCCATGGACCATCTGACTCGCATAGTAGAGAAACTCATGTTTACCCATATTTTCTATTTTACCCCAGCTTACTTTCCCAACCTTCTCATCAGGTTACAGTATATTCTGCTTATACTCGTATAATACAGTATATTTGGATCCTTTAGATCTTCCACAGTTGGATTTGCACATTCTACCCCACATGGTTATATGGCAAAACTTACGTCTATTAATTAGAGATGAGCGGGTTCGGTTTGTCGAGATCCGAACCCCCCCGAACTTCACGTGGTTTACACGGGTCCGAGGTAGCCTCGGTTCTTCCCGCCTAACACGCAAAACCCGAATGGGGGAAAACGGCATCATCCCTCTGTCAGATTCTCGCGAGATTTGGATTCCATATAAAGAGCCGCGCGTCGCCGCCATTTTCACTCGTGCATTGTCGATTGAGCGGAGAGGACGTGGCTACGTTCTCTGGCTAAAAAGCTCAATATCTGTGCTCAGTGTGCTGCATTGTGGGGACCAGTATATAGTAGTGCAGTACTGCATTGTGGTGACCACCAGTATATAGTAGTACAGTACAGTTGTCCATTGCTGTATCTTGCAGCTCCGTGTCAGACTCAGTTCTATTCTCCGGATCAGTGCTCAATATCTTTGCTACAGTGTGGGGACCAGTATATAGTAGTACAGTGCTGCATTGTGGTGACCACCAGTATATAGTAGTACAGTACAGTAGGCCATAGCATTATCTTGCTGCACCGTGTCACTTCTAGTATCCTGATCAGTGCTTAATATCTGTGCTCAGTGTCAGTGCTGCATTGTGGTGACCAGTATACTACAGTACAATAGTCCAGCGCTGTTCTCGCTGCTCAGTGTCAGTTCTCCATAGTATCATCAGTGATCAGTATAATCAGTTCTCAGTATAATCAGTGCGCTGTTAGACATGCGCCCGTTTTCCGCCATTGGTGCATTGGGATTTAGACAATTGATTAAGTTATTGTGTCCCCGGTACAAAATCCCATCTAGATTCCACTTCACTAGGCAGGCGATAGCGAGATTTTTTTTTTTTTAATGCAATATTTTTATTGAAGAGAAGTCGAATAAGCTGATACAAATCAAACAGGAGATGATGACTCCAGATAAGTTCAAAATAACATACATGATATCCCGCGGGACATTACCAAACATAGCGAGAGCGGGGGAGAACATCATCAATACAATATATATGTCGACAACAGTTTTTCTATGTTGGAACGAAAAGTAAAGAGAGAAACAAGAAGAAAAGATCAGAGATGAAGAGAGTAAGAAACAGAGGGGAAGGGGGATGGGAGAGTGGGGGACCACTAAGGGAGCATACAAGGTAAAGTCATATCGTGGGGGGTAGCCCACACTATCTTCAAACGTTAAGACATTGAACAGTACATCACCACTTTTGCCTATTGGGACCCGTTTGACACAGTATATCATATCCGGGCAGTAGAGGATATGCATAAGTGAACCAAGGTTCCCAAGTCCTCCTATATTTCTCTGACCTGTCATGTAAGGAAGCAGTAATTTTCTCCATCATGGAGATATGCCATATTTTAGATAGTAACATGCTCCTAGGGGGGGCAGTGGTCTTTTTCCAACTTTTAGCTATCACACATCTGGCGGCATGAAGGATTTGGAGTACCAGGTTGCCCGCATGGCTGCCAAGATTAGGCAAAGGTAGGCCCAGTAAAGCCGACCAGGGACCCAATGTTATCTGAGAACAGAAGATAGATCCAATAAGAGTTTCCACCAGGGCCCAGAACGGGCGGATTTTGGGGCAGGACCACCAAATGTGTTTGAAATCTCCAATTTGACCACACTCACGCCAGCACAATGGGGAGGACCCGGGGAAAATCCTATGCAGTGTCGCTGGGACCCGATACCATCTAGTATAGACCTTATAGGAGTTTTCCTTCACTAGGGAGGAAATTGAGGACTGGGCTACATTTTGTCTAATGATCTCCCATGAATCTTCTTCAGGGGGAGGGCCCAGGTCCTGCTCCCATTTACGTTCATGGGGGAGTATGTTCGTTGCCTTCAGAGAGCGTAGTAAACCATAAAGTATAGAAATAATACCCTGACGCATAGGAGAATAAATACAGAGACATTCCAAAGGGGTGAGTTGGCGAATAACCTGGGGTTTAGGAAGGGAACTTAAGAAGGAGCGAAGTTGTAAATATTCGTAAAGTACAGGTTGGGAAATGCCATATTTATCACATAGAGATTTTAGGGAGCGCCAGGTGGAACCTACTATAAAATCAAACACCAGTCCCGGACGTGGGTTCAGGTGAAGCCACGAATGGGACCGTAAGGTGGAGCCAGGGGGGAAATCCTGATTATCCCAAATAGAAGTAATGGGAGATGGAAAAGTAGATAGACCATAATGCCGAACGCAGAAAAACCACAGGGAGCAGGTGAATTTTGTGGAGGGGGCACACGTTTGTATCGTCCGATGTGGCTTGACCGGTGTAAGTAGGGAGACCAAAGTGGAGACCCCAGCCGACAAGCACTCGATTCGTATCCAGGGTAGATGGGGCGCTGGAGAAAACCATGCGAGAGCCTGGCTCAGGTGGGTTGCATGATAGTATTTACGGATATCCGGTAAACCTCTGCCTCCAGCTAGTGGGTCACGCACCAGAGTGGAGGTCCTAATTCTAGGAGGTTTACCAGACCATACAAATTTTAGGAAGAGTTTCTGCATTCGACACAAAGCCTCAGCGGGGATACGTACAGGGATTGTTTGAATCAGATACAAATGCCTGGGTAGGATGTTCATCTTTACTGAGACTATCCGTCCGAACCAGGCTATAATCTGTTTGTCCCAGGCTCGTAGGTCAGACTCTATACACTTAAAAAGGGTTGGAAAATTTTCAGAATATAGAGAATCATAGGAATTTGTGATGAACACCCCTAAGTACCTAATTTTCTTGGAGCGCCAGGAGAAATTAAAGTTAGCAGCTAGGAGAGATCTGGTATCCTCACTAAGATGCAAAGGGAGGGCTTCTGATTTGGAATAATTAATGCGATAGCCTGAGTAATAAGAGTATGATGAGAGAGTTTTAAATAGGTTAGGGATAGATATATGGGGAGAGGAGAGAGTTAACAAAACATCATCTGCAAATAATGACATTTTGAACTCCTCATCACCAGCAGAGATACCCTTAATATCGGGGTTGGCCCTAACCATATACGCCAGAGGTTCGATAGTCATAGCAAAAATTAATGGTGACAGGGGACACCCCTGACGCGTACCGTTGTTGATGTGGAAAAGGCGAGAGTCCTTTTCAATTAACTCCAACTCTAGCGGAGGGGTTGGAATAGAGTGCCTGAATACCCTGAAGTAGGCTTCCTCCCAGGCCGAACCTACGTAGGGTGGCGAACATGAAGGGCCACAATATTTTATCAAAAGCTTTCTCCGCATCGAGCGAGAGAAGGATAGAGGGCAATCTAGCTTTGTTAATGAGATTAACTAAGTTAATAGTTCTGCGGGTGTTGTCTCTAGCTTGTCGGCCTGGGATGAAGCCCATCTGGTCAGCATGTATCAAATGCGGGAGAACTGAGTTTAACCTCAAGGCTAGAATTTTGGCAAAGAGTTTAATATCGTTATTTAGTAAAGAGATGGGGCGGTAGCTAGCACAGGAGTTGGGGTCTTTCCCGGGTTTGTGGATTAATTCGTGCCTCCAATGTACGGGGCGACAAAGGGTTACCTCCAAGGAATCCATTAAAGAGCCTACAGAGGTGGGGCAAGAGAATCCCCTTGAATTTCTTATAATACATGATTGACATCCCATCAGGTCCAGGGGCCTTACCCGATTTCTGAGTTTTAAGTGCATTATCTATTTCCTCAATAGTTATCTCTGAACCCAACTGAGACACTGTCGAGCCACTCAGTGATGGTAGGTTACATTTATCTAAAAGGGATTCAATCCCCTCATTGAATCTCAGTGATGATGAGGGAGTCGCTTCCGTATTATATAATGATTTATAAAATTCCTCAAATTCACCCAGAATGTGGTCAGGGTCATGAGTCAATACCCCCTGTTTAGTACGAATAGATAAGATATTTTTGGAAGAAATCTGGGCCCTCAGCTTCCTGGCCAGGAGTTTATCTGCCTTATCCCCTTTTTCATAGTAAATCTGGTTAAGGCGTCTAAGGCATTGTTCAGTCTTGTGAGATAATAGCATATTAAGTTCACCCCTAACTTTAAGTAGCCTATCTAAGTCAGCTGGGTTCAGAGAAGACTTATGAACTTCCTCCAGACGGTAGAGTTGGTCAGTTAACTCCATGATCTTTTGGGAGCGCTGTTTAGTGAGCCTGGCCGCTATCTGTATGAAGTGGCCCCGGAGGACCGCTTTATGCGCCTCCCACAGGGTCATGTCAGATATACCAGGCGTCTGGTTCAAATTAAAATAATCAGTTAGTACCTGAGTAGTCTGCGGTGGAACATCAGAGTGTTGGAGGAGGGCATCATTAAGGGACCAGGAGGGGGGGAAGAGTGCGGGCCAAACCAGAAAGAGTCAAAGATATCGGGGCATGGTCAGACCACGTAATTGGATGAATACAGCATTTCTGGATCCTAGAGGTCATGTCCCTCCCAACCATAATCATATCAATTCTTGTATATAGATTGTGGACTGGGGAGAAAAACGTATAATCTTTAACTAAAGGGTCGATAACCCTCCAGGAATCAAATAGCAAGTGGTTTTTGAGTAGTGACAGCAAGGCTCTGGAATTGCGAGTGCTTGTTCGGGACTGGGACAATGGGAGGGGGTGGGAGCGGTCGAGACTATGATGGAGTATAGTGTTGAAATCCCCTGCCATTAAGATATCGCCTTTCCTACATTGGGCGATTTTAGAGTCTAATGAGGCGAAAAACGAGGCCTGATTAACATTGGGGGCGTAGACGTTGACCAGAGTGATGGGAACGTTGTTAAGCTTGCCCACTATGATAAGGAATCTACCCCGTTTGTCCCTAATGATTTTTTCTGGTTCTAAGTGTAAATGGGCAGGAATCAATATGGCAACCCCTCGTTTCTTCTGGGCGTGATCACATGCGTGTATGACGACTGGGTGGCGTCTAGAACGCAGTTCAGGGTGGGAAGTACCTCTAAAGTGCGTCTCCTGGAGGAACACCAGATCTCCCCCAACCTGTTTCAGAAAAATAAATTCACATTATAGGATATTACGTTGACAGACATAGCAGTATGAATAGAAGCAGAACAAGAACGGCCCTAAGGACCCATGGTTGGTCTCCCGGGGGGACGAGGGAAAGAGGGGGAATAGAAAGCAGAAAAAGAGGAAAAAGAGGAGAGAAAAAACATCGAGAACAATGCAAAGTAAACAAGTATAACCGACCGAGCCAAAGACCCATTGTACACTTCGTACGGGTCTGCATGTTTGAGCTCCCGTATGGGGTATTAAGGGAGAGGAAGTCTCCCTTATGCTCAAAACCGACTAGAATGGCTCAGTGGAGGGCACGGCGCCGAACACCAGGGGGCCCTCTGACTAACCAAGAGGGCGACCATGGGGGTCGTAGCAACAAATAACCGTAATGAACCACAGTAGAATCCAGTGAACAGAAAAAACATATGCTCAGTTATATAAGCTCAGTATGAGTAGAAACTTTAAACCTCTAAACTAGTTAGCACAACAGTGTGAAATGACATGCATTAACCCATTAAGGCAGTTGTAAAGGAAAGTTCACGCAGGGTCACGCCTAGCAGAGGTTTTCGCCGGGACTGTCGACCAGAGGCGTCGAGGTGCTCGCTGTGGGAGAGGTGAGTTTGGGGTGCGTTGGAGACCCGGTGTAACCTGTGGGGGGGGGAGGTTTTTCAGGCTCCGGAGGAGGCAGGTTGAGTCTCAAAAGAAGCCGATGGGCATCCTCCTTGGATCGTGCTAGCAGCCTTTTCCCATCAAGCTGCACAATCAGGGCAAAGGGATAGCCCCATCTATAGCGGATTTGATTCTCTCTGAGGATTTGGGTGTATTCCCTCAGGTCGAATCGTCTCTTAAGAGTAGTAGGGGATAAGTCCTGAAATACCAGCAGCCTATGCGTTTCAAACAGACACATGTCCTTGTTCCGAGCAGCAGTCAGTATTCTGTCCTTAGTTTTGAAGTAGTGACAGCGTAAGACCACGTCTCTCGGAGGGGACGATGGTGAAGGCTTTTGGCGCAGGGAGCGATGAGCCCTATCTAGGAGGAACTGCTCATGCGGCGTGTCCGGCAGGAGATGTTGAAAGAAGCGGAGGAGGAAATCTTCCAGTTGTGCTGGTTCCACCGACTCCGGAATGCATTTAATACGTAGATTATTACGTCGTGCGCAATTATCTGCATCCTCCCGTTGGTCTTGGAGTAGGTATATATATTCCTGCATAACGTGGACCGAATGTTCCAGCTCCTGCTGGAAGTTAATGACTTCATCAATTTTCTGTTCGACATCATTAGTGCGGGCCCCAAGATCAGATATCTCAGCCTTAAGTCCGGAGATGGCTTTATGGATCTCCAAGTGGAAAGCCTGTTTCAACGATTTCATCTCAGTAAGGATAGAGGAAATGTAATCTTTCATGGAGGGATCTGGAACAGACGAGTCTTCCTCAGATTCCGAGACAGGGGCAGGAGGGGGGGCGGCAGGTAATTTAGGTGCACCAGTCTTCATCTTAGAAATAAAAGAAGACATTTCCGCAGAAGGTGTAGCTTTCTTGGACTTAGGCATGATGTGTGACAGTCCCGGAAATAGAAAAGGTCAAAGGTCAAAACTGAGCAATAGCGTAAATAGTCATTGATCCATCACAGGACGTGTAATGAGAATAAACATAAGCACGAGACCCCCATGGTTGCGCCCATAGGCAATCAGCAGCGCATTCCTCTGCTCCAAAGTATCATAGAAAACTGGGGCATAATACAGGCGTAGTCGTAGGTGATGGCCAGGAGATGGCGCCCCTGGGTTGTAGATTGTAATACAGGAGAGCCCAGAGTAGTAGTGAAAAATCAGGGAGCCCCAGCAACCTATATTATAGTACAATACTGAGGAGAGGGGGGGGTCTGAGCAGCTAGAGCCCCTGTAGGGAGAGATGGGGGCACCCCAATGAGCACAGCTTAATGGAGCAGTCACAGAGGCAGGGGGAGGAGAGAAGCTGCCAGCACTTGAGAAAGGCAAGATGGCCGCCGCCAGGGCCTGCAGGGGGTACCTTATCTTCCAGGGGCCGTGGAAGGAGAGCGCGGTCGTCCAGATGAGGTCCGCGGGTCAGGGGCCACCCAGCAGGGCACAGTAGAGGAGGTCCGAGGGCTGCGGAGCGCCCCGAGAGGTCCCGTTGCAGCCGCGCCGGGCACGGAGCTCCCGAGCGGGCCCACTCAGAACTCAAGCCCCCGGCGCCGGACCGAAGAGAAGGCCGCAGCGGTATAGGAGCACGTAGAGCCGCCCGGCCGCGCCGGATCGTCCTGCGCGGCTGACACACCAGGTGATGGTGCTCCCGGGCGATAACAGGCGCCGGCAAAGCTGCGGGGAATCGGCCTGTAGGTCCCCTGTGCAGGAGCTCCGGAGCCGCGCGTCCAGCTAGCTCAGCGTCCAGGCCACCCCCCCCCCCCAATAGCGAGATTTTACCAATTAATATAATTATTAATTACAGTGATCTTTCCAAATAATCTCAGTGATTTTGTCATTTTCTTCCAGTGATTTGAACCAATAATACCATTGATTAGAACAAATAATTCCTGTGATTTTGTCATTTTCTTCCAGTGATTTGGACCAATAATACCATTGATTAGAACGAATAATTCCTGTGATTTTGTCATTTTCTTCAAGTGATTTGGACCAATAATACCATTGATTAGAACAAATAATTCCAGTGATATTGAGGTGTTTGTGTCGCTTAGCTTAGCCATCCAGCGACCACAGTGCACCTCTTTTTCTCTTTTCTTTGCATCATGTGCTGTTTGGGGACTATTTTTTTAAGTGTCATCCTGTCTGACACTGCAGTGCCACTCCTAGATGGGCCAGGTGTTTGTGCTGGCCACTTGGGTCGCTTAGCTTAGTCATCCAGCGACCTCGGTGCAAATTTTAGGACTAAAAATAATATTGTGAGGTGTGAGGTGTTCAGAATAGACTGGAAATGACAAATGAGTGGAAATTATGGTTATTGAGGTTAATAATACTATAGGTTCAAAATTACCCCCAAATTCTATGATTTAAGCTGTTTTTGAGGGGTTTTTGAAAAAAAAAACACCCGATTCCAAAACACACTCGAATCCGACAAAAAAATTTAAGGGAGGTTTTGCCAAAACGCGCCTGAATCCAAAACACGGCCGCGGAACCGAATCCAAAACCAAAACCCGAAAAATTTCCGGTGCACATCACTACTATTAATGCCAAAGCTCTGAACGTTCCCCAGAAACAGAAGGCTGTTTTACGTGATTTCCATTAACATGGAATAGACATTGCGCGGTTCAGGAGTATAGATAAAAAAGCAGCGCTAATAGTAGTATACAATAATAAAAACACAGTTAAATATATAGTTGAGATGCAACTGCACGGTTCAGGAGACCCTTTTTACCCTGCAATTACTACTTGCCTTTATGTGCACTACCCATAAGGGTATTATGCTAATAGCCCTGTGAAAAAAGGAGGGGTGGCAATCAGGGGTGTATCTAGGGGTCTGAGCGCCCTTGGCAAAGTAAGCAACTGGCACCCCCCACCTCCCCCACCCAGGTACACAGAGGGTGGAGTTACAGATAGGCCTAGCAGGGGTGTATCTAGGGGTCTGAGCGCCCTTGGCAAAGTAAGCAACTGGCACCCCCCACCTCCCCCACCCAGTGACACAGAGGGTGGAGTTACAGATAGGCCTAGGTCAGAGACATTGAGGTAGAATTACAGGGAGGGTGCAGGTAGGGACAATGAGGTGGAAGGCTTACAGGGAGGCTGAGGTCAGGGACCCTGAGGGGCAATTACAGGGAGGGTGTGAGCAGGGACACTGAGGGTGAATTACAGGAGTGAGCAGGCAGGGACACTGAGGGGGAATTACAGGGAGGGTACAGGCAGGTACACTGAGGTGGAATTACAGGATTGTGTGGGCAGGGACATTGAGGGGGACAGAGCCGGTCATAGGCATAGGCAAACTAGGCAATTGCCTAGGGCATTTGATATGCCTAGGGGCATCAGTAGCTTCTGCTGATTAAAATGATATGCAGCATGCCTATATTCTGTGTGTAGCATTTCATATGCAGATACAGCCACAGTCTCGCACAGTATATAGGCATGCTGCATATCATTTTAATCAGCAGAAGCTGCCTGTGCATCCTAGCCACATAGCAATGCATTCAAAAAAATGTGCCTGACGTTTGCATTGAGGCAAGATTTATGAGGACACATCTGTATCCAAGCAGAGGCAGAGGTCACAGTGTTAGTGGAAGTGTGAGTGCTGTGTGCATGTGAGTGGGTTGGTTGTGCAGTAGTGTGAGTAATATGTGTAAGGATCATTATGCGTGTTATGTAAAAATGCATTAATAATGTGCAACATATGTGTAAGGGGTATTATGTGTGTCATTATGTGTATAAGGGCATTAATAATGTGCGGCATATGTGTAACAGGGTACTACTGTATGTGTCGTTATGTTTATAGGGGCACTAATAAAGTGCAGCAAATGTGTAGGGGGCACTATGTGTATCATTATGTGTATAAGGGCATTAATAATGTGCGGCATATGTGTAAGGGGCATTATGTGTAAAAGGGCATTAATAAAGGTTGTCATAGTGTGTAAGGCACATTATGTTTATAAGGACTTTAATAATGTGTCTCATATGTGTTAGGGGCATTACTGTGTGGCATTATGTGTTTAAGGTGCTCTACTATGTGGCGATGCGTATAGAAAGGGCACTACTGTGTCGTCTAATGTGAATAAAGAGCAATAGGGTGTGGTGTAATGTGAATAAGGAGCAATTCAGTGTGATGCAATGTGAATAAGGGGCTCTACTGTGAGGAGTAACGTTTATAAGGTAAAGTGATACTACTGTGGGATGTAATATGAATTATGGAAACTATCGCATGATCAAATGTGAATAAAGTGCAGTACTGTGTGGCGTAATTGGAATTGGGGTCACTATTGTGTGGCAATGCCCCTTGCCAGCAAAAACACACCCCTTTTTGGGCTGTGCGCCAAATGTGCGAACTGTTCCTATTTAAAATATAGGGGGTACAAACACCAAAATAAGGACTGCTATGGATGAGGGGTGATGGTGCTGGGAAAGAGGTGCAAGGTCAGAGGCGGAACCAGCGGTGGTGCTAGGGGGCACCAGACAAAATCTTGCCTAGGGCATCATATTGGTTGGGGCCGGCTCTGGAGGGGGAAGTCACAGTGAGACTGAGGTCAGGACACTAAGGGGGAATTACAGTGAGGGTGCGGGTTGGGAAAATGAGAGGGAGGGGCTACAGGGACACTGAGGTCAAGGACACTGAGGGGCAATTACAGGGAGGGTGCGGGAAGGGACACAGAGGTAATTCCAGGAGTGTGCGGGCAGGGACACTGAGGGGGCAGTCACAGGGAGGCTGAGGTCAGGAACACTGAGGGAGAAATACAGGGAGGGTGCAAGCAGAGACACTGAGGGGGAATTACAGTTAGGTTGTAGGCAGGAACACTGAGAGGGAATTACGGGGAGGGTGCGGGCAGGGATACTGAGTGGGAAATATGGGAAGGGTGCAGGCAGGGACACTGAGAGGGAATTACAGAGGTGTGTGGGCAGGGTCACTGAGGGGACAGCTACAGGGATGGTGCAGACAGGGACACTGAGGGGAATTACAAGGAGGGTGCAGCTAGGAACACTGAGGGGAAATTACGGGGAGCTTGCAGGCAGGGACACCGAGGGGATATATGCACACATATATACAGTTAAAAAACCCTCTCTAGGTGTGATGGCACTACATGTCCCAGCAAGTCAAGTTGACAAGGTGTGCTGGGACTTGTAGTCTTGTAACTGGTGATCCAGACTATGCCGTGCAGCTACGGTACCACAGAAAATGTACAGGTACTGTATGCTCATGCTGCACTGCTGACTGGTGCTGATTGTAGTGGCTGGTGTTTGGTGACAGACCGCGTGGGACCAATGAGAAGGGAAGCAGACAAGGAAGAGGAGGAGGATGCAGTCAATTTAGCTTCAATTAAAATCCTGGCGGTCAAAATACCGACAACCATTGACCTATGGTCAAAATACTGACAAGGTCAAAATACCGACAAGCTCAAAATACTGACATTTAAAATGTACACATGTCAAAAAGTCGACATGAGTTTTTCATTACTTTTTCATCAAAACTGACTTGTTCATACTTTTACCATCCCAGTGGACTTGGAGGGGGAATATAATAGTGTGCCTGCATAGCAAGCCATGCGAGGGGAAGTGGTACACTTATACGGTGTCCATGTCGACCTATGTCAACATACACAACATTTTTATAAAAACTTGTGTCAACTATTTGACGTGTCAAGTTCAACATTTTAAATGTTGGTATTTTGACCTTGTCAGTATTTTGATCTTGTCGGTATTTTTTTTGACCATCGGTCAGTTGTCGGTATTTTCACCCCCTCCCCATACCCGGAAGTGCCCCGCTCCCCAGCTATATTCACCATCATTGTGACTGTAGTCACAGATAGTGTCAGAGTGCAATATGCTTCTGAGACCCCGGCAGTGAATGAGCACTGCTAAGGGATGTATTACTCAGTTAGAACTACTATATAATTCTACACCCTGGCGCGGGTGGCATTTCCAGGCGGCGCCCCTGGCAAGTGCCATCCTGGCCAATAGGAAGATACACCCCTGGTGGCAATCCTTATCCATTTCCGCTGCAATTTCTCCCTCGTTTACCAAATTGCTGATAAAGTGGACAGATAACTTATATTGATAGGGAAACTGGATGAGAAAGATATTACTATAGCCTCTATTTATGTACCAATACTGGCCAATTATCATTTCTCAGGAATTTTTTTAAGGTTGTTCCAAAATTTTGTAATGGGTCAATGCTCATTGTAGGTCACATTAATCTGTTTCCCAATCCTAAAATGGATAAATCCAATCCCACCAGAGATATGGACCCCTGTATTGCCTTGGGACCCTCAGATGCCTTTTGTCAATTAGTTGTGGAATACAGTATGGCTTGTGTAGTGTGTGCATTGCGCTCCACAGTGTGTTTTTATGCTTTTATCTCTCATATGCATAGATCCTATTCTGGTTTGATTTAACATTTATTGACAAATAGTCGCTGCAGCAGGACAGAAAAGCAGGTCCATGTGGTAATCCAAACATGCACCTTTAACCTTTACTTGGGATTCCTGTCAGATCCTACCCCTTTTTCAAATCTTCTGGATTTAATCATTTGAATCTGTCTTTAGCTGAAGCAATAATGGCTATCTGGGCTTCCTTGGCAGATTTTCTCCTGCCTAACAAATCTGAGCATACTTCGATCACCTCCTTCTGGTGCACTTTTATAGAGTCCTTAGGGGGGCATTGATTCAAATAGCTTCCAGAATTAAATGCGAGGAAGCTCAGACACAGAAGGACCTAGTGCCTCAACTCCGGGTCTTGGAGGATCAGTATAAAACTAACCCTTCTGACTCCACATTCAGGATGAGCTGGAAATGTACAGTATACAATGAAATCAATTTAAGAATAACACTGCTCATCTAATCATAAGTTTTAGATGGAAGGGAATGGGGCATCATGCCTTTTGGCACAGAAGCAGAGAGGGAAAACTGTTGGGGACTGTTTTGTTCATATGTTTGTAAATCCAGTCATAAGGACACAGAGACATGTGAGTTCACTGCTGTGCTGTTTTATTCCATCACCAAGTCCAGGCACACTGCACACTGGACCACCCACTTCCCTGCATCCCCCTGGTCCCAGGGTCCATCACTGAAGATTCAGGCTTACACATATTACTAAGGGAGTGTCTACAAATATTAAGCATTCTAATACACTAACATCACATCCTCTTTTCTTTAAAGATAAGCCCTGTACGCTTCAATGCAAAAATTAACAACGTTATATTAAGAACATCATCTAACACATTTCAATGAGTCTCTCAGGTCTGCGTATTTCCCTTTTGGGTCTTTCATACACAGTCTGTGTTTCATCGACCATGTTGGACCTTTCTAGAATTGTGGTTTGTTCACCATTATCAGGATCATCATACATGTCAGATGAAGGGTATTCTTCAGTCATGTTGTCATCATTATGGTTAGGTTGAGATCTTAAATCCACCCGATTTCTTCTTACTTCCGTTCCACGCTCTGTACGTATAGTATAAGATCTTGGTGCTACTTGTGCTTGCACAATACCTTTCTGCACCCAAATACCTTTCTCATGATCTCTGAGATGGACTTGGTCACCCGATTTTAGATCAGATAAGCTTTTTGCTCGCCTGTCATGGAACAGTTTCTGTTTCGCCTGTTGACGTTCCTTACTCAGTCTGACCAACGCTGAGTTATGTGTATTAAGCAGTTCATCATATATTGGGAGATTTGCTCTAATCCTCCTTCCCATCAGCATTTGTGCAGGAGAAAGTCCATTCTGTAAAGGTGTACTGCGGTAGATTAAAAGACTTTTGTAGAAATCTTCTTTACCTTCTTGAGCTTTTTTTCATGAGACTCTTTACAGTTTTTACTGAACTTTCCACCAACCCATTTGAGCGTGGATAGTGGGGACTTGATGTAGTATGGACAAATTCCCACTCATCAGCAAATGGTCTAAATTCAGCACTGGAAAACTGAGGACCATTGTCAGTGAACACTCGCATAGGAACACCATGCCTTGCAAAGATTGACTTAATGCAATTGATTACAGCTATACTAGTAGTTGTGTGTAGTGTCTTCACCTCAGGGTAGTTAGAGTAATAATCCGTCACAACAATGTACGTTTTCCCATTACAATCAAACAAATCTGAGCCAACTTTCTGGTACGGCCTCTCTGGCACTGCGTGAGGACTCAGTGGCTCGACTCCTTGTTTTGGTCTATACGTAAGACATAATTCACATGTAGCTGTAGTCTGTGCTGTGTCTTGGTTCTTTCTTGGCCAATTCATAACTTCACGCGCTCTCCGCTTACATTTTTCTTCTAAGTGGCCTTCATGTATCTTGCACAGCATAGTTTTTCTTAGTCGTGCAGGTATTACAAACCTATTGCCTTTGTAAATAATACCATCGACAATTGTAAGGTCACTGCGGTACATCCAATAATCATGGATAGACAGCGGGCACGCATGTTTTTCTGCTGGCCAACCTTTCAGAATGATATCTTTCAACACTTTCATTGTGTCATCTGTCTCAGTTTCTTTACTAATCTGTTCTTGTCTTGCAAGAGACACTGGTAGAGAAGCTACGATCAAATTAACATAGGCTTCTATCTCTTCATCCATCAGACTTTTGGAACCTTCACTTTTGTCCACAGCACGAGAAAGTGTATCAGCAATGTACATGTATTTGCCAGGACAGTACAGCAAGTGTACATCATATTTCTGTAGTCTGATAAGCATTCGTTGAATTCTCATGGGACAGTCATGTAATGATTTAGTCATGATAGCTACCAATGGCTTGTGGTCAGTTTCCACTGTAAATGTTTGACCATACACAAACTGATGAAATCGCTCTCATGCATATGTGATCACTAGAAGTTATTTTTCTATCTGAGCATACCTTGTTTCAGCACTTGTCAGTGCTCTTGATGTAATAGCACTGAGGCTAGGCCAGATTGCGAAGCATCTGCTGAAATTCTTATTCTTTTTGCAGGATCAAAGAATTTTAGCACTGGTTGCTCTGTAATGATCTGTTTCAAGTTTTGCCAACTTTCTTCTTGTTCATGTGACCACATCCACTCGTTATCTTTGTCCAACAACCATCTAAGAGAGGCTGTTCATTCAGAGAGTTGAGAAATAAACTTTCCTAAGTACGTCATCATTCCTAGGAATCTTCTGATGTCGTCTTTGTTGTTAGGACGTTCCGTGTTCACTATGGCTGATATTTTCCTTGGGTCTGGTTTTACACCCTGATCCGAGACCACGTCGCCCATAAAGGTAAGTGTATTCACGCCAAATTCACATTTGTCCTTGTTTAGCTTTAGATTCACTTTCTTGACAAGTTCCATTACTTGTCTCAATCTAGAATCATGTTCTTCCTTTGTAGATCCCCAGACAATAATGCCATCCATCATTGTTTCAACACCTGGAATATGTTCAAAAATCATGTGTATCTCTTTGTGATATACTTCTGGAGCAGACAATATTCCATATGGTAGTCGAAGAAATCTGTATCGACCTTCTGGTGTATTAAATGTACAAAGCTTTGAGCTGGCCTCATCTAGCTTCATTTGCCAGAATCCTGAAGATGCGTCCAATTTACTCAACCGCAAATTGTGACATGATTTCATCTCTGGTTGGTAGTTTGAAATGTTCTTGTTTAATAGCTTTGTTTATATCTCTGGGGTCTAGACATATTCTGAGTTGTCCATTTTTCTTTTCAACAATTACTAAGGAGCTTACTCATTCAGTAGGCTCATCAACTTTCTGTATCACACCCTAGGCTTCCATGCAATTTAACTCTTGTTTCAGTTTTTCTCTCAGCGCAAACGGCACTTTTCTACAGGGGTGTATCACTGAAGAAACTTGCGTGTCTATATTTATTTTATGCTCTCCAGGCAAACAACCTAGACCAGTGATTTTCAACCTTTTTAAACTCGTGGCACACTAACCAAGATTTTAAAATTGCCAAGGCACACCATCTTTTTTTTTGGGCCCGCAGTAATAAAACACACACACCTGCACCCCCGCATAGTAATACCACACACCTCCCCCCCTATAGTAATACCACACACCTTCCCCACTATAGTAATACCACACACCTCCCCCCCCTATAGTAATACCACACACCTCCCCCCTATAGTAATACAAAACACCTCCCCCCCTATAGTAATACCACACACCTTCCCCCCTATAGTAATACCACACACCTCCCCCCCTATAGTAATACCACACACCTTCCTCCCTATAGTAATACCACACACCTCCCCCACTATAGTAATACCACACACCTCCCTCCCTATAGTAATACCACACACCTTCCCCCCTATAGTAACTCCACACACCTCCCTCCCTATAGTAATACCACACACCTTCCCCCCTATAGTAATACCACACACCTCCCCCCCTATAGTAATACCACACACCTTCCTCCCTATAGTAATACCACACACCTCCCCCACTATAGTAATACCACACACCTCCCTCCCTATAGTAATACCACACACCTTCCCCCCTATAGTAACTCCACACACCTCCCTCCCTATAGTAATACCACACACCTTCCCCACCCTATAGTAATTCCACACACCTACCCCCAATAGTAATTCCACACACCTCCCCCCGCCATAGTAATTCCTCACACCTCCCCCCGCCATAGTAATTCCTCACACATTAATGTTTTATATATATATATATATATATATATATATATATAGTAACCTTAACTCTTGCCCTCTCTGTGGGGAGAAGTGAGGAGCACTGGGACGAGGCAGCATTGAGGAGGAGCAGTAGCGAGTGAGTGTCGAGT